>NC_041735.1:21066541-21369572 GCF_004115215.2 Ornithorhynchus anatinus
TCCCCATCTGGAGACAGATCTTGCTTCGGCCTTTCCGAGACTCGCTGTGGGTGCTTGTTTTCTTGAGGAGGATGATGGGTGGGGTCTGGAGGCTCCTGAAGGGGAGAAGGCAGGCCCCAAGGGGATCGGATCAAGTTGTCCCTCTTTCTCAGAGAGACTCGAAGTCCCTGTCCCAGAATTCCCCTCCTCGGGCCCCCCAGCAGTTCCTTCTCTGTAGCCTGTCGTGTCTGGAAAAACAAAGAGGATGGGGGAGGGGAGCGGAGCAGCCTGGAATGCCAGGAATGTGTGAGGAGCACAGTGTGGCTTCCTGCTGGTGCAAGGGGTGCTGGGAACAGGGCCTACGAGCTGTCTCCGACCGTGCTCAGAGGATGTGGCCAAAGAAGCCTGCCGGACTACTGGGTCCCCGGGAGGCGGACGGCTCACGCTACAGGGCCCCTCAATAATGATAACAATAATGTCGGTATTTGTTCAGCGCTTACTATGTGCCGAACACTGCTCTAAGCGCTGGGGTTGATCCAGGGTCATCGGGTTGTCCCACGTGAGGCTCCCAGTCTTAATCCCCCTTTTCCAGATGAGGTAACTGAGGCACCGAGAAGTGAAGTGACTTGCCCAAAGTCACACAGCTGACAGGTGGCGGAGCCGGGATTAGAACCCATGACCTCCGACTCCTAAGCCCGGGCTCTTTCCACTGAGCCACGCTGCTTCTCAAGTCCCTAGTGGGTCTCTGCTGCCTCTATAGGCAAAGTAAAGCAGTGTGGCATAGTGGAAAGGGCACAGGCCTGAGAGTCTGGGGACCTGGGTTCTAATCCTGCTCCGTCACTTCACTGATGCATGACCTTGGTTAAATCACTTCACTTCTCTGAGCCTCACTTTCCTCGAACTGTTAAATGGGGCTTAGATACCTCTTTTCTTTTCCCCTTGGAACGTGAGCCCGGCGTGGTCCAGGGACTGTGTCCGACCTGATTATCTTGTATCTCCCACGGTGTTCAGCACACGGTAAGTGTTTAATGAAATACCGCTACTATTCGTTAGCCCTGGCTGCTTTGGAGCCTGGGGTGCTAGGCCCCGAAGAATGAGTCGTGGCGGTCCTGTCCCACCCGGCCACTGAACCCAGTACCGCCCACCGCTGTGGAAAAAGGCAGAGGACAAATTTACCTATGAGACGGAGCAGCGCTGGTCGTTCTGAGTCACTACTGCCATTCGCCAATCCCCATTTTCCAGCCTTGGCTGAGGGCAGGGGCAGAGAGAGAGTCCGCTGTGGAATGAAAAGATGGCAGGAAGGGGCGGCCTCCCCCAGCTCTGCCCGGCCATTACCAGGATTGGTCTCCCGGGCAGAATCTCCGCCCTGACACCTTTCAAGATGGTGCTTCTAATCAATCAATCAATTGATCATGTTTGTCGAGCAACTACTGTATGTGTTTAGAGCACTGAACTAAATGCTTCAGAGAGTACAAGTAGAAGGAAAGACCTAATTCCTACCCTCCCAAGGGTAGGATATCGTGAACAGGAGAGACAAATACAAAGAAATTTAGAGATAGGAGGAAAAAGAGAATGAGAGATGGAGAGGTAAATAAATAAGTGCTTAAAACATAGAGTAAGTGAATTGATATGTACAAATGTGCTAGGGCTTATTGTGAGTTTATGACCTGGGGGGAGCAGTGGTCTGGTGGAGTGTTGGGTTCAGCGCTTAGAACAGTGCTTGGCACATAGTAAGGGCTTAACAAATACCATCATCATCATCATCAACAGGTGCCTTGAAGCCGCGATTGGGCCAGGGGGTCAAGGATTGGGGAGCCTCGGGGCTTTGACCACAGCCGAGCTCAGGAGGAAGGAGCGAGGCCTGGTGGCTGACCTACCTCCCATAACTGCTCTAGTCTCCGCTCTCTCCCTTTCCGAGAAGCAGCGTGGTCTAATGGATAGAGCACAGGCCTGGGAGTCAGAAGATCAGAAGGACCCGGTTCTAATTCCGACTCCGCCACTTGTCGGTCGTGTGAAAATGGGCAAGTCATCTCACTTCTCTGTGTCTCAGTTTCCTCACCTGTAAAGTGGGGATTAAGACTGCGAGCCCCATATGGGACAGGGACTGTGTTCAACCTGATTTGCTTATATTCACTCCAACGCTTAGTACAGTGTCTGGCATATAGTAAATGCTTAATACCACAATTATTATTATTTCACTTCTCAGATCAGCTCTAGAGAAGCCAAGATGTCCAGCAAGCGGGCCAAGGCCAAGACCACCAAGAAGCGTCCCCAGCGCGCCACCTCCAATGTCTTCGCTATGTTTGATCAGTCTCAGATCCAGGAGTTCAAAGAGGCCTTCAACATGATCGACCAGAACCGGGATGGCTTCATTGACAAGGAGGACCTGCACGACATGCTGGCCTCGCTAGGTAGGCCGGGTGCCCCGGGGCAAAGGAAGGCCCCCACCCCCAGGCTCCTTGCCCAAAGGGGGAAAGCCTTGGCTTGCTCTGGTCTCTCTGGACCTGTATCTGATGGCATCTTTCCCCTCCTCCCTACCTGCATCTGACAGAAAGGAACCGAGGGAATGGGGAGCAGGGTGGACCTGGCCAGGGAGGAACCGGTTAGAGGCACAGATAAAGGGGGAAATAAAATCACTGACTTCAAACCCCACCCTGAGTGCTTTTAAATGAGAAAAGTATTCTTCCCTACTTTCCAGGAGAAGGGAATATGGGGTAAGGACACCCAGAAGGTGGGACTTGGGAGTGTGAGTGGAGGATTCATTGTTTTTAATGGTATTTGTTGGGTGCTTACTATGTCCCAGGTACTGTAGTAAGTGCTGAGGTAGAGACAAGATAATCGGTTTGGACAGAAAATGATCAGGAGGAGGGGTCAGTGGAGGTTAACTACGAAAAGGGGAAAGGGGATTCCTCATGACTCTTTAGCTTTCAAACACAAACTGGAGCCATCGCTGGATATCAGCTGGGTGGGCCCCTAGAAAGTCTTGCTGTTTGGGTCTTACTGGGGCAGCTCTGCTATACTGTACTCTCCCAAGCGCTCAGCACAGGGTTCTGCACCCTGGGACTGTGTCCAACCTGCTTATCTCGTATCTACCCCAGAGCTTAGTAAGGCGTTTGGCTCATGGTAAGTGCTTAACAAATGCCGCAGGTATTACTAATTACTATTATATTTCTCTTCGCTTAAGAGAAACTTTTCAAGAACGGATGCTGGATGAACAACACAGATTGTGGGTCAGGTAGAGGAGCAGCATCCTGGTAATTAGAGTCATTCCACATCCAGCAACTGGTATCAGTTGAGTGTCTCCGGGGGATGCAGCAATCAATCAATGGCATCTATAGGGAGCATACTATGTGCCCAGCGCTGTGCAGGCTCCAGGTGGAGAGAGTGACGATTTGATCTTCGGAACTCTCAGTTAAAGGCCAGAGTGCACACTAGTTCCCAATAACCTCCCACCCCCGCTTTCCCCACCTCCTTTGAGGTCTCTGAAGGACCTGTGTCTCCTTAACGTTGTTGCATTTTGTTTCTATTGCTGCTGCCCTCTCTACACAAGCCTTGCAACCGCAAAGTGCTATTTCTGGAACTCCTGAGGCCAAAGGAATCTGGGTCCTCCACGGGATTGATTTTCTAACATTCTGCCTTCTCTGCAGCTGTCTCTCTTTTCTCCCATTCTTTTCTCTCTGCACATCTTCTGGGTCACAGGCTTGATTCTGCTCCTGCATGGTTTTGGGCTTGTGCTCTTTTCCATCTTTCTTTTTTGCTCTCCCTCCCTCTGTCCGTTCCTCCTTCCCTCCATCCCTGCCTTCCTTCCTGCCTAACGAATTCTTCTCTGTTCCTCCTCATCTCCGGCCCCTTCCCTCATTCTCTCTTCCCCTCACCTTTCCCTTTTCCTCTCTTCCTCTCAGAATTGTCTGTCTTGGGTCAGGCCCATCTCCCTTCCAGCTCGCCGCCCTCCTCGTGGCTGGCCATTGCCGGCCACCTCCGGACAGAAGCAAGCGGACCGCCAGGCTGCAATGGGAGCCTGTCTCCAGCATGAAGGGCCAGGGGTCTAAAGGACTGGCTCAGACTTTAAGCTCCTCTCCTTGTCTGGAGGTAGATGGAGACAGCATTCTGAACTGGGAAGAGCCATTTCAGTCCAATTCACCTCCCCGCTGAGTCCTAAGCAAATCCTTCACCTCTTCATTCATTCAGTCATTCATTCAATCGCATTTATGGAGCGCTTGCTGCAGAGCACTCTACTAAGCATTTGGGAGAGTACAATATAACGATAAGCAGACATATTTCCTGCTTACAAGTTTGCAATCTAGAGGGATAATGGCATTTGTTAAGCACTTACTATGTGCCAGGCACTGTTCCAAGCCCTGGGGTGGATACAAGAAAATCAAGCTGGACACCATCCCTGTCCCACATGAGACTCACAGCATTAATTCCCATTTTACAAATGAGGTAAATGAGGTGCAGAGAAGTTAAGTGACTTGCCCAAGATCACACAGCAGACAAGTGGCAGAGCCAGAATTAGAACCCCGGTCTTTCGACTCCAGGGTCGTGCTTCTCCAGCCCCAGGGACTATTTTGCTGCCCAGATGGGGGAAGGCAGAGAGGGAAGAGGGCAGGCTTCCTTTCTAGGGTGGCAAGTAGGGGGAGCAGGGAAAATGGAGGAGGTTCGGGAGAAGAAAGTCTAGTTTGGGAGCACCAAGTTGCTCAGGAGCAGTGGGGGAATTAACTCTGCAAGGGATTGGGAGCAAAGCTTCTCTGTCAAGAGACCGTCAGCACTTGAGGGCTTCTGGGATGCACAGTCCCTAAGATAGAGTATGCACAATGGGAGCAGTGTCATCAATGGCATTTATTGAGGACTTACTGTGTGCAGAGCACTGAACTGAGTGTTCGGTGCCTCAGGGCTGTGATGGGGGCTCAAGTAGAATCAAAGCCACCCCTAGGGAAAGGGTGTTGGGGCTGGGGGCTGGGTCAGGAGGGAGAGGAAGAAGAGGGAAGAGGAGGAGGTGCTCCAGGGAGAGGGCGAAGGGAGGCACTGACGGGATTGCCGTGCTCCACAGGCAAGAACCCCACGGACGAATACTTGGAGGGCATGATGAGTGAGGCTCCGGGTCCCATCAACTTCACCATGTTCCTCACGATGTTCGGGGAGAAACTCAACGGTACCGACCCCGAGGACGTCATCCGCAACGCCTTTGCCTGCTTCGACGAGGAGGCCTCAGGTCCGGGTGGCTTTGCAGCCGCAGCCCTCGGCATCTCCTAATGTCCTAAGCGTGGGTGGAGGGAGGTCCAGGCCCGGAACTCCCCACGGGGAGGACCTTCCCATGGAACGTAGGCCGGAGATGCCTGGGGGCAATCTTTTTCCTCACCCAAACACCCTGACTCACCCTCTGATGATGCCCTTCTGTCTCCCTCTCTTGGACCAGTTCCGGGAGATCCAAGAGGTCCATCCCCAGCTTATTCCGACCTCTTGCCCTCTGGACCTTCCAGTTCAGAGCCACTTGGATGGGGCCAACTTCTCTGCTGCCCTCTTGTGGTCCAGAGTCCTAGCACTTAAATCCGTGGTCTTTACTGAGCGCGTACTATGTGCAGAGCACTGTGCTCTGACAGTGAGAGAGGCACTGTAAGCGTTTGGGAAAATAACAATACAACAGAGTTGGTTGACACAGTCCCTGACCACAGGGAGCTTCCCGTTTAGAGGAGGAGCTTACAGCTTCCTGCTCTGTCTCCCTTTTCCTTCCCCCTCCAGGAGTCATACATGAAGACCATCTGCGGGAACTGCTCACCACCATGGGTGACCGATTCACGGACGAGGAGGTGGATGAGATGTACCGGGAGGCTCCCATCGATAAAAAGGGCAACTTCAACTACGTAGAATTCACTCGCATCCTCAAGCACGGGGCCAAAGACAAGGATGATTAGAACCAGTTGCCCCTTTCCCTCGACTCCCCACCCCGCCACACACCTATGCTCCTCCTCCTCCTCCTCCCAGAGCACTCTCACTGCCTTGATCTACAACCCTGTAAGGAACCCCATTGTCCTCCTTTCGTTTCTCCTCCTCCTCCTCCTCCTCCGAAATGGGCCCTCAGAGGGCCGAATCATCAGCAGTTAGGGTTGAATCCGTACCAGGTATTGTGATGGTTCGGGCCCAGTGCGGTGAGTCTTTGTCTGTTCACAGGATGGGTCTGTTCTGAGAAAAGAACCGGAAGAGTTGGGGAGGATTCCCAGACCAAGAAAAGTGCCGGATGCCACCCGCCCAAAGGTAGTTGGACAGATGTAGCCTTTCCTTAGGTGGTTTGCCTTGCCTTCTGGGGTCAAATCAGGAGCCTTGCTACCATCAAGCAATTGTATTTATTGAGTGCTTACTGTGTGCAGGGCACTGTACTAAGCACTTGGGAGAGAACAATACAACAGAGTCGGTAGACACGCTCCCTGCCCACAGGAGCTTAGAATCTCAAGTCCACCTCTCCCTTTTCAATTTTCTGTAACTCTGAAGATACCCTTCTTGGCCTGCTCATTTTGCCTCAGCCTCCCCTCTGAGTGACGTAGCGGGGGCAAGGAAACGAGAAGGGCAGCGCCACCATCCTGCTTTGGCTTAGGAGGAGGGAGTGACTCTATTGATAGGTAGTCCAGACCTCTGATTTCTGGTTGAGAGCGTGAGCCATGAGACCAGGCCTAGGACCTGGCTGTAAGGTGTGTTCTCCTCACACTCTGAGCTTTGAGGCAAAGTTTCCCAGACAACCCTCTTTCACAAGCTCTGTCGCATTCCCAAGGAACACACATAGCCCTTCACCCCAGAGTTCTTAAATCTCTCCCGAGCCCTATCCCTGCAGATGGAATAGCTTCAAAAAGGATTTTTCCCAAGGCTCTGCTGAGGGCCCGGCTCCCTCTCAGTGGCAGGGATGGGGCGGGAATCTAGACACGATATTTCCCCGCCTGGCGAGAAGCTCCAGCTCTGCCGGTTAGAGCCTGGTCCAGGACAGTTGTCGTGGACGAAGCGAAGTTGCTTCAGGCTGCACTGGTGGCTCTCTCTCCCCCAACGCCTCCTTTCACAGCTGTGTCCCCCACACCGCCCTCCTCCAGGCACAAGTGTTTCACAGAGGTCCCCTGAGGTGAGAGCACAGGACTTGTCCTCCGTGCTACCTTATTTGACCTCCAATCTCACATATATTTTTCTGTGGCTTCAGAGTCTTTCATTGGAAAGATCTTTAAAAAAAAAAAAGAAAGAGAAACTATGTAAAATATAAATATCAAACACAAGCTCCTTTCTTGTGGTTTAGTCTGGCCGGGATATGGGCTCTGTGGTAGCCTTAATAATAATAATAGTGATATTTGTTAAGCATTTACTATGTGCCAGGGTACTGTACTAAGTGCTGGGGTGGATACAAGCAAATCAGGTTGGACACAGTCCCTGTCCCACGTTAGGCTCACAGTGTCCATCCCCATTTTAACAGATGAGGGAACTGAGGCCCAGAGAAGTGAATTACCTTGCCCAAGGTCAAACGGCAGACAACTGATGGAGCCGGAATTAAAACCCATGACCTTCTGATTCCTGGGTCTGTGCTCCATCCACTATGCCATGCTGCTAGCCTTGTGCTTGTACAGGCTGACCTGGGGCAGGGCATCATCTTCTCACCACCCCGCCCTTGTGAGGGTCCCGGATGGGGGACTCCCAAGGCAGGTCCATCCCCTCCCCAGCTGACTTTTTCCATGAATCCCTTTGAGTGACGGGGGAGTGAGCAGTCGTGTGGTTTTACAGAGGATCATTAGGCAGGATAAGAAACCAGACGGCTTCACATCCGGTATCTTAACTTTCAACATCGAACCTCCGTCTGCTGCGGGGCCAGTTCTGCAGCTTGGATTTCACCGGGCCCTAGGAAGGGAGTCCAATGGCCCCGGAACAAGTGTGTGTGTGTGTGTTTGTGTGTGTGTGTGTGTGTGTTGTGGGGGAGGGGCTAGACTACTCCAGAGAAATGCACCCAGTTTGGGTAATGTTAGCTAGAAGTTGGCAAACTTCTGTAAAAATGGCATTTGAATGATAACATCATTTACACTAGTGCCGGTGCAATTAACATGTGTGACATTGCATGTGTCCATAGTCTTTTTTTTTTTGAGGTATCCCATCAATGTCCTTTTACAGCTCTCTCTGGTGACCCCAACCTGCCTGCTTTCCCACCACCGCCCTGGCCCCCCTCTGCCTCTTTATATTCTAAACCTTTGCTCTCTTCGGCCCCTAGGTCGGGGAAGCTTCCTTCCCCTTTTCTCTCAAGATTCTTCTACCACCCTCTTCCTTCAATGCTTCAAACCCCATCTCATACCCTCACAAGTCTATGCATTAACTTTTATGTTCCACTCACCCACACCTCCCAACACAATGCTTCCCCAACACCCTCTCCCTAATATTTCCAGAGGTACCTTCCCTCAACATCTTTCCTCCTCTTGAAACCACGGCAGTCATGAACTCTTTCCGGAGAATCCTGGACTGATGTTCTCAATCTCCCCACCCTGGACTCAGGAATAATAATACTAATAATAGTGATATTTGTTAAGAACTTACTATGTGCCAAACACCATACTCAGTGTAGGGGTGTATACGATATAAGCAGGTTAGGCACAGTCCCTAACCAACATGGGGCTCACACTTTAATGGGGACAGATATTTTATCTCCATTTTACAGGTAAGGAAATGAAGGCTCAGAGAAATTAAGTGACTTACCCAAGGCAAGTGGCGGAGCTGGGACTAGAACCCAGATCCCTGGCCTGTGCTCTTTCCACTAGGCTAGGTAACTGCAGGCTTATTTACAACAACTGAATTGGCTCGGGAAACCCAGTCCCCGTCTATCTGAGCTTGGTGTTCAAATCAGCTGCCTCGGGGAAAGGTGAGGGTGCTGGTGGTATCTGGGGTACTCTCCCACGTGTTTAGTACAGGGCTTTGCACCCAGTAAGTGCTCAATCAATGCGAATGAATGAATGAATGACTCTTCCCCAGCAGGGGTGCAAAACAACAAAGAGATGGGTAACTTTCAAATAGTCAACCTCAGCCCATGGACCCATTTGTTGAGGTTGGGAGAAAGAGGCTGGATGCAGAGCCAAAGTCAGTCCTCTTTCAGTTAGGATGCTTCCATCTCTGTAGTATTAGGGGCAGGGTGTTGGTGGAAGCATCATTTATGGTGGCTGTGGAATGGGGAGGTCATAGAAGGTTAACGAACGAGAGAAGACTCTCGGTAGGACGAGAAAGGGAATCCGAAATAAGGAGTCTGATGCAGGGCAGGGGCTGGCAGAAGGATCTTGAAAGGATGTGGACAGCTGTTAACCTAACGATTTTTTCTTAGTCTTTCCTGGCTTCAAACTCCTTGGAAATAGGTGGTGGTGAAAGGCGTGTGTCTTTGCCTGTGTGTGTTTGAATTTAGTTCATTTATATTTCATTTTATATTCAGGCTTGTAATTAGGGCCCCTGGAATGTGGAATGCAAATTTGTTAAATTGCATGTAAATTAGGAATGGGCAAAAGTCCTATTACTCTTTTTAATAAGACTGTCTCACTGACCAGATTCTCCCAAGCAAAATGTAAACAACTGTCTCTGCTTCAGAAATTTTTCTTCCTCAAATCTCTCTAGAGGTTAAAATGGATTGGGCTAAAAATCAAAGACATATTTTAAATCAGTCCAAAAAGTTGCCTTCATCTTTGCATTGTTTTTCAAGTTGGACAGATAAGTTTGCCTGTGTCTACACAATGGCTCCATGCAACTTAGCTTGTCCTATCACGCTACATTTTTTTGCCATTTCCATGGCGTGGGATGTTTGTTCTTCCAACATGTCTGGGTCTGAGGAATATGCTCCAAGATAATTCAGTTCCCAAATCCGTTCTCCACACTACACAAACGGCAAATTGCCGTACAGTGTGTCTTATAGGACAGGGCTGGTTGTGTGTAGGGTTTTTACCGCCGTGTCTCCTCAAGTTATTTAAAAAAAAGGCATGTTTGAGAGTGAGTGCCTTATTGTGTTTGTAAGTGTATAGTTTGTGACTGCATGTAGGAGCGACTGTGAGACATGAAAAACAGAAGTTTGAGAAAAGACTTAATAATTATGGCATTTACAAAGCACTGGGGTAGATACCAGGTTATCTCACCCCCATTTTACAGATTTTGTATACTTTAAATTGGGAAATTTTCACCTAAATTTACAAGAGTCTGAAGATTTTCTGGAAAAAACTAAATCTTTTAGCTGGACCAAGTGGAGCCCAATTCCAGTATATATAAGTTTCCTCCCTTTCCTTCCCATGTAGCTCGTACTTTCAAAATCTCCCTCATGCACACACATCTCTCTCTCTCTCCCTAATTTCCCTCCTCCCAGGCAGGAACTGTAGAGACAGAAACTTGCACACACATGCCCAAACAGCTAGCCGACTCTGGACTCCGGCTATTCTTTTTTTATCATTACAAGCCTGTTTGAGATGCTGTTCAGAACCTACCGGACACTTAGGACCCTAACATTAGGAGTTGAAGTTTTTCAAAAAATTAGGTTAGACCAAAGGGATGGTCCATTGGATAGTCTAAACCGCAATTCTAGTTCCAAATCTTTTTTGTCCCCCAGCCTCCTTGGCGCTTTGGGAGAGATCCAGGAATGAAAACAAGTGGAATCAGCACTCTGGTTTTTCTCTGCAGTTGGCCAAAAGGGGCGAGAAGCTACTTGCAAGTCTGGTTGAAATGTACTGCGTTTGGTTTCTTTGTTTTGTTTCTCTACCTCTATGGATAAAAATGTCCCAATGTGGGCCTAGGCCCATGGTGCCCTATGGTGTAATTAAGGGACAAGAGGAATCTAAGTGGGCAGGGAAGGTGTCTACCTACCAACTCTGTGGTACTGAACTCTCTAAAGTGCTTAGTACAGTGCTCTGCACACAAAAAATAAGCAGGAGGAGCCCTGGCCCCTCTACCTGCCTATCGATCAGTCAATCATTCATATTATTGAGCACTTACTGTGGGCAGAGCATTTTACTAAGCACTTGGCGGAGTTCTAAATAACGATATAACAGGTCCTTCTCACTTATTCCTCCCCTTGATGAACCCGATTTTCTCCCTCTTGTCTTTTTTTTTTAAATGGTATTCACTAAGCAGTTACTATGTAGCAGGCACTTTACAGTTTTAAAAGGATTTACAGGATTTTACAGATGAGATAACTGAGGCACAGAGATGACAAGTGACTCGCCGAGGTCACACAGCAGACAAGTGGCAGAGCTGGGATTAGAACTCAGGTCCTCTGACACTCAGGTTCATGCTTTTTCCACTCGGCCGTGCTATTTCTCCTGCCTCAGATTTAAACTGCTGATCATGTCTTCCAGGCTCTTCTCCAACTGGCCCTCCCACTTGCCTATCCCGATCTGTCATTAATAATAATGATAACTGTGGTATTTGTTAAACGCTTACTATGTGCCAAGCACTGGGGTAGATACAAGATCATCAGGTTTCACATGTGGCCCCCTGACTAATTTGGAAGGAGAACAAGCATTAAACCCCCTTCGTGCGGATGAGGGAACTGAAGCACGGAGAAGTTAAGTGACTTGTCCAAAGTCACAAAGCAGGCACCTGGAGGAGCCGGGATTAGAACCTAGGGTCTCTGATGCTGCTGCCTCCACCCCGGCTCAAGCTCTTTACACCATCCAAGAAGATCTATCTGTCATCCCGCACACTTGGTTTCTCCTCCTGTCGCAGCTGAGCGATTGAGCATAGCGTTCTCACACTCCCTTTCCTGCCCTCTCCCACCATCTTTAAAACATGGATTAAGAGTTGCCGCCTCCATGAAGCCTTCCCTGCCTTCCCTCCTGGCCTCAGTCACTCCAGTCATTTTACCGTCACGTACCGGACTGGGCGTACACTCCTGTCCCTGGACATCAAGGAGTAGGCGATGTAAATGCAATTGTATTTATAGCTTACAGGCATTTTTTGTGCTCCTCCTGCCTCCCCCTTAAATGCTTAACCATGACGCCTCTGTCTCACTCCTGCATCCCACCACTGCCATCACAGGGGGTTGTTGTTGAGGGGAGCTTATGCCCATCCCCATCCGAGCTTGCCCTCTCACCCAGCTGCAGCTATGCCGGGGATGCCTTGCTGTTGGCATCAAGACTGTGTAAGTGCCTTGACCTCCTGGTCACTTCTATTTATTGAACACCTACTGTGCGCAGCACATTTTACTGAAAGCTTGGGAGAGTTCAATAGTCATAAAAAAACACGGTCCCTGCCCTCGTGGAGGTTTTCAATCTAACAGGAAGATGGGCCAACACAAAATGATGGATTAATAGTAGGAGTCAGGGGACGAGATAAAAATCTCTGGGGAAGACCTCTCGCACCATAGCAGGATTGGGGGTTGGGAGCATGAAGCATGGCAGCCCCAGCAGCCCCTCTTGCCCCAGCTTTGGTGGGACTGGGATTGTGAGTTCCTTAGGGACCAGCGATGGAACTCTTTTCTCACAGCCCTAACTGTATTTTCATGGACAAAAGGATTCTCAAAGATTCTCATTTTCATGTATGCAGTCATACTCTTAGATCCAAAGGACAAATCTCTCTCCCTCTCCCTCTCTCTATTACAGGACTCTGCACAGTGTATGTACTCAATAAATAATGTTGACTGTCATGAAAAGGGACACCCATCCCCAGCCATCAATCAATCAACCGTATTTATTGAGAAGTTACAATGTGCAGAGCACTGTGTTAAGCGCTTAGAAGAGTACAATACAGCAGAATTAGCAATCACATTCCCTGCCCATAATGAGTTTACGATCTAGAGGAGCCATGGGGGACATTCAGTAGTCTACTGAATCCCTTGTACTTTTACACTATCAGGATGAGATGAGGCCCCAGACCATTTCAAAAAACTGGCCTCATTCTTTTTAGGTAAGCTTTGGTTTCCGGGATGCCTGCGGACTGGCATTTTTACTATTACTAATATTATTATTATCATCATTATCTTCAATCACAGAAAACGCAGTTTTTTTTAAATGGTATTCAATGGTAAGTGCTTACTATGTGCCAGGCACCGTACTAAGCGCCAAGGAAGATACAAAGTAATCAGGTTGGACACAGTCCCTGTCCCATGATCTTAATCCCCACTTTACAGATGAGGTAACTGAGGTACCCAGAAGTGAAATGAGTTGCCCAAGGCCACACATCAGATATGTGGCGGAGCTGGAATTAGAACCCAGGTCCTTCTGATTCCCAGGCCCATGTTCTATCCACTACACCACACTGCTTCTCCAGTTAGGCCATAATTGTAGGCCTATGAGGAATTTACACTTTAAATGGGGGAGGACAAATACATTAGCATATTATGAATGAAATCCAAAAATAAGTACCCATTCCAGTCAACAAGAAAAACATGCTAAAACTCAACTACTCTGAATTTCACCAGGAAATACCAACAGGAAATATGTCAGAGTTAAACCTCACCTAGAGGGGAGAGTCAGCCATGCTTCTGAGGGGAGTCCAGGCTTGGCTTCCGGAGAGGTAGATGGCAGGAGGGGTGGAATATTTCTCCCTCATCAGGAGCACCCAAACTTCCCTGGGAAACTCAGACCTATCGCCTCCCATGTCAGGCTGTCTTTTTTCATCAAACAAGGTGTGTTGGGAGCTGGAGTCCTGAGACGGTGACTCAGCCGGCCATTGGCCAGGGGAGAAAGATAGAGATCGAGGCAAGACTTCTGCTCCCGGGTTTCACCCCACTGTTATGGAGACTGTATAACTTCCTCATTCAGATACATTTCCTTAAGGCTTTCTCCTGTTCATCGGCCGGCTTGTCTGTTTCCCTCTCTGGTGAAGGGCCTCCTTCCCTGTCTCCTCTCCAGTAATTGTTCAGGGAAGCCCATTCCCACGTCATACAGTGTGCATGGGGAGGGAAGAAATGAGGGAAAGAAATAAAACAGGGGACAGGCACAAAAAGAGTAGAGGAGAAAGAGAAAGCAAGGAGGCATCAAAAAGGTCGAGAAGCGGGGAGGCCTGGGAGTCAGAAGGATCTGAGTTCTAATTTGGCTCCTCCACGTGTCTTCTATGTGACCTCGGGCAAGTCACTTTACTTCTCTACATCTCAGTTACCTCATCTGTAAAATAAGGGATCAAAACTGTGAGTCCCAGGTGGGACGAGGATCACGTCCAGCCTGATTAGCTCGCATCTACCTCAGCACTTAGTACCGTGCCTGACACATAGTAAGGTCCTAACAGAAAGGTCCTAACAAATGGCATTAAAAAACAACAAGTGATAACACGATGATGGAGAATATGAAAGCAGTTTTTGGGTAGGCAAAGAGGAGATGGGTGGGAGAGGATTGAGGTGGGTGGGAGAAAGTTGGGGGTGGGAGTGGCTCTTGAATATAGGTGGAAGGGAAAGTGGGGAATGGGGAGATAATCAGAGAAGTGACCACAGAATGCTAGCTTCTAGCTGGCCAAAGCCCTTTCACAAGGACCCCTGGATGGCTTGGCTTAAAAATTTCATCTGTGGAATTATGAAATGCATGTTCACTTGCCCCAGAGAATTCCCAGCTTTCCAGGCACCTCCTGAATTTGGATGGGCAGGAGACTGAATTGCCTTAAGATTCTCTAGGCTGTCCTGGAAACCGGAGAGTAGCCTAGCCTCTTCACACATCCCCAATCTCCTCCAGAATCCAGTTGAACCCAAGATCTGGAGCGAGGAGGCACCCTGTGGCCCAGTAAAGCCTTTACTTCATCCTCTTGGCCTGACACTATCAGGCGTGGACCCCAGTGGCATACTCTGTGCAATCCTGTTGCCTCTGCCCAGTGTCAGATTATACAGCTACCAGAGCTCCCCTTAGGTCAGTACGAGACTTTACAGCACTCTGCGGGCAGCAAGTGCTCAATCAGTACTTCCGCTCGATTACACTTGCAGCAAGAGGGATTTAGGTTAGCTATCAGGAAAAATTTTCTTGACAGAGGACTATCCTGGCAGTGGCCTGGATCAACGAGGGAGGTTATGGAAACCCCTTTCCTGGAGATCTTTACCTCCAGAAGGGATATCCTCACCGGCCTAGGAGGGTCTTAGGTGGAGGACTGACTTGAGGCAGGAGAATGGACTAAGTTAGGATGGCTGTAGTGAAAAGCACCACCTCCTCTCCCTCTCTTTATCCCCTCTGACCCATTTCCACCTCTCCATCCGCTCCTCCACCAATAACTTGCCTCCTCTTCCCAAGTTAAAGGCGTGTTGAGGGACTGAGAAGCGGGTGGGTAGGACATGTCAAACTCCCCAAGGGTTTAGCCTAAATGAGGATGAGGTGCCTTTACCAGTGACCTTCCGGGCCTCAGATTCCATGGTCCTATGAGTCCGTGACAATCTGGCTCCAAGAGAGGCCTGGTGCCACAACTCCCTCCTAAAATGGCTGCTCCAGTAAGCAGCCATTTTGTGAGCCAAACCCAGGAGACCGCCAACCTTCAAAACTGCCAGCAGGGGAACGGCACACTGGGTTTATTCCACCCAATCCCTTCGCTGAAGCACCCCCATCTCTCAGTTTCTCCATATTCAGTTAGCTTCCAGAAGTCCACCCATTCCTCCCCGCTTCACACTCTACCTCAGGTGGTATTTGCTCGGGGGCCTGGAGTCGTCCTCTGGGGAGTCTGGTCCCGAAAGACACAAAATCCAAGTTAATAGGTGGCTGTGGTGTAGCAACCCACCTTGCAAAAATACAAAGTGTCATGTAAATGATGTTGTCAATTGCCATTGGAGTATAAATTGTAATGGCCTATTGCAATTATGCAGATTACCCTGAGTACCTAGCTCAAGAGCCTAAAAGAAATTGGGGGCGGGGTGTTTGAATAGAAACCAAACTATGGGCAGGAATGTTAATAAATATATTTTTTACTGGGCACTGGGCTTCTATCAGGGGTTACCGAAAGGCACCGTCATTGGGAAGTACTGCTCATTTTCAGGAGGGTTTAGTTAAATAGCCCAGTGTCCGTCGGAAGTATTTGTAAATTAGAACCCTTTGAGTAAGGTCATGAGGGCAGGGATCCTGTCTACCCTCCCTATTGTATTGTGCCCTACCCAGTGCTTAGTACAGTGCTCTGCCCACAATAAGTGCTCAATTAATAACCTAATTGACTGATAGATCAGGGGAGCTGGAGCTGTTTGATTATCAGTCCTACCAACCCAGTCTGACTTGAAGATAGGCAGAGTTCACTTCCCCCTCTCCTATGCCTGGATCCCACTAAGGAAAAAATGCCAGTGGTGTTTAACCAAGCTCCCTGGAAGTGAGTAAGACCCCTGCAAAGATCCATCCATAATGGTGCTATTCAAGCTTTTCTCCAAAATGCAAACGAACCCTTCACTTTGCCTAGTGTGAATCCAACAAATTTGCTAGTGAGTTAACACCTCCCGCCACCCGCCCTTCTCCCAGATCAGTTTAACACCTTCTGGAGGAGTCTGTTTGGACTCTTATAATCAGAGTTCAAGTAGGGGTTCATCCCTAAAGTGAATTACTGTACGCCACAGTGATGATGGCAGGGATTGGGGGTGGGGGAGGGTAGTGTGTGGGGGGGGGGGCGGTCCTGCACCAAGTCACATTCTGACACTCTCGTTGTGAGCAGGGTATGTGTCATACTCTCCCCAGCGCTTAGTACAGTGCTCTGTACACAGTAAGTTCTCAATAAACACAACTGACTGACCGGCTGAGCAAGCCTTCTGGGGAAAAAGAGGGGTTCAGGGAGAGGGTCTGAATCACCCCTAAAAACCTCTTGAGGCTTCCCCTACCAAAGCTGGGTTTGCTTTTTCACCATCTCCTTCTGGACTTGGCTATGGGGATGGGGTGGAGAGGAAAGAGGGTCTTTTTTTGTGGGGTGGGGTGTAAGGAAGAGGGGTCGTCACTGACTTCAGCAGTGTGGAGTCAGGTGGAGGATGACAGAAAGAGGCAAACGAAGGGAAATTTAAATATATATGGGTGATTGGAGGTGGGATGGTACCGGGAAGGGGAGTTAGGGGTCAAGAAGGATTTTTAAAGATGGGGAGACCCGAATGTGTTTGAACGAAAAGGAGGTTCCGGGGGGTGGAGGGGGGGGGGTTTGACTGGGATGAGGAGCAAATGCAAGGCAGGGAGAAAGTCGGAAAGAGAGATCTGGATCGAAGAGGGGAAGGAGGCCGATGGGAAGTTGGAGAGAGAAGTTAGAGGTTGTGGGGCGGGGGGCTTCAATGTTGACTTTTCCCCTTAAAATCCCCGCGGGGACCCTAGTCTGGGGAAAAAAACAGGAAGAGGCTGGCCCGAAGTCGGGGTAGCGGGGGACTGTCAGGCTTTCCTACCTGCCATCAAACTTTGCAAGAAAAACAACCTCCAGCTCCAAAGAGGGCCCTGGTGGGTGTGTGTGTCTGTGTGTGTCTGTGTTTGGGGGTGGGGGTTCTCTCGTCTTTTTTTTTACCTCTCCCATCATTCATTCAATCGTATTTATCGAGCGCTTACTGTGTGCAGAACACTGTGCTAAGCGCTTGGACAGTACAATTCGCTTGTCAGCCTGGGGGCTCCAACCGCACTTGCTTTGTCCCGACCCCCGGGGAGGGGGATGTGTGCCTGTGCGTGTGTGCATGTGTGCACGTGGGTGAGAGCGTGTGCACGCGGGTGCATGTGTGCATTTGTGTCCCACTCCCCCCCCCCCCCCCCCCCCGCCATCACCCCTGGGCTCTCTCCTCCTCCCACCCTCCACCTAACTGGGGCGGAGGGAAGGGGGTGGGCGTTTCTCCTCCCCCAAACTGGTCTCCCCCCTTGATCCTCCCGGGGAGGGGCTTTGGGGGGGGGGAGGGAAGGGGGGGGCGAGAAGGGATCTGACGTCAGCGGCAGAGGTGGTTTCCAACTTTGAGCTGTCAGACCGTGTGTCAGGTAGCTGGGGCCCATTCAACCGCGGCTTGGGAGGCCGACGGACCCACCGACCCACCGCCGGACAGACCCCCGCCCCCCGAGCCCGGATTGGACGTGGGGAGGGTGGGGGGAAAGGGAGGGCAACGTGGACATGAAAGCGGCCCGGAAAAGTGAGTCTCCCCCCCTTCCCCCACCCCCCCACAGCCCCCCAAAAGTTTGCTTTTCAAGCCCCGGGGAGGGGGAGGCCTACAACGTGCGTGCAGAAAGCGGGAGGGGGCGATTTGCGGGGGTGGGGGGGCCTCGGCGTGCAAAAATCCAGAGCGCGGGCAAGCCTAAAAAACCGGGGGCAAAAATTCCCTGCCGAAATTTGGGTGGGGGGTCGTCTCCTCGAAAGCCAAGGAGCCAAAAAAGAAAGCAAACAGACCGCCCGGACTTTGCATCTCGAGGCCGTGGCAGAGCCTTTTGTTCCAACTTATTTTCGACCTCCAACTTTTCTCACCCCCCCATTTTGGAGACACGCACACGTGCAACATCGAGGGCCCCCCCCCTTTGATCCCTTCGGGCAATGTTTTGCCCCCTTTTTTTGTTTTCTGGGGAGTCGGGCGGGGATGGAGTTTGAGGATCCGTTTGTTTTTGTTTGGTTTCAAAAGTGCACGTTGGGAACTTTCTCCCCGCTTTAAACAAAGCGTCTGTGTGTGTGTGTGTGTTTGGGGGGAGGGGGATCTGAGTGTGTTTGTGAGTGTGTGAGTGTTGTGTCGTCGGGGGGAGCGGGTAAAGTGACAGCTGGGGACGGGGGGGGGGTGTTGGTGAGATGGGGAGGGGGGTGGCCCAAAGTTCCTCTTTCTTTTGGAACAAAGAAAACTCTTGTCTGCAGGCATCTGTCACTCCCGGGGAGAGGCTGAAACTTTGGGCGAGGGAGGGACCCCGGCGTCCCCAGCCCCCAGCCCCCGGACCCCCCACCCACCCCCCACCCCAGGACCGGACCGCGTTGCGGGGGAGGGGACGCGCGTTGTGCAGGGGCCTGCGGATGGTCCCGGGCAGCAAACATGGAGGAGGAGGCCGCGCTACAACGAGGGAGGGAGGGGAAAGGCCCAGGCCGGGCCGGGGGAGGGGAAGGGAAACGGATTTTAAAGGCGGAGGGAGCAAAGCCCGGCCCCCTCCCCCGCCAGGACTTTTTCAAACACAAAGCGGGCAGCCCAAGGGGGGCAGGGGGGCGGGCAGGGCACATGCACTCACACACACACTTCCCCCCCTACTCTGGAGGCGTTTTCTCACCCCGCCACACTACACACCACACACACACTCTTTCTGATCGGTGCACTTTCTTTCTTACACTCAGACACACTCTTCCCCCGGCTTCGGGTCCGTGCATTTTCTTTCTTTCTTACAATCACACACACACATTTGCCCGGCTTCGGATACGCGTTCACAGACTCACACACACTGCACAACCCCCTCCCCCCGCTCTGGTTATGAACTTTTTCTTTCGTACACACACACATCGACCCCTCTTTTCCCCCTGGCTCCGGATTAAGTGCATTTACTTTTTTATACACGCGCACACACATACACAAACACGACTCCCTCCTCCCGCCCCCGGGTCTGGTTATGTGCATTTTCTTTCTTACACACACCTTTTTCTTTCTTACAAACACACACACCTTTTTTCATACACACACATACACACACACTTTCCCCACCCCCTGCTCTGGATATGAACTTTTTCTTTCTTTCTTACACACACACGGCTCTGGATATGAACTTTTTCTTTCTTTTACACACACACTCTCACACTCTCTCTTCCCCACAGCCCCAGGCTGTGGATACGTTCATTTCTTACACACACCCACAAAACTCCCCCGCGGATCTGAATCGGTGCATCTCTGTCTGTGCCTCTCTGTGCCTCTCAGTGTCTCTGTCTTCCCCTCCCCTGTCCAGGGCCCAGGCTGTGATTAGATGCCATCTCCCTTAGCCTGGCACAGCCCAGCGGAGGACTGAAGGCCCACCTGTCCCTTGTCACTGAGATTTCCTATTCCCGGTGGGAGCGGGGCTTTCCCGCAAAGGGAATAGAATAAATGCTTTTGCAAGTGGGAGGGAGGAGCTCGGTGAGGCCATTCGGGGGGCTTGTTGTCCCGGGCAGGGAGGCCGGGAACTTTTCTCCTCTGCAGGAGGCCCCGTGGGTCCCACAGCCTGGCAGGAGGTGGTGGACCGGACCGGAGGAAGAGAAGGATTGGATGCATCTAATAAAACCTCTGCAGCCTTTTCCCTCTAGAGTTGGCCGCCCGAATAATAATAATATCAGTGGCAATTGTTAAGTGCTTACTGTGTGCCAAACACCGCTCTGAGCGCTGGGGTAGATACAAGGCAATCGGATTGTCCCACTTGGGGCTCACAGTCTTCATCCCCGTTTTTCAGATGAGAAAACCGAGGCACAGAGAGGTGAAGTGACTTGCCCCAAGTCACACAGCTGATAAGTGGCGGGTCCAGGATTAGAACTCACGACTTCTTACTCCCAAGCCCTGGCTCTTTGTACTAAGCCTCGCTGCTTCTCTCTAGAGCCCTGAGTGTCAGATTTCCCTGGGTGTCCTGCGTTGCTCCCAGAGCTGCCTACAGCTTCCTTTTCCCCTTTTTTCTCTTTTCCTTAAAGCCCAAGAGGAAGGCTTGCCACTTCTCTCGTGGGAGAGGGAGAAGGGCTTTGCACTGTAATGAGCTTGGGTTTTGCAGGGGAGGTATGGAGGGTGGGGAGAGATGTCTAGTTACGGGTGGATCTGTGGCTTTGGGTGCACCTTGGGTCATGGGTTTTGATGCCCGCTGTGACCCTTGTCTGCTGCGTGACCTTGGGCAAGTCACTTAACTTCTTTGGGCCTCAGTTCCCTCATCTGTAAAATGGGGATTGAGACTGTGAGCCCCATGTGGGACAGGGATTGTGTCCAATCCAGTTTGCTCTATCCACCCCAGCCCTTAGTACAGTGTCTGGTACGTTGTAAGTGCCTGGCACTCAGTAAACGCTTAACAGAATAATAATAATAATAATAATAATAATAATTCATCGGGGGCTTTGGCTTACCAGACCAGGGATTCCTCAGGGACAGTTTGGCACAATGGAGATTCCTGGGACTGGGATTAAATAAAGGTTTCCAGGGGTGGAACCACCGGTGGTTTGGGGCGGGGGGAGCCTTCTTCCTAATGGGGGCCCAAAGGACTGTGGATGAGACCCCTGGGACAAAGAAGGGGCATTGACGAGCCCTGAGGCCGCCAGATTCCTGGGGCTGGCCCTCGGCAAATACAAACCCTTTTTAAAGTATGTATTGTACTGCTGGGGCTAGGAGTCCCAGGAATACCTGCGGCTCTGAACACTTCCCTGCTGCCTCCTCCCCATTTTGCAAATGGGAGAGATGGCGGGAGGGGAAACTCCTGCAGAAATATGCATCAGTGACTGTCCTTCCTTCTCCAGTGTCTTTTCAGCACAGATTCCCACGTCATTTAAATAAAGAAATTACATTGTTGTGGGGGTGAGCCAGAGATACCTGGTTTTCAGCGCCGTCTGGAAGGATTTGGGCAGACTTGGCCCTGGTATCTCAGGAGAGCCGGCCAGACGCACATTCCGGGGAGCCGGGGCCGGGGAGGGGTTGGTGGTGATGATGTGACTCCCCTTGGGTTTGGGAAGAGTTTAGGCCCCTGAGGGCTGGACAGAACGCTGGTGAGTCTGCTGGCATTGCTATATCAGCTGGGATCTGAGAACCAGCGTCAAATAAGCCCGAGCCCTCTCTTTTGCAGCATGGGTGTCAAGCCACCTGGATCCGTAACAAATGCTGCTCAAATCCTTCCTGAACGTCATCCAGGAGAAATAGTAGTAGTAGTATAGCAGTAGTAATAGTATTTATTAAGTGCTTACTGTGTGCAGAGCATTGTATTAAGCACTGAGAGAACATGCAGCTGAGAATTGCCCCCATCACAGTCCCTGTTCTTTGCTGTGGGGGTGCACAATCTAAAATTCAAAAGGGGGAGAGGGGCCTGGAGGCAATTGCCTAAGGAGAGATGGAACAAAATACTAACACAACCTAAAGACAAGCACCTGAACCGACAGAGCCCAGAGACTGGACTTAGTACAGTGCTCTGCATACAGTAAGCGCTCAAGAAATACCATGGATTGATGGATCGCTCAGCTGAGCTTCCTGACGCTTGGCTTGGGCAAAGAAGCAGTGTGGCCTTTTGGAAAGAGCACAGGCCTGGGAGCCAGAGGACCTGGGTTCTAATCCTGGCTCTGCCACTTGTCTGCCTTTGTGACCTTGGGCAACTCACTCAACTTCTCTGTGCCTCAGTTCCGTCACCTGCAGAATAGGGATTCAATACCTTTCCTGGCTCCTACTTAGACTAAGAGCCCCATGAGGGGCCTGATTGTCTTGTATCTACCCTAGTACTTAGTAGAGTGCTTGGCTCATAGAAGGCGCTTATCAAGTACTGCTATTGTTATTAGAGCTACATGGACATGCAGCCATTCCACCTTGACTCCTGGGCCCCAGCAGGGTTCCCAGGACCCAAACACACCCTGCACATGCCCCCCCACAGCCGAGTGTCCTGAAACCAGGACAGGCTCTGGTGAGCTTGGGCCGAACGGCCACCTGGAGCCTAACTCCCGTTTACCGATGTAAAATCAGACTTGCTTTGCACTTAACGTTTTTATGGCGCAAACACACGGTAAAAAGAGAAGGAGACGTAGCGGTGCAAACCCTAGGAAAGCCAGCTTCCCTTTGGAGAGGATTTTAAAGGCCGCAGGGCAATAGAGTTTTGCTTTGTGTGGCCTTGGTGGTATGTATCCACTTTGTCCAGATATTTAAACAGTAAAAGGATTGGAGGAGGAGGAGGGGAGGGGGTGGGCTCGGGACAC
Source organism: Ornithorhynchus anatinus (assembly GCF_004115215.2). Lineage (NCBI taxonomy): Eukaryota > Metazoa > Chordata > Mammalia > Monotremata > Ornithorhynchidae > Ornithorhynchus > Ornithorhynchus anatinus. The sequence continues at coordinate 21,089,234 of NC_041735.1, forward strand.
TTTAACTCTTTACCCACCTCAAAAAACAATTCTTTTGAGGGAGAGCAGAGTCGTGCGGTGCTGTGTCTTCTCATCGTGGTAATAGTATCCGTTAAGCGCTTACTGTGTGTCGAGGCCCGTTCTGAGCGCTGGGGCGGTTTCAGATTAATCCGGTCGGACACAGTCCCTGTCCCACATGCTGAGTCTTCTTGGGACTTAGCATTGTGAGGAGGGAACAGTGGGAAGTGTTTTGAGCTGGGAGCGAGGGATCCCTGATTCCTTTCCCTGCCTGTCTCTCTGAGCGTGTCAGTTCGCCGTCCCCCGACCCCCAGAGGGGGGCTGTTGGGCTGGAGGTCAAGGCCGGGGTGGGCGCTGCTTGGACAAAGGGGATTGGGGCCTTTGCGGTGACGCGCGCCACCTTTCCTTCATCCAGGCTTGTGTCAGGAGAGGACCCCGGAGGCGCCCGCCATGTCGGACAGTGACCTGGGGGAGGAGGAAGGCCTCTCTTCGCTGGACTTCTCCCAGGCCAGCAAGAGGAAGAGGAGAGGGAACCTGCCCAAGGAGTCGGTGAAGATCCTTCGAGACTGGCTCTACGAGCACCGCTTCAACGCCTACCCCTCGGAGCAGGAGAAGCTGAGCCTCTCGGGGCAGACCAGCTTGTCCGTGCTGCAGGTGAGTTGGGGGGGCACGGGGAGTTGGCGGGGAGGGGGGAGGGCGCGCCATCCGGAGCGAGGGCCAAAAGCTCGGCCTTTAAAGATACCAGGGGGGCTGAAGCCGTCGACACTGTTCAGCCCCCCGTCTCTCAACAGCCCCCCACCCCGGCTCCAACGTTTTCAACCGTCACGCCACGGGGAAGCTGGCGGTGGACCGGCAGCGACTGAACTTACAGGGCGCTCTGTTGTCGTTCTCGGCATCTTTGTTCATCCTTGGGTTGCTCTCAGCTGCCATGGGGGTCAGTTGACTTGTTCTCCCTCCTACTTAGCCTGGGAGCTCTGTGGGGAACAGGGGCTGTGGCCAACCTGTGTCTACCCCAGCGCTTAGCACATGCTAAGCGCTGAACAAATGCCGTAACGGATAGGGCTGTCAAACGGAGAGGGAACCAACCGGGGGAGGGCAGCTCAGTGGTGGGAATCTTGGGATTTCCAAGGAGGGGGTGGGTAGATCCGGCTTTAAGCCTGGTATGGAGAAAACCAGGGTGGGAGCTTAAGAGTTGGCATTCTGTCCTCAGTTCCCAACTGACTTGCTGGGTCACCGTAGGTAAGGCCTCCCCGCCAGCCTCTCTGAGCCTAAGTTTTTCCCATCTGTTAAATGGGGTTGGTAGGAACCTGTCCCACATTTTACTTGGGGTCTTTTTTACCCAAATTCAGATTTTCACTTTTTTTTCCTCCCAGTAACAGGACTTGCCATTTTACTAGGGTGGTTCGGAAATAAGTGGTTTGGGACATGACTTAGGGAGGATTTGGGTGGCCTTGGCATTGCTCGACTGGAGCTTCAGGAGGCTTGGCAGAGGCATAAACACCCGGTCTGTTTAGTGTTGTTTTTTTAAGCTTAGTTTTGCTTTTCCTTTCCGTTCTTGGGCCAGCCCATGGCTCAGTCTCTCCAGAGGGTGTCCGGGAGGCTGAGGCAGTGTGACTCAGTGGGAAGAGCCCAGGCTTGGGAGTCAGAGGTCATGGGTTTGAATCCAGGCTCTGCCACTTGTCAGCTATGTGACTGTGGGCAAGTCACTTAACTTCTCTGTGCCTCAGTTACCTCATCTGCAAAATGGGGGTGAAGACTGTGAGCCTCACGTGGGGCAACCTGATTACCCTGTATCTACCCCAGTGCTTAGAACAGTGCTCTGCACATAGTAAGCACTTAACAAATACCAACATTATCATTATTATCATCCAAAGGGGGATGTCTCGGCAGCTTATGGCCACCTGGTTATCCAGCTGTGCTCAGTTATGAGGGATGTTACTGGATGGGGTGGAAAACAGCCCGGGCCACTGGAAGTCAGAAGGACCTGGGTTCTAATTCCTGCTCCACCACTTGTCTGCTGTGTGACCTTGGGCAAGTCACTTAACCTCTCTATGTCTTAATTACCTCATCGTAAAATGGGGATTAAGACTGTCAGCCCTGTGTGGGTCAGGGACTGTGACCAACCGAGTTATCTTGCATCTACCCCAGCGCATAATACAGTCCCTGACACGTAGTAAGTGCGTAACCAATAGCACAGTCATCGTCGTCATCATCACCTCGAGGCGGTTCAGAAAGGCGGCAGAGTTGTACAGGTGACAGCAGTGCTGGAAATGGATGCCTTGGAGGAAACACTAATAATAATAATTCTGGTACTTGTCAAACGCTTACTCTGTGCCAAGCACTGTTCTATGCGCTGGGGTAGATACAAGTTAATAAGGTTGGACACAGTCCCTGTCCCACGTGGGGCTCACAGAACCTGTAAGGGTGTGGTCGGGGGTGTTGGTAATTTGGTGGTCGCCTCATGATTAATTTTTGATCGATTAGGATCAGGGTCCTGGAGAAGTAGCAGTTGTGGTTTTCAGAGGAAAGACAGTATGGACATCCAAAATAAATCAATTAATGACAGTTAACTTAGGGTCTCTGAAGCCGCTTGTTTAGCCTGGCTTTCTGTAGTCAGAAGAAATTATTCAGTAGCAACGGTGAAAATGCTCGACTCACACCAAGAGCTCCCGTTTAGGGCTTTGTTAGCGTGCGAGTTTAATGCATTTCCAAATGACTTGGAACAACATCAGTTTTATTCCACCTGGCAAAGGCTCGGACCTGGAAGGGAGCTAAAATCCCTTCAAGTCTTCTCCAGCTTGGTCAGATAAGACCCCATAGGGTTATTTTTAGCATTTGAGAAGCAGCGAGGACTAGCGGATAGAGTACGGGCCTGGGAGTCAGAAGGACATGGGTCGTAATCCTGACTCCACCACTTGTCTGCTCTGTGACCTTGGGCAAGTCACTTAATTTCTCTGTGCCTCAGTTTCCTTATCTGTATAATGGGGATTAAGACTCCGAGCCCCATATAGGTCAGGGATTTTGTCCAACCCGAATGGCTCGTAGCCACTCTGGCGCTTAGTAGAGTGCCTGGCGTATGGTAAGCACTTAACAAATACTGCAGTTTTTATTATTTTTCACCCCTTTTGTTTTCAGGAAGGCAGAGTCTTTTCTTAGAGGAGTAGAAATGACAGGCTAGACAAGTGACTGAAAGCCCCCCGGTGGGTGTTATTGGCTTGAGGAGCCCCGGTTTCTGGCCCTGATTTGGTCTTTCCCTCTGAGCATCGCCGGGGAGGACCTATTCCATCTGGGGTAGAGGGAATGCTGACTCTCCGGGGATGAGAAGCAGAGGGATGTGAGGGAGGTGAACTTCCTGTTGGGGATATGGGCTAGAGTTTCTGAGCCCCCCTGGATCTCCCTCGTGCCCTGTCCTTGTGAAGCTTTTGGAGGAATGAGATGAAGGTAACATCTTCACTTAGCTTGCCCTCTTGGGGGAGGTTTCGGCCCCTCACTGCCCCTCACTGGGGTTGACGTGGGTTTGTGAGGATCCTGGCGTGCTGGCGGAGTAAGGGGATGCTGTGGTCGACTTCTGGGGTCAAAGAGAGAACCAGTGGAGGAGGAGGAGTCCAGCTGACCTTGGCCCACAGTGCTCATCTCCTGCCTTGCCCAGCGGCCGTCTGTACCTCAGTCCCGGAGTTTTCTTCACCGGCGTCTTGCGGTTGTCTAACGTTTGCTGTTGTCGTTTCTGCCGAGAGGCTTGGGCTGGCCTACATTATGCAGCACCCCCCTTAATTTAACTGACTTAACCGACCCGGGGGTGGACCAGCCAGGCTTGGTTGTTTTCACCTCTTCATCCCTGCCTATTCTGGAACTGTTTTCTCAGAGAGGCCCAAAGCGCTTTGCAGGGTTAAAAGATGATCCAGACTTCCACGCCAGAGACATTAGCAGTGAGTCTTTTTATTGTCCCCAGCTGCTGATCTAGCACAGAGAGATTTTTGATTGAAAAAAGAGATCACCTGGGATCACCGTCCTCCTGCCCCATGCAAGTCCATCTCTCCAAATGGGATCCCCCCAGAAAGGGGGGGTCCCCACCCCACAGCCCCCGATGCTTCTCCTCACGGGATCAGAAGCCTGGGGAAGGCCTGGGGACACATTTAAAGCAAAGCCTGCCTTCAGGGCCTCTGAGTTTGCGAGATTTCTGCTCCCTCCAAATCCAGGGTAGGAGCGAAGGATCTCAGGAGTGAGGCTGCTGACAGACCCCACAGGGCTTCTGGGTAAGGAGGCACAAGGGACGTCACACATCGCCCCTGCCCAAAGCAGAAGGGACGTCACATCGCTCCTGCTCAAAGTGTGACGTGATGTCATTGTCGCCGCCCTTTTGGGGAAGTACGCTCGAGTTTGGCCGGGTCCTTGAGCGTTTGCCTGGAGGAACCGACTCCACCCACCTGCTTCAGAGGAGCCGGAAGAACTCAGCCAGGTCTGGAAGAACTCACCGTCACGTCAGAGCATCGGAACTCGGCGGCAGGAGCCGCGGTGGAGGGAGGCTCGGCGCTGAATCCGGAAGAAAAGGACCCGTGAGGGTCTGGTTCCATACCCTCGCTGGACAGGGGACAGGCCAGCCGAAAACCAGACCCGTGGTCACCCTAGTTCTCTGGCCCAGGAATTGTTTTGTGATCTCAGGCCAGCGTGGGAGGCTTGGAATTACTTTCTTTCTCTGGGTGCGCTCTGCTTCATTGGTCTCCGGGCAAATGCCCCTGTCCCAAGCCCCTGAGTCCCTGAGCCCTTGAGCCCCCGGGCTAGAGTTTCTAAGACCACCCAAGAATCACAGCCTCCTGAGGGACCGGAGCTCGGGCCCAAGTCAGAAGAAAATAAGATGGTATTCGTTAAGTGCTTACTGTGTCTCAAGCACTGTTCTAACCCGGGGTAGATGCAAGCTAATCAGGTTGGACACAGTCCTTGTCCCACATAGGGCTCACAGTCTTAATCCCTGTTTTACAGATGAGGTAACTGAGACTCAGAAAAGTGAAGTGATTCACTCAGGGTCACACAGCAGACAAGTTGGGGATTCGGTATCAGAACCCAGGTCCTTCTGACTCCCAGGCCGGTGAGCTATCCACTAGGCCGTGCTGCTTCCCCTAGTAACGCACCTCTGCCTGCATTGACTTGTTAGCAGGGACGGCCAGACCCAGGGCTGGTGCTGGTGCCTGAGGGAGCAGCGTTTTCCTGTTTTCCTGTGTGCTGCCGGGGGCATTTTACGCCCCTTAACTCCGTTCCCTCACTCCTTCCTCAGGCAGCAGGAGAAGCCTGCACTTTTGGACCCCAGTTTGGGGGAGATGGCTGTGGCTGGTAGTAATAACTGTGGAATTTGTTAAGTGCTTAATTGGGGTGAGGACAAGGTGATCGGGTCCCGTGGGGCCCACATGGGGCTCACAGTCTAAGTAGGAGGGACAACTGTATCACCATTTCACAGAGGAGAAAATTGAGGCCCAAAGAAGTGAAGTGACTTGGCCAAAGTCACCCAGCAGGCAATTTCTGGAGTCAGGATTAGAACCCAGGTCCCCTGACTCCAAGGCCGCTAGGCGCTGCTTCCCCAGGGTCTCAGGGCGCAGTTCTTCCCAGACAAAGCCCAGCTGGTTGGGGGTTGCTGGGCTGGGGGAGGGGGAGGGGAGTGTGGCCGTCTGGGGTTGGGGAAGGAGAAGGTTCTTCTGTCGGACCTAGGGAACTGGCCTTCCCTGGAGAGCAAGGGGGATGAGACTTCCTTCTTTCGAACGAGTTTAGATTTCCCCGTAGCCCGACTCAAACTGTCATTGTGGCTCTGGCCTCCGGAAGGCTCTTGTTTCTCCCCGACCCCTTCAGCAGCCAAAAAAACTGCTTCGTGGGCACGAGAGGGAAATAATGAGAATCGTGGTGTTTGTTATGCGCTTATGCTATGCCAAGCGCTGGGGTAGGTACAGTGTATAAGCAGCTACTACACAGTCGCTGCTGGCAGGAGAACCGGCATCTTAGCCCCATTTAACCAGATGAGAAGAAAACTGAGTCACAGTAAAGTTGTCTAGTGGCAGACGGCAGTCAGGGAACTCTTGCCTCCCACTCCTGGGCTCTTTCCACTAGGCCCGACTGCTTCTCTGATGACTCCATTGTGACAAGCAGCATGGGCTAGTGGATAGAGTACGGTCCTGGGAGTCGGAAGGACATGGTTTCTAATCCAGCTCCATCACTTCTGTGCTGAGTGAACTTGGGCAAACACCTCACTTTTCTGGGCCTCAGTTCCCTCATCTGTAAAATGGGAGACTGTGAGTCCCATTTGGAACAGGGACTCTGTCCAACCTGGTTAGCTTGTTTCTACCCCAGAGCTTCGAAGTAGAAAGCGCTTAAACAAATTCCATTAAAAAGGAAAAAAAAAGGAAAGAAAGGACCGAGTCCGGTAAACAATTAGACTTTTTTGGCCAGGTTGATTATTCAGTCTGTTTCCACGTGACAGTTTCGTTCCTGGGATTGATAGGAAGGAGTTTTGCTCTCCAGTTAGGAACCAGAGTCCCTGATTTTGCCCAGTGCAGGAGGGGATTGTTTCAGCAGCGGGAAGTGAACAGCATCACCCTTTGCAGGATGAAGTCCATGAGTTTAACTCTTCTCCTGCCCTGGGCCATCTGGGTGGTATTTCTCCCCCGGGGGGAAAGAGAGGCTCCAAGGTGGAGGAAGGTGAGGCGGGGTGTGACCAGAGCCTTGCCCGCTCTGCTTCTGAGAGGAAGGAAGGAAGGTACCTTGTCCGAGGAGGAAAAGCGAGGTCCCAGCGGGCTGCAGGGCCCTGGCTTACTCCCCGTCCTGCTACTGCCAAGCCGATGGTCCTTGCCCTGCATATACCCCCGGCAGCCTAGGCGAGCGTGCGAAGACTCAGAGAGGTGGAACTAGCCGAGCCCTCCGGCCCGCCCGCTGGGCCCCTGGTAAACCTGGCTGACGTGAGTTCGGCGGTTGAGTGTGGTCTTCGGTTCTGCAGTGCGCCCGGCTTGCCCTCTCTGTGCCACAGTGGGGTGGGGCAAAAGCTCTCCGGGTGGGCTGACGAGCGGGCCAGGACTCTGACCTTCTTGGATGCGTCGTCCAGCCACAGCCCTCGGGCCAGTGAACGCACCGGTGATGTTGGTGGTTGGTCTGTCCGGAGCTGGGCCGCCGGAGGAAGGGCACGCCTTGTCGGCTCCGGACACCTTTAATCGGTTTCCAGAGGAAGCGACAAACCGGCTGTCTTGTCGGGTTTTGCCAGCTGGAGATGTTGCAGCTTGACCCGGCGGGAGAGGTGCCACCCTGTGGGTGCAGGAGACTTGGCCTTACGTGGTCTCAGTTGTGCACCATGCAGCCCGAGACTGGGGACACAGCACTGCTGTCGTGGCAGTTCTGTACCTGCTGCTGTCCCCACCTGCTTCTCCTGGTCTCCCCTCCTCCTCCTCCTCTTCCTCCTTCTCTTCCTCTTCCCCTGATCCTTGCTACTTTTATCCAGAGTTCTCCCCACCCCCGTGTTCTCCCTTGCTCCGAGAGATGGGGAGGGCACGGTGAGAGTCCCGGCCAGACCTTCACCCTGTCACCCTCCTCCGGTCGGGCCAGGGACCCAGGGCCCATAATTAATAATAATAATAACAATGTTAAGTATTTGTTAAGCACTTATCATGTGCCAGGCACTGAACGAACTGCTGAGATGGATACAAGCAAATCGGGTTGGACACAGTTCCTTGTCCCACATGGGGCTCACGGTCTCAATCCCCATTTTACAGACGAGATAACTAGGGCCCAGAGAAGTGAAGCGACTGGCCCGGAGTCACACCGCAGACGAGCGGCGGAGCCGGATTTAGAACCCATGACCTTCTGACTCCTAGGCCCGTGCTCTATCCACTGTGCCATGCTGCTTCTGCTGCCCATCTGAAGGGGGAGGGAAAAGGAAGTGGCTTTCCTTTATCTCTGGCTCTGCGGGCCGGTGGCCCTGGTTTCTCTGCCCGCTGTTGATTCATTGTGGTATCTGTTAAACACTTGTTCTGTGGTAGGCACTAGGTAGATATGACATCATCCGATTAAAAACAGCCCCTAGTCCTCTCGGGCTTCCCGATCTACCTTATCCCCATTTGGTCCCCAGGCGAGGAGACGGAGGTCCGAAGGGATTAAGGAACTTCCCCAGGGTCAGGCCGCAGACCGGGGGCGGGGCTGGGATTAGAACCCAGGTCTCCTGACTCCCAGGCCCACACTCTATTCACCAGCACAAACTGTCCCCTTATTGGGCCGGTGGGAGGGGACTGGCCAGCTGGACTTTCAGCCGCCCAAGTGGGAGGGCAGAGGGTCTGGGGGCTAGGGCAGATGGGTGGCCAATGGCCTGGGTCACTTGAGGCTACTTCTGGGATCTGCGGGGTGTCTGTCAGGCTGGACCGGGAAGGCAGTCCGGGCCTAGTGTCTGGGATAGGTGGGTGGATGGTTGGATGGGTGGGAGGTTGGGTGGATGGATGGGTGGGTGGGTGGATCAATCGATAGGATGTGTTGAAGCTGTATAGGGGTGAGGCGCTGGTGGGACTGGGCAGGGCTTGGTGAGGGTAGCACCCACAGCGGGAAGGTAGCACCCCTGGGGCGCAGGGCCACCGACGGGAACCCCGGTGCTCTCATTCCAGATCTGCAACTGGTTCATCAACGCCCGGCGCCGGCTCCTCCCGGACATGCTGAGGAAAGACGGCAAAGACCCGAACCAGTTCACCATCTCCCGCCGGGGCGGCAAGGCGTCGGACGTGCCCCCGGCCCGGGGGGCCAGCCCCGGCCTGCTGGTGGTGCCGCCGCCCCTCGGCCTCCCCTCCAAGGGGCCGCCGGGGGCCGTGTGCCCGCCGGGGCTCTGCGCCTCCCCCCGCCCGCTGGCGCCCGGCCTCCCCGGGCCCACGGCCGACCGGGAGAAGCCCCCGGAGACCCCCAGGCTCCCCGGCGGCCCGGCCGGCACGCTCGCCCTGCTGGCCAGGGCCGAGGCGGGCAGCCCCACCAGCGGACTCTTCAACACGCCCCCTCCCACGCCCCCGGAGCTCTGCGGCGAGGACTTCAGCGGTTTCCAGCTGCTGGTCGAAGTGGCCCTGCAGAAAGCGGCCGAGCTGGAGTCCCAGAAGCAGAAGGCCCCGCCGGCCCCCGCGGCTTTGCACACGGACAGCCCCCTGCAGGCCTCGGGCCCCCAGTAGGTGTCGGGCCGGGGCCGTGGGCCGGCGGGCTCCCGCGGGGCGACGTTGGTTCCTCTGACGCGTGGCCGCCGTTCTTCCTTTTTTGGGGTTTCCAGGCGGGCCCCCCACCAGCCTCTCGGGTCTCCCCCTCCGCCGGGGCGATTTGGCCGAGAGGGGTCCGGGAAGGCTCCCCGGGGATTTTGCCGCGCCCCGGGCACCTCTTCCTCCTGGACCGGCCCCGGAGGGGGTCAGGGTAGACCGGGAAAGCCGAGGCTCCGTCCGAGAGCCCGGTTCATCTCCCCCGGCGGAGCAGGCCTCGGGGCCCGGGACCCAGGCTTCGCGCTCGTGTCCCTTCCTGGTTCTGGGCCGGGGAGGGCCTCTCCCCCTTAGCTTTCTAGTCCCCTGCCCTCAGATCCAACGTCCTCCATCTTCCCGTTTACAGGCGTTTCCCGAGCTGATCCTAGAGACTCCCCTCGGTTTAGAGGTGCAGGGTAGGGGGGATCGCTCGCACCTATCCGCCCCCTCCCCCAGATAGCGTCCCGATTCGCCCTGCTCACCTGTCTCCTTTAGCTGACGGTTGTCCCGCTGTCCCCTGGGATCCGACTGGCGACCAAAACGGATCCAAACCAAGGCGGGGAGGAGGCGGGGGCTGAGCGGGTCGGGGCCGACCCTGGCTTTGCCTCTAGTTATTTTGGCCTCGTTTGGTCCGGGCGGTCAGGCCTCTGGGGGATTTCTCTGCCACCGGGGAGATCTGGGGCTGGAAGACACAATTCTTAGGCGTTTCATCAAAAAAAGTCAATTCCCCGAACCTCCTCTCTGGGTCTTCCCTTTATCCCCGCAGCCCGGGCTGAGGGAGAGGACCCGGAGGAGCCTTGACTCAAAACTGGCACTGGGGCTGGGATGAAGAGAGTCAGGCTGGCAGTTGGGAGGGGGTGACCCATCCTTCTAGGGATGATGACGCCGTCTCAGGGTTGCAGGACTATCGATTTTTAGGGTGGTTTTTTCTTTTTTAAACGTTGAAAATCCCTACCTGTGTGGCATTGCATTCTGAGTGGGAAATTATCCAGGAAGCCAGGACTGGAGTTTAGCAACACGCAGACCAAAACTTACCTGGGAGAGGTGGGTGGGGTGGGGAGGGGGTGGGTTGGGGGAGTTGCCCCCTGAGCTCCTGATCTTGGAGCGGTGTCGCCCTCTAGTGGCCGGGCTTGGTTTTCCCCCTCACCCAGGAAGTAGCCCGTCACCCAGGCACAGACCAAACAGGTGGGATCCGGCCCGTCCGTCCGTCCGTCCCTCCGCCCCACTGCCTCCCTCCCGGAGAGGCCTCCGGGGAGCAACTGGGTGAGAGCCAATCAGGCTCGGGGTGGCTGGGAGATCAGGGGGAGCACCAGACCTGGTTCAGAGATTGTACCGTAGAGCTGTTACAGACCCTAATAGCCGTGAGTTGCACCTTTTCCTAAATAGCAGCTGCCGGGCCTCTCCTCGGCAGCCCACTGAAATGGGTCCCCGTCGGTGGTATTGATTTTCTCGGTTGAGATGTTATTTCCTTGTTGACAGGTCAGATAGCGTTAAGTGTCCACTTCTCCCTCCCTCTCTCTATATATTGAGAAACACTAATCCTAGGTTATTAGCCTAAGTATTATTTTGCATGAGTAATGAGCGATAGTAACGTCGTCGGGAGATCAAGGTGGGAACACGATGGCCGTGTTCCCAAGCAGCAGCGATGGAAGCGGAGAGAGCGGAGGGGGGGAAGGGGCAGGGAAGGATATAGGAGATGGAGGGAAAGTGGAAGCAGGGACTCAGGCAGCTCTCTCCCCTCTCCCCACCAACGCCCTAAGGCACGAAGTCTCTCCGGTTTCCACTTTGCCAAGATTGGCCGGTTCTGCCCTCTGGGACTGGTCGTCTCGGATGGCTAAGGCCTAGCCCTGGCTCCGGTGCCGGGGGAGGTCGACACTCCACCGGGGGGATCCCCTCTCCCTCCGCCACGCGACCACCCTCTCGAACCAAACTTTGCTTCCTCTCCCCTCTCCTGGAACCTCCATCTGCCCTCCTCCCCACAGCGCTTCATCTCCCCCAACTCTGGCCCGTCTCCTTTTTTTTCCCTTCTCGTCGTAGGCCGAGACTCATCGGAATAGGTCCCGAAGCGACTTCCGCGTGTTTGAGATGGAAATTCCTTTTCCCCCCAGCTCTCCCACCTCCCTTGCCCTGTTCTACTTTCTCTTTCTGAAGGAAGCAAAACCCCAGGCCTCCCTGGAGGAACGCGGTGACTGGGCCGAGACCCCAAAATGGTGGGCGGGGTCGAGGGAACTTCCAGTTCTCACCGTGTGCAGCGTGGAAGTGGGAGGGAGCCAGCCCTGCCGCCGGGGCCTGCGTGGCATCGATGTGGAGCAGGCGGCGGGTGTGGGCCGAGCTTGGCTTGAGTCATGGCAGGGAGGCAGGATCCTGTGGGATAATTAATGGCGCAAGAAACTACTGTAAATAACTATCTCTCGTTTTTTGTTAAATAAAAGGTTTTTTTTTTAAAAAAAATGCAGATCCAGGCCATTTTCTTACCAACACCCCAGAGCTTCGTGAAGGATAAAACCCAGACCCCCTAGTCCACGATGGGAGGCCGCTTTTCTAACATGGCAATGGTGAAGCTGGGGTATTGACCCAAACCCCATCCAAGCTCATTTCACCCTAGAAAGGCACCGACTGAACGTCACCCTCCTGCACAGACTCTAGTCCTCTTCTGTGGCAGGCGCTGCCCTACTGCCAGCTGAGAATCCCTGCCCCTGGGGACAGCTGTCTGCCCTGCCCACCTGCCTGGCTCTGGGACTCTCAACCACAGGTAAATGGTGTTTCTGGGAGGGCAGGGGTGACAGAAAAATCACCAAGAGTACATATCTGTTCCCTGACCGGCTGCATAATGAGGTCCCCGCCTTGCAAGAGGGCATCACTGGCCATCTTCGGAGAGAGAGACAGCATACGTGTACACGTACTCACTGAGGCTTAAGATAGTCTGTCAGTGTCCCTTTGCAGGGGTTGTAGCTGAAAAACAATAGAAAATATTTCCAGACTTTCCACCAAATAATGGACTTGGGTGGGGGCGTATATGGCCACAGCATATTCTAGGGATTGAAGAAATAGTGACATTCCAGGCAAGAGTCATAGTTGCCCTTGAACGCTACTACAGTGATTGTGGGAAGAAAAAATCAGGGCAGGGGGAATCAGGAAAATCACTTTTTGAAGTACCTGAACCCAGAGAATTCCTGAAGCAACCAGAGGACTGGTAATGGGAGAGGCCCAGGCGCAGACTTGGTTTGACTTGGTTCGTGGCCCAAGGAAGGTCTCGACTCCGCGTGGGGATATGGCAAGATGCTTCATGAAAATACTGCAGGTGCTGGAAGTATTCCCTGATTTTGTCATCTGGAAAAAACCTTCCTTTCAAATCCAGGAAAATAGAGGTAAATGGTACGCTTACCTACCAGCACCATATTGGGGCTGTCCATTGTGGCAGAGATTTCTTTCATACGTTGGAAGAAGAGTGTTAGGAGTGAAGAAAGCCTTTTACAGATCAAGTCACTGCAGACTCTGATGAGGAGATCAAGAATACTTTTGAATCTGACCATTGGCCACACAACTGGCTAACTGTTGTAATCGATCAATTTAGCGCATTATGGACAGGGAACGTGTCTGCTAATTCTGCTGTATTGTACTCTCCCAAGCCCTCAGTACAGTGCTCCGCACATAGTAAGTGCTCCTCCCACCCCCAATCCCCAGTCACTCAAAGTATTCATTCAATAGTATTTATTGAGCGCTTAGTATGTGCAGAGCACGGTACTAAGCGCTTGGAATCAACCTGGCAGGATTGCCCTCAGGGTAGGGAGGGGACCTCCAGGGGGAGGGGCAGAGAATCACAACCAGATCCCCAGAGAGATGGCAGAAACCAACAGAGAGAAATGAAACACCCGATGGTCCAAGTCAGGGAGATCGAGACACACACACAAGGAGGTAGAGCTAAGTCAGAGACAAGACGTATGACAGACGGAGGCAAGACAGAAACTGAGACAAGACCACCTCACCCATCCAGATGCTTCCCTGGTTGGGCAAGCCTGCCGGGTGGGTGTCAAACTGAACGTGGCGCTGCCGTCTTGTTGACTCTATTCCTCCAGCCCACTCCGTCCGTCCATCTCCGAAGAGTGGGGCAAGCCAGTTACAGCTATTAACTTCACCTCCACAGTCTGTTACTGGGGTCTATGGTCTGTGCTTGGGTCTTTGCTCTTTCTCTACGTCTTTCCAAAGCACAGAGTCCAAAACTGGCCTGTATCCTCCCGAGTGTCAGACCAATGCACAGGATACTGTGAATATCCCTTCAGCCCTTGCATGTCACACACCTTCCTCACCCCAGCAACACATTGACTCGCACCGCACTGCCCATTCATTAAGACTCAGGTCGACTCCAACTCCTAGCCATAGAATAATAATGATGATGATGATGATGATGCCGTTTCTTAAGTGCTTCTTATGTGCCAAGCACTGTTCTAAGCACTGGGGTAGATACAAGGTAATCAGGTTGTCCCACATGGGGCTCACAGACTTAATCCCCATTTTATAGTTGAGAAAACTGAGGCACAGAGAAGTTACATGATTTGCCCAAAGTCACACGGCTGGTAAGTGGCAGAGCCGGGATTAGAACCCACAACCTCTGACTCCCAAGTCCACTCAGCCACCCTGCTTCTCACTAAGCCACCCTGCTTCTCGTGGCAACGCTAGGTGAAGAATTGGGTTAAAATAGGTTGACGATAAACCTCACTAGGTATTAGAACTCCCTTGTGTTCAGCCCCTACAAGATCTGTGCACAAGTTAATGAACCATTGTGAAAAAATAGGGCTGAGTTCTTGCCAGCTTGGGGACCAAATCTCCCCGCCATCGGAAAGCGCAGCCTTAGACAACAAGGTATCTCAGCTGGAAACTGGAAGACAATTAGAGTAGTCAGAGCGGCACGGCACACGGCTCTTGTTGAGCAGAAGCTTCGAGAGAGGATCGTGAGACAGGAGCAAAAGCAAAAACGACGTCGGCCACTGCAACAATAAAGGACGATTTTGAGCGCGGTGGATCTTTACCGCTACACACGCAAACCTACAGGTGAACTTCCCTATCAGTGATGTCTTTTTTAAGTTCGAAGTACTCGCGCTCTGCCCGGAGGACCCGGTGGATCCCTGAAGTAGGGGGGACCCACCCTCTTTCTCAGAAGGCACCAGTTCCTTTCCGTTAGTGGGGGGCGGCCCCAGAGGGGACCCCCGAATGGGCCAACGTGCCAACTGGAGACATGAATAGGTAGGTCTCCTCCGGGTCACTATTAATGTACAGCTAACTTACAGTAGAGCTTACACTTGGTCATTTGACCAGACACAGGGCCCTAAAAATCACACTGTCTAATCCTGCTGTAAGCTTAGGGAACCAGCTTTCACTTCTGGGAGCCTGCCAAACCAGAAAAGCAGAGTTTCCAGAGCCAGCTCTGGGAATCTGAATGTCAGAAATTGAAAGAGGAATGTTTTATTTCTGCTCAGATCGGATCAACCAACCAGTGGAGGCAGACCCTTTCTACATCGGTATGAATCTGATTGAACGAATGACCAATGTGTCTCAGCTTTAATTCTGGAGCAGGAGCTGGAAAAAACACTTAGTCCAATGAACGGTTTGGCGGCTAATCAATCAATCATATTGAGCGTTTACTGTGTGCGGGGCACTGTACTAAGCTTTTTAGGTTTCTCGGGGGTGAGAGGAGGTTACCCAGCAGAGAGCTGTCCCTTCTGATTAGCTTTTCACCCAGGAGAGGAGCCCACAGCACTCCAATTCATTTGCTTGAGTACTTCCAAATAGGAGATTAGTCTCCGATACTCACTGCTCCAGACAGCAGGGACTCTACATGAGGTTAAGACTGACATATTCGATGCTCCCTGACTTGGAAATCAGGAATGCTCTTTTTGTAAAAAAAAAAATAAATCAGAAAGCTTCTCTTCCTTTTACCTCAGGAAAGAGTGGAAATGGGCAGCGATGTAAGGAGTGTGAGGAAGGTCAGGCTGGACCTTGATTGAACTCTGTAGCAGGAGCACCCGGCTTGGTACGAAGCCTGGCACTCAAGCAGGCAAGAAGGCAGATAGACGGCCCGGGCCGCATTGCCCGACAGCTGTTCCTTTCTAGTCCTCAGGCGCGGGAGGACAAGAGATTGGAACTAGCCACCCCCGAATGGAATCTTCCCAATGAGAAAAGACCATTAAAATGCTCTTTCCCTGAAACAGCACTTAGGCTCCCAGTTCACAAAATAGTGTGGGCTTATTTATACGTCTGTCTCCCCCTCTAGACTGAGTTCGTTGTGGGCAGGGAATGTGTCCATTTATTGTTATACCGTACTCTCCCAAGTGCTTAGTACAATGCTCTGGACACAGAAAGTGCTCAATAAATACGGCTGACCGGCTTGGCACTCGTCAAGCACTTCCGGGTCTCTCGCGTCAGAAGGGAACTCACGGAAACGCAGTTACCAGGAAGCGGCGTGCGGCCCAAGTGGCCACGGGGCCTTCCCCTCAGGCTGGGTAGCTCAATGGCGGCGGGGACCTCGACTCTTCGACCAGGACACTCGCCTCCTTTCTACCAAACGCCGGGTTGCCTCCAGCCCCGAGATGGCAGACTGGAACCCGCGCGAGGCCACACCTTCCGAGTAGCGCGGTCCCCGTAAGAATACCCGAAGCGCTTCTTACACATGACCCCATTTATTCTCACAACATGCCTGTGAGGTAGGGAGGGGCTGGGATTTTCCCGATTTTACAGAGGAAGAAACTGAGGCACAGAGAGGTCATGTGACTTGCCCATGGTCGCGGAGTGGTGGAGCGGGGATTAGAATCCGATCTTCCTGACTTAGTCTCATGCTCTTTCCACTAGACCACGGCTAGGCAGGAGACATCTCTAATGCTATATATACATATACACAGTATACAGCATTCATTGGAACATTGTCAGCATCGACTTCATCACAGCACAACTTCTTTTTATTTAACTCTTTCGGATTTCCCTGCCCTCGAGTCAACTGGACCGCTGTCCTCCCTCCCCACCCCTGACCCTCCCCCCGCCTCCCCCAACCCACCCCCGCCTTCCCCAACTGAGCAAATGAGGCTGTGGAACCTGGGGCCAAAGTGCTCAGATTGGAATTCAACGCCACCAGGAAGGAGGTCAAAATAAAGAAATCGAATGGTTTAACAGGTCATCCCTCTCTCCCCAAAAGGCATGGGATACAAAGAAAAAAAAAGAATCCGATTACACACAAGGTATATATTTTAACACACACTTTTACACACACCTAGATATAGTACATGTAAAAATATATGCTATTCATACACCCACTTTCAACCAGGTGCTTTTAAAGACACCATATGCATGTGCGTGTATGGGGATGCATATGTGTGTATTTGTTAAATATACAGCTCCTCATGGTATATGTGCATATGTACACATACGTACAAGCAGGTGTACTGCAAGCCCACAGCTGTTCCTCACCCCTCTCAATTCTCTACACGGTATTTCCCCTGGAAACAACGGGTTTTCGCCTTCTCGAGAAGCGACCGGTTGGATATTTCTTTTGAGGAAGGAAGGAAGGAAAGAAGAGGGCTGTTTTGAGAGGGCCTAGGGGGCGAGAGGACGTGCGGAGTTCATGCTTTCTTCACAATGTCAATACTCTTTGCCTTCCAGTCTGTCCCAGTCTACGCCTGTTGGAAAACCACCGAACACTCTCTCCTCTCCTTAGTGTACTTCTGCTCCCATGTTTACATTCCAGCAATCTTTTCCAATCGACAAACGAAAACGGTGTGGTGCGTGTTTGTGCGCGCGTGCGCGGTGTGTGTGTGTGGTGTGTGTGTGTGTATCCATCCGCCCCCTCCCCACCCCTGGCTTGGGTTTCCGCCCACCCCCCCCCAGCCAAAAGGAAAATCAATTTCCAGACTTGCCCAATACTGGAACCCTTGGAACGAGCGATTGGCGTATGAGCCTTGTGGGAGAGAGGTTCTCGGTCAAAAGAAAGAGAACCATGTGGGAAAGAGGAGCAAGGAAGGAAGGCGGAGAAAGAAAACTGAAGGATGAGAAGAGAAAACCAAGGGGAATGGGAGAGACCGGGGGGAGAAAGAGAGGAGTCCGGGAGCTCATGCAGCATGGCAAGTGCTCAATGCTTCGTCTCTGTCGCCGTCTTCTTGTAAACAAGCTCATCGTGGCTCAGGAGATAAGAACGGGTAGAAAGATTGCAGTGTCAGAGACAGGGAGTTGCAGGAGTCCGTCTGTTCTTGTCTGTGTGGCAACACCACCACCCTTGAGAGAAAACAGTGTTTTCCATTTTCGTGATCTTAAATCTTCATTATTTAAAGCCGGGAGGGGAAAAAAACCAAAAAAAAAAACCAAAAAAAGGCCGAATTTAGAGCCCTTTGATTGATCATTTTTTTTTTTTTAAAGTTGGCTCAAAGTCTCTAGACAGAATAATGACACTAAGGTTTTGAGAGAACTTTTTTTTTTGTTTGATTTCTGTTTTAATGACTTAAAAACGGAGGGCGTTGGTTTCCTTCCTTCCTCTCTCCTTCGCTCAGAGCCGGGTCTGGGCCTCCGGGACGTAGATCTCGATGCTGTCCGCGCTCTCCGTGGCCGAGTTCTGCCGGACCGAGGCCGCCCGCTTGGCGGCCATGAGGCGCTTGCGAGCTTCTTGCCGCTGCTTGTCCACGGAGTCGGAGGCCTTGTCCCGGTTCAGAGCCGTTTTGGGCTTGGCCGGCTTCTTTGGCACGGGAGGGGGTGGTTTCTTCTCTTCCTTTAGCGAGACAGTAAGAAGAAAACAAAAATAAAATAAAAATGCACATACGCGTACTCTCCCCCTTCCCGAACTGCTCCAGCCACCGAAGCCCTTCCACCCGAGAGGAACCGGGCATAAGCAAACACACAAGACAGCCATCTCTACGATGCACAACGGGAATGGTGAGCATATGTATGGACAACAGAAAAAAAAAAAGACTCGGCACGGGGAAGGCAGCCAACAGCTTCCACCCGGGAGGGAGGGTTGAGTAGCAGCATGGCGCGGCGGACAGAGCACAGGCTTGGGAGTCAGACGGTCATGGGTTCTAATCCCAGCTCTGCCACCTGTCTGCTGCGTGACCTTGGGCAAGTCACTTCACTTCTCTAAGCCTCAGTTACCTCATCTGTAAAATGGGGATCGAGACTGTAGGCCCCACATAAGTCGGGGACTGGGTCCACCCCAATTTGCTTGTATCCACCCCAGTGCTTAGTACAGTGCCTGGCACATAGTAAGCACTTCATCACCACCATAATTGTTATTATTATTATTTTCTTGGGGTTGGGCCAGTGAGAGAGAGGGGCCTGTCCTCTCTGCTCCCACCACCCTTTTCCAGGCCCAAGGCAGCTGCACAGTAGTGACTGAGGTCTACAGCCACTCACATGCATAAGGGGCCGGGGGCAGGGCGCTTGGCATCTCAGGCGGGCGACCTCCGGGGAGGGTGCCCGCTTGGGCTGGCCGGCGCGGGGAAGGGGAAGACAGGCCGATTCTGGAACGTGTCAGATGGCCTCGCTGATGGACAAACGGCGTGGATCACGAGAGATGGCACCAAAAAGGATGGGAGTGCGCACGCTAGGATGAGGGGTGGGGGAAAAGCATGGATTTGGAAAACAAAAATGGGTCTGCAAGGTCCTATCTTAAAACACTTAGAACTGAGCCAAGCTGCACTGACCGATGGTAGAAAGTGTTATTTCCGACTAGGTATTTGTCACTGGATTTCAGCCCCTCGGAACTGCTCCATGCTCACCTTCTTCTCAGGGGTTTCCACCAGCTGCCAGTTGTTGGCCTTAAGGTGGTATAATTCATCAAACTTCATGCTGATGTCTTCGATGGACAGCTGCAAGAGATCCCAAAACCCAGCAAGGTCCTGGGCTGTGGGTCTGGGATTAGCATTAGGGTTCTGCGGGTCAAAGGGAGATAGAGGTAAATTAGAATCCAGACTCTGGCTGCTTTGGCCGGCTGGGCCCAGTTCTCACCGCTCTGGAGGTCAAGGAAAGCAATGAGAGGAACCCAGAAGCTGCTGTGTTTCCCCCCAAATGGAAGAATACCCCCCTGGATCCCAGCAGTGAAGGCGATAGGGTTACTTCGTCTCTGGGAAGTACCAGAGAAGCGGAAGAGGATACCCACGGGCTGTCTGGACCTGGGCTTTGGAACACAAGGTACCCCAAGGACAGATAAGCCCTGGCTTCGTCATCCCAACTCCCACATTCCGATGCAGACAACAGGCCGCTTCTCTGAACCCAACCGCTTGGAGAACTTCAAGAGTAAGGGGTTGGAAACGCTGGTCTCCAGAAGTACTAACAGCATCGGGTGATTTGCTCTCAAGAACCACAAAAACCTTCTTCTAAGGCAACAAAGAAAGTTTTCCGTGCGCTTAAAAAACCCAAAACGTACTGGGGAAGTAGAACCCAAGGTGCTCTGTAGTGAAAATATTCTTGCAGTCCCCAGGGAAGATGCTTCCAGAAATGCTCAAAGACCGATAAACCCCTTTTCTAAAGCAGAGGATTCAAGCTTGTTACTGAGTCAAGTTGGACATTTCCACCTGGACTTACACTTCAAATATAGAATACAGCATGTGCCTCTGAAAGACTACATCTCTGGAGAAATGAAAGGGTTTTGGGCATTATAGATGTCAAAACCATCTTTGAGATTCCTTAAAGAGTGCTTCTAGTCCCACAGAGCAAAACTGTCCGGTAATGTGCTCCCAGCGACCTAAGAAACTAGCGGTCATTGGCTCTCCCTTCTGATGTTGAGGTAGAAGGTGTCTCCTGGTGCTTGAGAATTCAGACTTACCAAGTTTTGCTCACAGAGACCCCGGAACTGCTGGAATTTCTGGGACATCAATAGCTGGGCGCTGCCAACGGCACTGAGGACTTTTCCTAAGACTGAGAACATGGGGCAGAAGGGAGAGGACATATTAAGTGGAATTAAGGCTCACCAAAAAGACACAATTGGAGGTGAATGAGGCACTTTACTACGCTTGTCTTGAAAGCAATATTCTATTCCTTGCCTTTTTTGCTCATAGCGAATTAATATGGTAGCAATGAACTTGATCAGTTAGGAAAAAAAAAATCCTCTCCCAACCTCCTTCACCTGAATTTTAGTCTTCTCAGGCCCAATGCCTATGGCAAACAATAATGTGAATTTTTAGGGTGCACCCCACTGTGAAAGGACATACCTTCTACCCTTTACCTCAGCACTTATATCTACCTGTAAACACAATTATTCATTTTGGCCACTCTCTCATCAATGGCATTTATTGCGTGCTTACTGTGTGCAGAGAGCACTATACTACGCACTAAATATGTCTGTAAATATATTTTGAGTGTGAGCTCCTTGAAGGCAGGGAATGTGTCACTTCTTAATTCCACACTGCACTGAGAAGCAGTGTGGACTAGTGGAAAGAACATGGGCTGGGGAGGCAGAGGACTTGAGTTCTAATCCTGGCTCTGCCAATTGCTTGCTGCGTGACCTTGGACAAGTCACTTCTCTATGCCTCCGTTTCTTCAACTGTAAAATGCGGATTAAAAATAGCATCTCCCTCGTATTTAAGACTGTGAGCCCCATGTGGGACAGGGACTGTCCATGACCTAATTAAGCTGTACCTACCCCAGTGCTTAAACAGTGCTTGGCACAGAGTAAGTGCTTAACGAATACCATAAAAAAGAGGGTGCTCAACAAATACTACTTCTATTTACTATTTTCCAAGCTTTCCTGCACCATAGTTTTCTTCCCTGGGTTGGACTCTATCTTAGCCTGATGATGGTATTATTCTTTCCTTCATTAACTTCCTCTCACAAGATGTTTGCCGTCTCTTCAGCACATTCAGAAATCCTTAGTTTCATTCCAGCTCTCTGCATCTGAAGACATTACCTTCTTCAAAAGAGCTTATCTATACCATTATCTGTGGACTCCTCCCCACCCCGCCTCCTCCTCTCCAAGAATCTGCTTCTCTTTCACTTTTCTTACTCCAATCTCCAACCCCACTTTCACCCATTTGCTCCAAGTCCCCCCCTACCTTAACCTTTGTCCTGATCATCACCATGTCAGGTCATTTGCTGCATTCTTAAGAGACTGCCCCACATCCCATCTATTTGTTCTAGCTGACAACCATTTTAATCTTTCCCTTCAATCCAATCAGTCGTATTTACTGAGCGCTTACTGTTTTAAGTGCTTGGAGAGTACGATATAACAGAGTTGGTAGATAAGTTACCTGCCCAAAAGGAGCCCACAGTCTAGAGGGGACGAGAGACATGAAAATAAATTACAGAAATGTACTCAGATATTGTGGGCCCAGGGTAGGGTGAATATCGAGTGTTTAAAGGGAGACACTTTAAAGGGAGACACTGTCTCAGACAGACGGGAGAGGGAGTAGGGGAAATAGGTTTAGTTGGGAAAAGCCTCTTGGAGATGTGATTTTAATAAAGCTGGGGAGAGTGACGGTCTGTCAGACATGAAGGGGGAGGGAGTTTCAGGCCAGAGGCAGCAGGACGGTGAGTCAAGATAGAAGAGACTGAGGTACAATGAGTAGGCTGCCGTTAGAAGAGTGAAGTGCGCATGCTGGGCTAGAGTAGGAAATCAGTGAGGTAAGATAGGAAGCGGCAAGGGGATTGAGTGTTTTAAAGGCAATGGTAAGGAATTTCTGCCTCATAGAGAAATGGAAGGGCAGCCACTGGAGGTTTTTGAAGAGTGAGGAAACATGGACTGAATATTTCCTTAGAAAAATGGTCGGGCAGCAGAGTGAGATATGGACTGGAGTGGGGAGAGGGAGGAGGCAGTGAGGTCAGTGAGGAGGCCGATGCAGTAGTCAAGTTGGGAAAGGGTAAGTGCTTGGATCGGCAGAGTACCAGTTGGGATGGAGAGGAGAGGGTGGATTTCAGCGATGACGACAGATCCAACAGGATTCGGCGACAGATGGAATATGTGGGTTGAATGCGAGAAATGAGTTGAGGATAAGGCCAAGATTACAGGCTTGCGAGACAGAGGACGGTGGCGCTGTCTACAGTAATGGGAAAGTCGGGGGGGAGACAGGGTTTGCGCGGAAAGATGAGTCCCTTCACCTCTAACTTTATCGAATCCACATCTGCGGGGTCATCGCTAATTCCTGACTTCCTTTAGGTAATAACTGTGGTATCTGTTAAGCGCTGACTCTGTGTCAACCACTCCACCAGGCACTGGGGTAGATACAAAGCCATCAGATCAACCCTAGTCCCCGTCCCACACGGGCTGACAGTCTTAGAGAAGCAGCGTGGCTCAGTGGAACGAGCACGGGCTTAGGAGTCAGAGGACATGGGTTCTAATCCCGGCTCCGCCACCAGTCCTAGCTGTGTGACTGTGGGCAAGTCACTTCACTTCTCGGTGCCTCAGTGACCTCTTCTGGAAAACAGGGATTAAGACTGCGAGCCTCACATGGGACAGCCTGATTAGAAGCAGCGTGGCTCGGTGGAAGGAGCACGGGCTTGGGAGTCAGAGGTCACGGGTTTGAATCCCGGCTCTGCCACTTAGCTGCGTGACTGTGGGCAAGTCGCTTCACTGTGCCTCAGTTCCCTCATCTGGAAAATGGGGATTAAGACTGTGAGCCTCACGTGCGACAACCTCATTACCCTGTGTCTCCCCCAGCGCTTAGAACAGGGTAAGCGCCGAACAAACACCGACGTTATCATTACCATCATCGAGAGGGTCTTTAATTCAACACCCAGTCGGTAGCATCCGCTGAGTGTTTACTCCGAGCAGGGCGCTGTACGGGGGCGTCTGGGAGAGCATTACCCAACCGCGCTGTTCACACATGCTCTAGAGAAGAGGGCTGGAGGAGGAGGGGATATCGGGAGTCAACTCTGCAAGCCAAGGAACGAAAGAGATCCCACTTCTCTTCCTCTCCCACTTCTGGAGCAGGCCGACCGGGTCAAAATGGGACCAGGAGGCGGCAGCAAAGAGCAGCTTTTCCTCTCACTCGCCACACTAAAGTCACCAGAAGGGCTGATTCCACCCCAAACTTGCCCCCCCCACGTTCACTTACACCCCGGTAGCCCCACGCCTCCCTGCCCTCCAATTTGCCTGGCAAGTGCCGTGCACCTGGGACCGCCCAGCGGTCTCCCTGTGGCCCGCTGGGACTACTCATGTGGGACAACCTGATGATCCTGTATCTACCCCAGCGCTTAGAACAGTGCTCTGCACATAGTAAGCGCTTAACAAATACCAACATTATTAGTATTATCATTACTAGTAGCGTGGCTCAGTGGAAAGAGCCCGGGTTTGGGAGTCAGAGGTCGTGGCTTCTAATCCCCGCTCCGCCGCCTGTCGGCTGTGTGACTTTGGGCGAGTCACTTAACTTCTCTGGGCCTCAGTTCCCTCATCTGTAAAATGTAATAATGTTATTTGTTAAGCGCTTACTATGTGCAGAGCACTGTTCTAAGCTCTGGGGTAGATACAGGGGAATCAGGTTGTCCCACGTGAGGCTGACAGTCTCAATCCCCATTTTACAGATGAGGTAACTGAGGCACAGAGAAGTTAAGTGACTTGCCCACAGTCACACGGCTGCCAAGTGGCAGAGCCGGGATCCGAACCCATGACTTCTGACTCCCTAGCCTGGGCTCTTTCCACTGAACCAAGCTGCTTCTCATCGAAGCATCTATTAAGTCTGTGAGCCCCAAGTGGGACGACCTGATCACCTTGTACCTCCCCCCAGTGCTTAGAACAGTGTTTTGCACATAGTAAGAACTTAACAAATGCCATTATTATTATTATTACTAGTATTGCCTACATTCATTTATTCAGTATTATTTACTGAGCACTTACTGTGTGCAAAGCACCACACTAAGCGCTTGTTAAGCGCTTGGGAGGGTACAAATATTACTGAATGCTGATCGCCCCACTCCAGTCTCTCTCGACTGTAAGCTCGTTATGGGCAGGGAATGTGTCTGTTATACTCTCCCAAGCACTTAGTACAGTGTTCTGTACACAGTAAGTATTCAATAAATAAGATTGACCGATTGATTATAGAACACTGGAGTAAGTGCTTGGGAGAGTAAAACAGATCACTAGACGTGAACCCTGCCCTCAAGGAATTTATAACGCAGCAAGGAAGGCAGAAATGAAAATACATTAGAGATAGGCAGAAGCGATAGAATGCAAAGATATGTACATAAGAGCTGTGGAAAGGAGGGAGCGGGAGAGGGATTCTCGGGTGATTACCCATCGCCCCGTCAGTAAGGTGGAGCGGGGGCACGCCCCAGGGCTCCTTTCTGATCCTGACTGGGTTGGTCTCGGAAGTGGAGGAGGTCTTGGGGCTTGGTATCGGCTGGGCAAACCCAAGCCACGCCTGCCTGTACCCCCGCCCGCAGAGGTAACGCAGTAAGGAAAGGACAGAGACAAAGGGAAGAGGGCAGAAAAATGAGTCTTTCCCCTAGGAGAGAATGGATTTTCCTATTTAGATAGCTAAGAAATCTGAAGCTTCTGTAGAAGCACACTTGACTTTGGACAAGTCACTTCTCTGGACCTCGGTTTCCTCATCTGTAAAATGGGGATTAAGACTGTGAGCCCCATGAGGGACACGGGCTGCGTCCAACCTGATTAGCTTGGATCTACCCTGGTGGTTAGAACGGTGCCTGGCATAGTAACATAGTAAGCTCTTAACAGATATCATTTTTTTTTTAAAAAAAAAAGAAAAGAGGAGGAGAATTGAGAAATGAAAATGGTTGCCTTACAACTCCGTTGATGTTATCCATTTTGTAATTTTAAGACAGGGCTCAGAACAAATAAGCAAGCTCTGAAGATGCAGAATCAGATAGGAAGGGCGAGACTTTGCCGAGAAGCAAAATAAAAAGGTAGTCGCTGATGGCATGGTTTAGATAACACTTATCCGTACACCTAAGTATATTTAATAAGTACAGTCGGGAAGGTGATAAGAGCGGGAGAAGAAATCACTTGCTATGTCACCTCAAGTGTAAAATTCTCACACGTTCCACTTAGACTGGTAGTTGAAAGTTTTTAACTGAGACTTACGATCTCTAGATAAGGTAAGTCCCCTTGTAAGGGTAGGAGAGGTGATCCACTGATTGGTAACTGTATCAGTGGTCACAGGTGGCTTCTGCCTCAACCCCTCAGCACTTGTGTACATATCTGTCATTTATTCATTTATATAAATGGCCCTGTCCCCCTCTAGACCGTAAGCCCCTTGTGTCTGCCAACTCTGTTGTATTGTACTCTCTAAAGCCCTTAGTAAGTGCTCTGCCTATAGTTAGTGCTCAATGATTTCTTTTTCCATGGTATTCGTTAAGCGCTTGCTGTTTGTCAAACACCGTTCTAAGCGCTGGGGAAGATACAAGTTAATTAAGCCGGAGAGAGGCCCTGTCCCACATGGGCAGTGTAGATACCACTGATTGACCGAGGGAAGTAGGTCAAAGTGTCTCAATCTCAATTCTAAGGAGAGGAGAGGATGGAAGGAGTTGCTCATTAGAATGTAAACCCCCTGAGGGGTGTGTCTTGTTGCTGTTGCATTCTCCCAAGGGGTTAATACAGTGCTCTGCACATGGTAGCACAGAGAGCACTTGGAACAATGCGGCCTACTGGAAAGAGCACGGGCCTGGGAGTCAGACGATCTGGGTTTTAATCCTGGCTCTGCCACGTTCCTGCTGCGTAACCCTGGGCAAGTCACTTAATTTCTCGGTACTTCAGTTTCCTCAACTGTAAAATGGGGATTCAATACCTGTTCCCCTTCCTACTCAGACTTGGGACTGTGTCCGACCTGATTATCTTGTGTCTACCCCACAGCTTAGAACAATGCTTGCCACAAAGTAAGGGGTTAACAAATACCATTATTATTATTATTATTATGGTAGGTGCACGACAAATATCACTGATTGGCCAGAAAAGCGCTTACAAAATTACTATAAAAAAGGTGTGTGTGGCCCATACTCTGTTCTAACAATAGCTTTAGAAGTGGCCTGCTGACAAAACATCTTGGGAAAAGGATAGTGTGAAGAGCAACTCCCCGTCCCAGAAGGTCTAGCCTCAGGGGTGGCAGCGGATCCCCCCGAGTAACACTGCTCTAGAGAAGCAGCACAGCTCAGTGGAAAGAGCACAGGCTTGGGAGTCAGAGGTCATGGGTTCGAATCCCGACTCTGCCACTTGGCAGCTGTGTGACTGTGGGCAAGTCACTTAACTTCTCTGTGCCTCAGTTACCTGTAAAATGGGGATTAAGACCGTCAGTCTCACGTGGGACAACCTGATTACCCTGTATCTCCCCCAGCACTTAGAACAGTGCTCTGCACATAGTAAGTGCTTAACAAATACCAACATTATTATTATTAAAGTGGGGGGATGTGGTGTCCTGATCGAAGAGAGGCTGAGGGAAAGTTCTGAGAGTGTGAGAGAGAGTATGTGTTTAAACAAGGGCATTTGTTAAGCGCTTACTATATATCAGACACTGTACAAAGCCCTGGGGTAGATATAAGTTAATCAGGTTGGACACAACCCATGTCCCAAGTGGGGGGGGGGTCATAATCTTAATCCCCATTTTAAAGAGGAGGTAACCGAGGCAGAGAAGTGACTTGCCCAAGGTCACCCTGCAGAAAGTGGTGGAGAAACCAGGTCCTTCTGACTTCCAGGCCCATGGTCTTTTCACTAGGCTATGCTAGCTTCCCAAGAGCCACAGAGCACAATGCTGTGGCTGTTCGACACCCATCCCCATCCCAGCCCCCTCTAGCCCCAAAGCTATTTCTCAATTCCCCACCATCCGCTGGCTCCATCCACCTTCCCATCTTTTCTCTGTGTGTCTCCCTCCATGGACACACTGACTAGAGTCTACAGAGAACCCAGGTCCAACATCCACAGACTTAAATATTTGCCAATCGATGGATTTCAACTACACTAATTCAATTAGAGTTTCCACTGGGGGGATTAGAGCCAAGAGCCTATTAATTTCCAAGAAGGACGCATTTGGATCTGATGACATTAGACAGGAAAACCAGGAGCACCTTCCCAATTCCCAAGGGAATATATCAAGCCCAAGGTTGCTCTCTTTACTATTACGGTCCTAATGGCTTGGATTTAGAAATCTCCACTTCATAAAAACTCCCATGTGACTCCCACAACTTGTCAAGGTTAAATAACTGAGCCTCGACTGCCGGTCTTTTGGGGAAAGCTCGTCTAGTGTTTGCTTTTCTCTTGCCCAGCACTGGGGCTAAGGGACGGGGAGAGAGATCATCAGCCCCTCTTCTTGCTCCTGCCGGAACTAGTCCCAGAACGCCAACGGGGGGAGGGGGAAGTGGGGGAAGATGAACCCTAAACCAACATTTCCTGTTACCTTGGGCAAGTCACTTAACTTCTCTGTGCCTCAGTTTCCTCAAGTGTAAAATAGGGGTTAAGGCTGCGAGCCCCAAGTGGGACAGGGACTGCATCCAACTCAATTATCTTGTATCTACCCTAGCGTTTAGTACAGTGTCTGGCTGCCTTAAGTGCTTATGAAATACCACAATTAGTTTTATTATTATTATTATTACCCAGGGCAATGCAGGGCAGGAAGGAAGGAAAGCCAGAATCGATCACTGGTATTTATCAACCAATGGTGTTTACCATTCATTCAATCGTATTTATTGAGAGCTTACTGTGTGCAGGGCACGATACTGATGTGTGCAGAGCACTGTATTAAGCACTTTGGAGAGTTCAGTACAACAGAATTGGTTGGTAGCCCGATGCTGACTTGGAATGGAAACTGGAGGGTCAGGTGGTGGGAACCTGCGATTTTCTTGAATTGATCATGATGGGACTTTCTCACTGCAACAGGGGCAGGGAAGGAAGTTCCGAAAGGCACGATGGCAACAGCCAAGAACGACGTGTTACCATTGCTGTTGTTCTTCTCAAAACTCCAGCTGCCTTCACTCTCTGACTCCCTATCCTGGGCCAAGGTTTCCAGTCTCTTCTGCTCCAGTAGGGTCTATTTCCTGCGCAAGAGGGGGAAGCAACGTGGCCCAGGTCATAGAGCAGGGGCCTGGGATTCAGAAGTACTGGGTTCTAATCCTAGCTCTGTCACATGTCTGCTGTGTGGCCGTGCAGTAAGTCACTTTACTTCCTCTGGGCCTCAGTTCCCTCTTCTGGAAAATGGGAATTAAGATCGTGAGCCCCACATGGGACATGGACTGAGTCCAACCTGATTAACTTGTATCTACCCCTGCGCTTAGTATACCGTCTGGCACAGTATAAGTGCTTACCAAATATCATTTAAAAAGAAAAAAAGCAGCCCATTCAGTCCCCTCCTCGTTCCCCTTTTCTGTCTCCTAAAGCCTGGATGTGATGAAATTGTCTTGTATATTTAACAGCCTTGCAAATCTTATCTCAGTCCCTAAAACCTTTCCCCTGGGAGGGATCGAAATGGCCAAAGAAAGGAAAACTGGCGTTCTGGATGTCAAGCCTGGGATAAATCAAATACCTCCTGGGAGAGTGGCTCATTTGGAGAGTGGATTTAACAATCTACTCGGAATCTATGGTGACTCACAATCTGCATAATGGGCCTGACTACAACTGCAGGTTTCAACCGATTAATTTTGTTGCGTAGGTCCATGTATAAATTGAATCTCCAAGAGAAAAGGCCCGGTTTTAAAGATAAAAATCAGTCTTGAATTCAGCAGGCAAAATATAGTAAATAATTAACCAGAGGGAAAAAAAATTGATAAATTTGATAGCCTTACACTGACCTTTCCTAGCTAACTCCCACCATGCATTAGCAAACAACTCCACACAGCTTTGATAAGGAAGAAACATCCTATGGCGAAAATCAGATTAAACCCAACAAATGCACAGGATCCCAAAAGAAAGCAGGTTTCAACTGCAGAGATCTTATAGGGATAATGAAGTACCCCCACTGTTTTCCAAAAGGCAAATAGCAGCGTGGCCCAGTGGATAGAGCATGGACCTGGGAGTCAGAAGGACCTGGGTTCTAATCCCGATTCACTACTTGTCTGCTGTGTGACCTTGGGTAAGCCATTTCACTTCTCTGGGCCTCAATTCCCTCATCTATAAAATGGGGATTTAAGACTATGAGCCCCATGTGGACTGTCTAACCTGGTTAATTTGTAACCACCCTACTGCTCAGTAATAATAATAATGTTGGTATTTGTTAAGCGCTTACTATGTGCCGAGCACTGTTCTAAGCACTGGGGTAGACACAGGGGAATCAGGCTGTCCCACGTGGGGCTCACAGTCTTAATCCCCATTTTGCACATGAGGTAACCGAGGCACCGAGAAGTTAAGTGACTTGCCCAAAGTCACACAGCTGACAAGTGGCCGAGCCGGGATTCAAACCCATGACCTCTGACTCCAAAGCCCGTGCTCTTTCCACTGAGCCACGCTGCAGTACAGTGCCTGGCATGTAATAAGCACTTATCAAAAACCACAAAAAAAGGAGAGTGGCGATCTCCTTTAACACAGGCTGAATGGGTACTTCCTGCCTATGACACAGTGGGCTGGAGACTGGGTTTCAAAAGGGTTGGGGGGAGCAAAGAGGAAGTTGGGCAGCACCCCGACTGGTCTTGCCCATTTGTGGTCTGAGAAGGGCTGGTAGAAGGAGGCGATTGAATGGAGTGGGTTGGATTAATCTTTGTTTCCTGTTTACATTTATTTATATTAATGTCTGTCTCTCCCTCTAGATCGTAAACTCACCGTAGGCAGGAAATGTGTCTATTTATTGTTGTATTGTATTTTCCCGAGCACTTAGTACAGTGCTCAGCACACAGCAAGCTCTCAGTAAATTCGACTGAATTAATGTATCCAAAAATGATCTTCCCCAGAGTAGCCCCGCATCTGATCCTTTTTAGCCACTCTCTTGTACTGTTCTCTCCCAAGCGATTAATCCCGTGCTCCGCACATAGTAAGCGCTCAGTAAATAGCATTGCCAGGAGGTCCTGGCAATATGGGACCGGAAGAGGGCCCTGAAGTAAAGCTGGCCCTTAGGGTCTGAGATTGTGCATCACTAGGATTTGAGGCAGCTCCTTCTCATTTGCCTGACCTTCTTTTTCTGCCAAATGGGGTTGCTACAATGGAGTCCCCGACGTAAGGAAAGACAAAGGGAGACCCCTGCCTCCTGCTCCTACTGCTCCAACAAATAAATATATGACAGCTATGTATATATGCGCAGCGAGGCTGGGAGGGTGGGAAAGAACAGAGGGAGCAAGTCAGGGCGAAGCAGAAGGGAGAAGGAGAAGAGGAGAGGGGACTTAGTCTGGGAAGGCCTCTTGGAGGAGATGTGCCTTCAATAAGACTTTGAAGGTGGGGGGGGGGAGAGTAAGCATAGGTTAATTGTAGGATAAATGAGAGGAACACCCCAGATATCTGAATGAGGCCACTCGGTTACAATCACACTGAAAAGAGAAGCATCTCTATTTAACCCCTGCAGCAGCGTGACAGAGTGGAGAGAGAGTGAACCGAGAGTGGAGTGTCTCTCCACTCTGCCAGACAGTGGAGAGACAGCATAACTTCTTGTAAAAGAGCAGAAGCCTCCGTGAGGGAAGGCCTGCTAGACACCAGGCTTCCTTGTGTCCGACCTGGTTACCTTGGATCGACTCCAACGCTTTACAAATACCACTATGACTGTTGTTCCTATTATCACTAGTGGGGATCGGAGAAAGAGAAGAGGATTAGCAGAGTCTGGAGAAGTAGTGTGGCCTACTGGAAAGAGCCTGGGCCTGGGAGTCAGAGGACCTGGGCTGCAATCCCGGCTCCGCCACCTGCTTGCTAGCCTGGGGCAAGTCACTCCACTTCTCTGTGTCTCAGTTTCCTCATCAGTAAAAAGGGGATTAAATCCCCTTCCCTGTTTAACTTGTATCTACCCAAATGCGCTTGGCACAGAGTAAGCGCTTACTCCCCTCTAGATTGTGAGCTTGTTGTGTCTGATGTTATAGTGTTATACTGCAGTCTCCCAATCGCTGAGAACAGTGCTTTGCACGCAGTAAGTGCTCAATAAATACGACTGAATGAATGAATCCACATCATTACTATTGCTATATCATTGCTGTCGTTAAGGGCGGTGGGGGTGTGGAGAAGCCGCAGCTCGCCAAGCCTAAGATAGATGCCAAGCCCAGTAGATCCTCCCAACGGAAAGCACGTCATTATTTTTAATCGCAAGCACGATTAATAACGTTCATAATAATAACAAATCATCATTCCTACATCGAGCAGCCCCTTCAAACCTACCTTCTTCAGAGAGATTGTTCTCTTTGGTCTCCTTGTCCATCTGACAGCACCACCCCTCTAACCTTTCCGTCTCGGCCTGGAGCAGCTTCAGAAACCAGTACCCGTCTCGCCTGCAGGCCCCCGGCTGGGACGGTTCCAAAGAGGAGCTGGACGAAGACTCCAGCCACGGGTCGGGCGGGGGGAGCGAGGAAGGCTCCAGGGCTGGGTCCGAGTTGTCTCCATAGGAGAGGTTTCTTGTGATCTGGGAGGCCTTGGCGGGCTGCCGGGAACCGATGTCGAGGCCGACGGAATTGTGGCGGGGGGGACAGTCGGAAAGGCTTCTCTCAGAGGATTTACAACTGGAGTCGTTGGGCTCCTGGGGATCGGAATCGGGGTCCTGTTTGGAGGACATGTTGTGGGAGGGGCCGCTGTTCCTACAGAGCAAGGGGAGAGAACCGGCCATCACCGGGAGCCCAGAGTCGGGGCTGGAGGAGTACACCGCCACATATATGCGGGACACAATGCGATGCATCTGTTTACCATGCCTGCAGCTCAACTTCACTCCTCCCCGCAAACCCCCTCTCCCTTCCCTCCACACACACACACACACACAGACACACAGAATTATAAGGTTGCCTGCTTACTGCGATAGGCCACTGGGACTTAATGATCGATGTGCGATTGTACGACATCTTCCCGGCAATTTTTAAATCGAAGCTCTCTGAAAGGCTGCTTAGCTTTACAGAGCAAGGTGCTTTTTTCACGAGCACAGGACCATCGGGTTCTCATTTCCCACCCTGTACCCCACCCTCCCCAAGCTTCTGGTTAAATAGGAAAAGGAAAGAAAGGAGGCAGAGTTAAACGGCAAGTGGATTGAGGGGAAGGGGAGAGGAAGGAGGAGGAAGAAGGAAAGCAGAAGGAGGCGGAAAGGGGGATTTGGAGAAGGAGCTCTTAGTCCAGTGCTCGGCACAAAGTAAGAGCTTAACGAATACCACTGATGGATCGACTGAATGAAGGAGGGAGGGGGAAGAAGAAAAACAGAAGAAGGGAGAAAGGGCGAGTTGGAGGAGCAGTGTTCAGTACAGTGCTCGGCACAGAGTAAGAGCTCGACGAATGCTACTGAAGGATCGACTGAATGAAGGAGGAGGTGGAAGAAGAAAAACAGGAGGGAGAAAATGAGAGTTGGAGAAGCAGTGTTTAGTACAGTGCTCGGCACAGAGTAAGAGCTCGACGAATACTACCGATGGATTGATTGAGTAAAGGAGGGGAAGGGGAAAAAGAAGGGAGGAGAAAAGTGACGGAAGGAGGAGGAAGGAGAAAGAGGAAGGAAGAAGAAGAAACGAGAGAGAAGGAAGAAGTAGCCTCTATCTTGGACTTACCGCCACTCGTCCTCTACCTGTACCCCGATGGACTGGAATTTGGTAGCGGGAGATGGCTCTTCTTTTGGCACTGGCTGAATGCAGTCAACCTTATTAACAACGACAACAAAAAAAAAATACACAAAAACAAAAACAAAAAAACAAACACAAGAACTTGCTGCTGGAATTCACATTAGTAGAACACGAAGAAGAGTTGAGCAGACAGACAGACGGACACAGAGGGCATGCAAGACGCAGCACGTGGACTCAGAGGCCGGACGGGGAAGCACGGCACTCCTCGCACAAGAGAGCAGGGGGTTGGGGGGTGGGTTATTGGCTGTCCCTACTCTGAAGAGGGTGGCATCGGATCGCTCTTTTTGGGTCCGTTGTCTTCAGAGAGTTGGGAGCCGTTCCTCCTAGTCCTCTCCTTTACAGATATTAGAGAGAAAAAAACAAAAAAACAAAAAAACAAAAACAAAAAAAACAAAGCCACAATGGTTACCACCAGGCACGGCTGAAGCTAGCCGGGGAGGGCTCTTCCCGGAAAAGGGTCGGAGAGGACTTCCCTCCCCCTGAGGTTCGCAGCCTGGGGAGGAAGGTTTAAAGGGCTGAAAGGTGGGTTCCATCCTAAAGCGGGAATCTACACAGAACACTCCTCACAGACTTCACGGGAGGGAACGTCTCTGCAAAACTTTTGGGAGAATTGAGGGGGAAAAAATATCGTCAACAGGCAAAGCCATCTTGGAACCTCTGACGTCTGGCACACCATAGGAAGCGAATCCCACGGAGGATCTGAGAAGAACTTTCTCTCCGGCAGCCAGGATCTAGAAAACTGAGGGGAAAGGTGGCATCTCTCAGATGTCACGGCTGCCAGTCTCTGCTTGAGTGAAGGCGAAGGGACCAAAGGAAGGAGGCGGATGAAAGCCAAACTGGTTAGGTCTACGTCGGAAGCAGACAGAGTTTCCAGTCAGCTCGGTGGCTGAGGAGTAAACTGCAGCGCTCGAAGGCCAAAAAACCCAAAACCAACAACCTAAAGGCACTCGGAGCCATTAAGGGCACGAGGTGAAAGTATTCACCAGCCTAGGCCGAGAGAAACTAAAAGTACTCGGAGCCATCAAGTGCACAAGGTGAAAATATTCACCGGGCTCATAGCTTGGGCTGAACCAAAGAGCCTTTTAAAATTTCACGTAAAATGCCTCTCTGGGGATATTCGAGGTGTTCAGCTGGAGAGAAAATCAAGGACTGGAGCTGTTCTTGGAGAGAGTATTTTCAATAATATAAACAAGATTGAAGAAAAGTACCACCACCAAGCACACTCGCCCGGCCGAGAGGTTGAGAAGGACATACAGTGCGGCAAAGTCAGAAGTGAAAGGATCTGTTTGCAGGTGGGCTCTGGCTGTTCTGAATTTCCCTATCGGTTTCCACTTTTCACGGCATTATCAGTTCATTCCCTTACACGGTTGTGTCTGAAACAGCGAATATAAGAATCAATTTATGAGCGTTACCGACAAACCCACTGTTCTTCCTTCCCAAACTCAAGCTCAGACCTCTACAGTGGCGGTCCAGAAGGGGTTTTTGCCTCCGGCTACGGGTCCCTGTGGGGGTCACTGATTGCTTCGATGGTGTTCCTGGACAGCTCTAAGTAGCCTCCCCTGCCCTTGTTATTTAACCCTGTCCCTCCCTCGCTCCCTGTTTCTCCCAACTTTCCCCATTTGGAAGTTTGGGGCCACCTGTCACTCTGAGCTGGCCCTGCCGACCTCCCTGTCCTACCTTGTTTTGCTTCATCTTCCCACTCTCAAGATCAACACCCCCAACCCCAGCCCCACCGCACCGCCGGAACAAGACGGCGCTTTCGGAGCTCTGTCGCCTAGTTGCGGACATTGTTTAAGAACTCAGCCGTCACCAGCCTCTCCTCCTTCATGCCCCATCTTGCACCGCCCACCAATCAGCCCACCCACACCTCCGCCCTCCACCCCACCTCCCAACTCCCCTCTGTAGTTTTCTGGAGTTGGAAAATTTCAATAATCCAAGCTTTTCAAGTGACTCGCGGTAGAAAACATGGATGGAACCATTCTTCTCCTTACCAATGGCTCCAGTATAAAAAACCATTGAATAAAAAACCATTGACTCTACATCCTTTAGATTTTAAACTCGCTGTGGGCAGCGATTGTGTCTGTATATTGTTATATCGTACTCTCCCAAATGCTTACTACAGTGCTCTGCACGCAGTAAACACTCAATAAATCTGAATGAACTGACTCCAACTGCGGTGTACGAATCCAACTGGCTGGCACAATTGCATTCATGTGGCCCAGGACTGAGTTGGGAAGGATTAAGCCAAATTCCCCCACTTCCCTTTAGCCAAATTTTTTTCCAGGGCTTAAGGCTGTTTCCAAGCAAGGCCTGCACCAAACTTTGATGGCTCCTTGTGGGCAGAGAATGTGTCTACTGACTCTGTTATGTTAGCCTTGCCCTTGTGCTTAGTACAGTGCACTGCACAGAGTAGACACTCTAATATGATCGACTGACATGAAAGAGATACTCAGGATTAAAAAAAACTGTCAGTATGGGCTACAAAGTATTGCAGTTACACAAAAGGTTGATGACTCCCTCTCTTATGTGAGTTCTACTATTGGGGCAGAGAAAGCCACAGTTTTACACTGGTTCAAACCCTCTTGTAGGTTTTTGTTTTATGGTAATTCAGTGCTTACTACAGGCACCATACTTAGCTCTGGGGTTGGGCACTGTCATGCCCACATGGGGTTTGCAGCCTTACTCCCCATTTTAGAGGTGAGGCAACCCAGGCACAGAGAAGAGAAGCGACTTGCCCAAGGCCATCCGGCAGACAAATGAAGCCAGGATTAAAACCCAGGTCCTCTGATTCCCAGGCCCGTGCTCTATCCACTAGGCCACAATGCTTCCCTGGGTCCCTCCAGAGCGCCCAGAGGAAAAGCAGGTCTGCCCGCTGGCACTTCACGGTTCTCAGCGACGCCCAAAGTGGGGAGGTGCTGGGCAGAAAGTCCTGCAGAGGCTTCCCATGGGAAATAGGCGGTTTGGGACTTGCAGGGAATGTATGTTTGTTATATTGTACTCCCCCAACCGCTTAGTACAGTGCTCTGCACACAGTAAAGCTGAATGAATGAATGGATGGGACAGCTAAGCCAGAAGAGATAATGAACGTATCCGTCTCATTCCCACAACCCTGCACATGAGTCACTTCCAAACTCTCCCTTAATTTTGAAGCAAAGGAGAAGAATAAGGGATGCCTGTCCGTGAAAAATAGAGTCACCCGTGTTTAGGAGTGTTCGTGCGCCTGGTGCACCTACCCACCTACCTGTCCTTGAAGCCTAGCTCAGTAATAAAGCCTTCCAAAACCAACTGGCCCCACTGCAGTGTTTGAAATGCTTTTTTAGGAGCCTTCTGAAATACTCTTTCTACAGAAATCCCAGTTGCACGAACCCTGGACCCCGAGGTGGATTCAGCGCCATCCCCGTCCAGTGGTTCCACCCAGCTCTACCGGCCTCCAGATAGTCTCACCTGTCCTCCTCGGATCAGAAAACGGTCAGTCAGAAGTACTTACAGGTTGGCAAGGAAAAGATCGTTTGGACGGACAGTGGACGGGCAAACATGGAAAAGATGGCCGCGGCGTGCAACTACATTTACCAGGAAACCCACTCCAGGCAAAGCGCCTTGAGTCCGTGTCTTCCGAAAGAGGCGGTGAAAGGAATTGGTTGGAAATCAAGGACGAGACCATTTTCTATGGCTTTTCAGCTGAACCCGTGAGGCAAAACTAGGGCCACCGACCAGGTTAATCCCGCCACCCAAATCCCTTGGCCTGTTTGAGCGGGTTCTGCTGCTAACATAATTGCACGCACGCGCAGAGTGTGGAAAGTGTAGACTTTCTGAAGGACACAGAGTACAAAAGGAGTCCATACTTGTATTCCTATAGACGAGAGTTTCCTTTTGGGGAGGTTTTCGGCCTGGGGCTCCTCGCTGGTCAACGTTCCTTTGTCGCTCTTCAAAGTTGCATTTTTCTGGGGGAGCTCAGGGGCTTGTCGGACCTGGGCCACCACGCTTCCGCGGGTCCCGCTGGGGGGCCGGGTGCTGTCCAAACTGTCAGATGAATTGCTCAGGCCTGACTGGCTGTTGACCTCGCTCTTGTGGTCCTGGCTATCCAGATAGGTGTCCTGGGCAGACTCGGTGCTGCTCTGCACGGTGACCGAAATGAACGGCTTGGAGGTGGTCCGGGGAGGGACGGGCGGTGGAGTCTTTTTATATGCCACTAGGCATGATGAACCTGCAGGCGTGGAGAGGGCAGAAGGGAAACAAGAATAAAAGCACTTGAGTGACCGATGGTATTTATTGGGCACTTCCTGTGTGCAAAAATCCATCAATCGATGGTCTTTATTGAGCGCTTACTACGTGCATAGCACTCTTCTGAGTACCTGAGAGACTACAACACAAGAAAACAAGCTGACAGTTTCCCTGCCCACAATGAGTTCACAGAGACCTGTTCTAGGTGCTTGGGAGAGTACAATACAGAGTTGGTAAACATGTTCCCTGCCCACAAGGAGCTTATGGTCTAGAAAGAGAGGCAGACATTAATGTAAATAACTGTGGTATTTGTTAAGTGCTTATGTGCTTGGGCCCTGTACTAAGTGCTGGGGTAGATACAAGATATTCAGGTCTCACATGGGCCTCACAGTTTCAACAGGAGGGAGAACAGATATCGAATCCCCATTTTGCGGATGCGGAAACCGAGACACAGAGAAGTGATTTTCCCAAGGTCACACAAACAGATAAGTGGCAGAGCCAGGATTGGAACCCAGGTCCTCTGAGTCCTAGGCCCATGCTCTTTCCCCTGGGCCATACTGCTTCTCTACAATGTTTATATAACGTCATTTTTACCATCTCATTGGTGGCATTTTTTTTATGGTATCTGTTCCCTGCTCACAACAAGCTTACAGGCTAGAGAGAGTCTAGAGTGCTTGGAAAAGTAGCACAAACAACTGTCACACAGAGCGAGTACAGCTGGGACGAAGGACAAATGGTGGTCTTCAGGAGGAGCCCAGAACCAGGGGAGAAAGCTCTGGTGATCTATAAGTCCTAATATTAGCAAGGTAACAGTGAGACTCCCACCCAAGACCCAAGCAGTGCAGTTAGAGGAGTTTATATGTCCCAGGAGCTTGCCTCATTTGAATTTTGAAAAGTCTAATTGACGCTAATAACTTTCTGGGGAGGTAAATAAGGGACAAGTATATCATTTTCACAAACAGGAAATGTCAGCCCAGACAGGTGAATGGACCTAACTGGGGTGATTGTGGATTTGGGATTCGTTTGGGAGGAGAGGGGGAGGACACTAAAATCCTAGACATCTGGATTTGTGCTAGGCCAGTCCAGTCCAGCGAGCTCAGGAAGTCTGGGCCAGGGCAAAAGAGACTCTATCCACATCAGACTGCCTCTCTGGAAGTCATGACAACAGTCCCGGGAAAGGCCCGCCTTTTCCTATGCCCAAATAAACTCCGTCTGAGGACATGTGGGTCTATTTGCTCCTTTGCAATCAGGTGCTCTGCCATTTCCCTAAGCTCACACACTCATTTCTACTTTATATAATGTGCAGGAATGAATCTAATACCGATCCCCTTCATTTGGTTAATACATGAGAAGCTGGAAGGGGCAAAAAGATGGTGTCTAGATTGAGGAGAAAAGGAAAAAAAAGAGTGAAAGGCACATGTACTTTTGCTAACTGAAAGGAGGGTGGACAAAACCTTCTTTGGTCAGTTTACAGCAGTGGGCAGTGGATCAGGAGAACTGCCTATGAGTAAGGGGATCAGCTGGCCCAATTTGGGTGAGGCAGTTCTGGAATTCAGGGTTTGTCAGGCTGCCCACTTTAGTGTTTCAAAGGAAATTTTCATGTCACAAACTTAGAGGGGATACTGAAATACACTAAAAATACACACACAGACACAGGCCAGCTGAGAGACACATGCATCTCAGCTGTTGGAAGGTGCGATATAGGGAGGGGCTTAGAGAAGTGCATACATCTCCCTCCCTACAAGAAAGGGTGGGAAGAAAGAAGTCCTTTTAAGCTGGGGGATGGGGCATTGCAGAATGGGGTCCGGAAGGAAGAGGAAGAAGAGGGGACAAGAGCAGCCTGTGCTAGCTGGACCAGTGGGGTCCAGGCTCAAGTGTTTTTGTTGGCCCCAAAGGCAACCCAGTAATGGGGAGGGAGAAAAGGGAAATGTCCAGGAGTCCTGCTTCCCCCACCCCCTCTTTTCAGACCCCTACACCGAGACTCCCAATTGCCCAGGAACACCTTGTTATGATAGTTTTTAAAGTATATCGAGGACAACTTTCCTTGTTCAGAGAGTTAAAGACGTCAATTAAGGCAGATGCCCTTCACGTTTTGATTTTTCCGAAACGAAAGGACCAGGTAATTGAGGATCTAAAGGTGGTTAGAAACCTTGGAGAAAACGATCCCAAGATGACAGTATTCAAGGTGGTAAGAAAAGTGAGCTGAGAAGTAAGCATTTCAAAGAGAACGAGTTGAGGGACAGCACATTTAAACAGGCCTTGGGCACTCTAAATTTCCTTTCTTTCCATGTGGTCTTTCCTAAGAAGCAAAGAAGTTCTAGAAAACTGGCTGTTCTTCAAATAAACAGTTCTGTAGGGACAGGAATAAACTATACAAGTGACTAGGGAGGATAAGAATGGTAACAAGAAGTCATGTTTAAACCCATGACTCTACAGAGATCTGAAGACCAAATAGAAGAGCTACAAAAAAGGAGAAAACAGTCCAGACCACTTAAGAGGCACTTATGAAAATATCTATAAATTATATATTATACTCTTATTTATATTGAAATGAGCTTCCCCCTCTAGACTGTAAGCTCACTGTGGGCAGGGAACGTGTCTATTAACTCTGTTCTATTGTACTAGCTCAAACACTTAGAAGAGTGCCCTGCTCAGAGTGAGTGCTTAATAAAAACCATTAATGATGATAATGATTATAATAAAGAAACAGCACAATTAGGAAGGGCCTGGACCAGAATCTCAAAAGTGAGAAGAGACTCGGTGTTCAAGAAACATAAAAGGTAACCATTAATCAGCCATATTTATTAAGCGCTTACTGTGTGCAGATCACTCTACTAAGCGCTTGGGAGAGAACAAAATAACAGAGACGTTCCCTGCCCACAAAGAGAGAGGTTGGGGACACACACATATTAACATATTGTACTTTCCAGGTGCTTAGTACAGTGCTCTGCACACAGTAAGCGCTCAAATACGATTGAATGAATGTGAGTCAACAAAAAAAAAAAATAGCCAGTTTGATTAGGCCACCCGGGAAGAACAAAGAAAGGACTGCCTCACCCACCACAATATAGAGTTGGGAGAGCTAATAACAGATCAGTGTTTAGAATAGTGTTTGGCACATAGTAAGCGCTTAACAAATACCATCATGATTTTTATTATGACAAAAAGGAAGAGTCTTCAAATTTTTTCTCTCTCATAAAGATCTGCAAGTGTCCCATGTGCAGGCAGAATGGAAAATCAACCGGGAATAAGATAAGAAACAGTTGAAGCATGCCTAAAATACTACTGGCCCTTGATCATATGTATCTTAGGTAGGCATTTAAGGAACTGACTGGTATTGTTTTTGACAACTCAAGTGAAGACAAAAGAAGTCCTTGAAGATTGGAAAGGGGTGATTAGCTCTCCAAGCGAAAAAGGTTGATCCTGATAATTATAAACTTCTGGGGTTAACACTGATATCTAGAAGATCACAGACCAAATCAAATACTCAATTTGAAGCCTTCGAGCAGAGCGAGGGTACGAGGAGGAAAGTGATACAGCTTTTTTTTTTTTTTTAAAAAAAGGACCAATCGTACTAAACTCATTGAATTCTCTTCCAGAAAAGAACACAAAGAACCTATTAAACAATGGAACTGACTACTAAATAAGGTTATAAGATTGCTGTCATTAGAGATCTTTGTATTAAAAGAAAAACCAACCACCTGCCCTAGACAATTTGGGTACTGCCCTTCCCAGAGGCTGGGCCTGGAGGGCTTGGTAACTAGAATTCTACAATGGCATCTTTAAAGACTCTATCAAATGA
The DNA here is from genome assembly GCF_004115215.2 of Ornithorhynchus anatinus. Taxonomy (NCBI): domain Eukaryota; kingdom Metazoa; phylum Chordata; class Mammalia; order Monotremata; family Ornithorhynchidae; genus Ornithorhynchus; species Ornithorhynchus anatinus. Next base: position 21,130,088 of record NC_041735.1, read on the forward strand.
TAACCCCGCGCATCTTTAAAGACTCTATCAAATGATAACCCCACGCATCTTTAAAGACTCTATCAAATGATAACCCCACCGTGTTCACTCAGTCACATTTATTGAGCGCTTACTGTGTGCAGAGCCATGTCCAGTTCACAACCCCAAGCATAGTGAAAACAGATGGATTAAATTATGGATCTAGAACAGTCCCATTATGGAGGAGAGTCTCAAATTTTTCCACTCAGGGAAGTTGAGATGATCATTTTTCCAGGGATCATAGTCCAATTGGATTCCAGATGCTTTTTAGGCACAATCACTCTTCTCGCCTCTGAATCTACATCCTATTTTCAGAAGTGAGTACAGATGGAGCACTTATCCCTGACCACAGAGGTAATCAAGCGGGAGAAGGTACACCAGAGACAAGGCTTACTTTAAATTCAAAGTGAGGAGACTGGAATCGTAACTTCTGACATCCAATCCACCCAAATGCTAATTAAGCAGAAGTCAGTCTTAGCTACCCTAGAATCAAGCATATGGCTCTGGGCTTTAGATTAGATTTTTACTGTGATACCAGCTGACCAGAGACTATCTGATGGCTACCATCTTGGACAATAGCCAGCGGCTTCCAGATGTACACAGAATTAGGTGTGAATACATTTTGGTGGAAGCAAGGTTTTCCTAGCACCCGACAAATGACCACGTTAATACCACGCATTAACATTTGCGGACTCACCGAAGTACCACTTGGTAGTTACAAATATAAAAATGGATGGCCCAAGAGGTCATTCGCTACTTTCAGTGTCTTCCGAAAAAATGATTTCACTCAGTAAGATGAAAACCATGTGCAAGGCAGAACTCCCAGGATTTTTTTGCTAAAAGGGCAACACCCACTTACTTCTTCAAATGGCATTAACCTTGGTGTTTTTTCCCCTCCACAAAGATTGAACCCTTGGGAGCAGAGTCACTTTAGAATGCCAGAAAGCAGCCAGCTGTTCAGCCGAGACCACTACTTGCTTATCAATCTGTCAGTCCAAACTGCCGTGTTCAGCAGTCGGCAATCTCTGTACTGTTAAATTCAAGTCTAGAATGATCAAGGCAAAGACAATTCTGGGCCAAGGGTGGAGCTTCGCTGTTGTATTACATCTTTCAACCCCTACCCACCCTTCCAGCCCTCTGGAATGGAAAATACCCAGTCTGCCCACTTGTTGGCTAACAAAGTAATGACTGGGCAAGGGAATAGAGGGAAGGGATTCACCCAACCCCTCCAGGTTTATAAATATTATTTTTTGCCACCTCAACAGCAGACAGAGAAAACTGTGGGAGAGGGAGCAGACTGGGGTACCATTCAGTGGCAGCAATGCTAGACTCCCAGTACAAAGTGTGTTAAAAATCTATCTAATTTCACCCAATGGCCAGCTAAGTACCCATCGTCAGCCCCTCTAGACTGTAAGATCACCGTAAGCAGTGAACAGGTCTGCCAATCCTGTTGTATTGTACTCTCCTGTATGCTTAATACAGTATTGTATAGTAAGTGAGCAATAAATACAACTGATGATGGCGAAAGATGGGAAGTAGTAATAATAATGATAATGATGGTATTTGGTAATCGCTTACTATGTGCCAGGCGCCATACTAAGTACTGGGGTGGACACAAGCAAATCGAGTTGGACACGGTCCCTGTCCTGCGTTGGGCTCGCAGTCTCAATCTCCATTTTACAGATGAGGTAACTGAGGCACAGAGATGTGAAGTGACTAGCCCAAGGTCACACAGTAGAGGCACTAAGTTGTATAACCTGCCCATCTGCCTCACAATGTTTCCCTTCCTCCCACCACCTGCCCTAATGGCACTATTAAAGAAAATGACAAAGACAAATGGTTCTCTAATGGAACACCAGAGTTGCTCAGATGAATATATCCACTTATGTACATATGTGTAATTTATTTGGTAAATATATCCACTTATGTACATATCTGTAACTTATTTACAGTAATGTCTGCCTCCCCCTCTAGACTGTAAGCTCACTTGGGCAGGGAATGTGTCTCTTATATTGTCAGTCAATCGTATTTATTGAGGACTTACTATATGCAGAGCACTGTATTAAACACTTGGGAGAGTACAATAAAACAACAGATAAACACTGCAGTACAATATTGTACTCTCCCAAGCGCTTAGTACAGTACTCTGCACACCATAAGCGCTCAATAAATACGACTGACTGACTCCAGGAACGCTACAGCCCCAAGACACTTTTCTGTTACTAATCCAGCAGGGGAAATTTAAAGAGGCTGATGCCACTGCTGTTCTGGACTGGGGAGAGTCCTTACTCTAAAGTAGCAGCTTCCTGAAATCACTGACTGCCCTCTGAAACACTGTAGCTAGAGACATGATAGGGTAAGGGGGGGGCATGGGGTACTAGATTCGGCAACCTGGACCCCTTTAGACTTCAAGGTGCCATCAAGAAGGGGGCTGCCAAGTGGAGGGGGTCGAATGTGTAGAAAACCTCTGGGAGTCATTAATGTTCGTAATTAAGATTCCCACAGGAATAAATACCCTAGTGAGGAGCGAAACATCCAATTACTGTACTCCCTTCTAACTGCCCTCCTCACCCCCCAACTAGAAGCATCCCCCTAGGGTCTTTTTTTCCCCCCTAACAGAAAAACCAGTTGCCCGAGGGAATGACCTTTCATGATTTGATATGTGATTTTCTTAAAACAGGGTCTAAACTGAGGTTTGAAAAATCCTCTGGCAAAGTGTGGTCCTATTTCCAAAATGTTTTAAAAAACACATTTTTAATATATGATATTAATAACTGTGGTATTTGTTAAGTGCTTACTATGTGCCAGGCACTATACATTTACTAATTATTTTATTTCTGTAAAAATTTTCAGAATTTAAACCTCCCACTGTGTAATTAAAATGACACTTCTGCATATTCCCCCAAACAGCAGCAAACAGCCATCTGTGTGAATACTGTTACCTAGTGGATACAAACTATACTATTTTGCCAGTTTCTACTTGACTGCATACAAATTCAGTCCTTGGAGCAGGGGTTCATAACCTCAACAGTCCTAAAACCACTAATACAGATATGTAATGCCCAATGTTGCCTTTGGGAGGATTAAAGAATAGGCAGGGGAGGCATGGGATAGGATGTATGTTCAGAAATGTCACCTTCAGTTTGTTCATTCAATCGTACTTATTTAAGCGCTCACTGTGTGCAAAACACTGTACTATGTGCTTCAGTTGCCTAATCTTGCACGGGCAGCATTTCTAAAGTTTCTAGTTTTAAAGGTTTTTAACCCCATACAAATCTTAGGAGTAGTACATTCCATGTGCAATATATTCAGTTTTTCAAATAAATCAACTCTCATGCAACCAATATGGTCTACACATCTATACGGTATCTTCAAATGGGGCTGGACAACATTGATGATGTATTGTATTTTCCCAAGCTTTGAAGCCAGTGCTCCGCACACACCAAGTGCTCAATAAATATCACTGATTGATGATTTCCTGCTTGACATCGGGAGTCAAAAAAAGATTTCTTGGTAGCGGTACGGTTGGCAGTTCTGCCATCCATTTACTGTGAGACTTTAGCCTGTTTTAGATCACTTTCCTTCGATTTCTTCTGTACAATAAACACTTACACCTTGCCCCATCCCCGCCAGAGTAGAAGAGGATTTGAGTACTGATGGAGACAGTGTTGTAGTGAAAAGCGGGGAAGGGAAAGACTATTTTAGCTGAATCTGGTCACTAACTCAACGCGAAGGCCTCATTTGATCGACCTGGTTGTTTGAACCACCAAAGTGAGTTTTTTCCACAAGTGTGAAAAATACCACCCCCCATCACTGGCTGAATTCATCGATTTAACTTTAAACTCACTTGGATTAACGACTAGAGTTATTTACTGGTTCTCAATCTCGACTTTCAAAGTCAGCACATTCAAGTATGGGGTCCCTTCTAGGAAGAGGGAATGGAAAAACTGCCTGACAGACAAATGCGGTTACATTCCTGGCTTGTGAAGTACTGCACACACCCCGTGCATCAGCTGCCTCAGGAGGTTAGATCTGCATATAGCACCTAGAATCAGTTTCATTTAAAGCATCCATGTTGCCGCACCCCTTTCTGAGTTGTGCATAGTTGCCAACCCCCTGATTAGAAACAACTGAGAAGGGTGTGGATGGTTCCAGAACTGATAAGAGGAACTGTATCCTTAGCTTTTGATTCTCAGTTTTTATCCAACCCAAGGAATCAGGACAAATCCTTCCTTAAGTGGATGATGGGGAGATAAATGCAGTGGGGAAGCACAGTGGCCTAGTGGGAAAAGCACAGATGCGGGTTCTAATCTCCACTCCACCGCTTGTCTGCTGTGTGACTTTAGGCAACTCACTTAACTGCTCTGGACCTCAGTTCTTTCATCTGGAAAATGGGGTTTAAGACTGAGTTCTATGTGGGACATGGACTGTGGCCAACCTGATTACCTTGTATCTTCCCCAGAGTTTAGAACAGTGCCTGGCACTTAGTACAGTACTTGGCATATAGTAAGTGCTTAACAAGTATCGTTAAAAAATGTGATATGTGAAATCCAGTTGAGTAATTAATAAAGTGTCAGTAGCTGTCCTATTTTGTACTTAGACAGAGGTGCATCCACTAGGAAAATATCAATTCCCATCTGACTAGATTTCTGGCCAAGGAGAAGGAATTGACCCCAGCCTGGAACTCTATGTAAGCAGTCCACTGACTCCCATACATTCACCTATCCTATCAATTAGGTTTCCAAAAATTATCTATTACTTTATTAATAAAAACTAGACTCTAAACTTGTCATGGGCAGGGAACGTATCTGCTAATTCTGTTGAATAGTACTCTCCCAAGTGCTTAGAATAGTGCTCTGCACATAGTAAGCCTTCAATAAATACCACTGATTGAATTCCAAATACTTGGACTAAATTAACATCCTCCCCTCCAGCATCCCAGAAGTACTGGCACTCTTTGATGATGTCATTCGGTACAGGCTCCCATGAATGCGAATGAACTTTGGGTACCAAACCCCGGATGATTTCAACTCAATCATATTTATTGAGCGCTTACTGTGTGCACCGTGCGAAGTGCTTGGGAGAGTACAATATTCAATAAACTGACGCATTTCCCACCAACAACCCAGATAAGAGGCTGTACTGAGAGATGCCAATCGGCCTAACACTGGAATGAACATCCTGATTTGGGCTTGGGATAGGGACAATGGTTTTACGTTCAGTCCCGCTCTGCTCAGACGCTCCAGGGCTAAAGGGAAAAAGGCAAAGTTCAAAGGGCTGACCTCTGGATATTCTCTTCCCACCCCACTTGGTGAGAAACGTCTCATGCCAAACCTCTGGAAGCTTGGCTCCATCCAGTAGCACATCTACGGCTGGACATGACTGGAGGAAACACTTCTCCGGGTCCTCAACTTCTACTATTACTATGGGAGAAGCAGCGATGTCCAGTGGAAAGGCTTGGGAGTCAGCAAACCTGGGTTCTAATCCCGGCTCTGCCACTTGTCTGCTGTGTAACCTTGGACAAGCCACTACATTTCTCTGTGCCTCAGTTCCTTCATCGATAAAGATGGGAATGAAGACTGTGTGCCCCACGTGGGACAGGGACTGTGTCCAATGTGATTATTTTGTATCTACCACAGCACTTACAGTGCCTGGCACATAGTAAACACTTAATACCAGTAAAAAAAAACCCCAACTATTTCCAGGGAAATGGCTCTGCCCAGCCCCACCTCATTCCCCAGTTACATCATGACTATGGTCCTAGTATGTTTTGCTTAACCTCAGTGGGCATGCTCTACTTCAGCAGCGTCTCCTAAGTGATTCAAGTTTGAAAGGTGGATTCTGGAACAAAGTAGCCGGTTGCCCTCAGAAGGATCATATATAGCAATTTTAAATCCTGTGGAATTCAGTCTACTTCTGTATAGGAGCAGAGTGGCCTAGGGGAAAGAGCATGGGCCAAAGAATCAGAGGACCTGGGTTCTAATGCCGGTTCTGTCACGCTTCCTCTTCACGTTGTACTAAGTACAATCTACCCTGTGTGACCAGGGGTGGATCACTTGACTTCTCTGTGCCTTGGTTTCCTCTCCTGTAAAATGGGCATTCAATGCCTGTTCTTCCCTCCTTAGACTGTGAGCTCCATGTAGGACAAAGACTATGTCCAATCTGATTAACTTGTGCCTACCCCAGTGCTTGAAACATAGTAAGCGCTTAATAAATACCATATCTCTATATAAAATTCTTGCTTAGCCCAGTCATAAGAGGCTTAATGCTTGTATTTCTCCAACTTAACCCTTTTGTTCAAATTTAAAAATGGCTGCAGGTGACTAGAGTGATTAAAAATATATGCTGCTCTATGGCCTGAATATTCCCATCTAGTGACTTTTTAGAAAGCCTGAAGTCATATAACCATTTTCCCAAATGTCAAGCTGCTGAAAAATTACAGTTTCTAACTAACATAAAATATGCAACAGAAATGAAAGTTGTGATATAAATAGCTGCCAAATTTAATATGAGCATATTTGAATCAGTGGAAGAGGCTTTTGAGACACAGACTTAAACAAAGGGGCAAAAACGGTTCGGTGAATATTACAGATCAGTCAACTGAGAGGACAATTAATCCAGAAAAATATTTTACTTAACATTCTACCTAAGTAGGAAACTGTAAAGTAATGACTAAATAAGCAACATTTTCAAAAAACCAAAGCATATTTCAAAAGTCAATTGGTGGATTTATACAAATATTCCAAGAAAACAACTTCAAAAAATTTTATAAAGTCATAAAATTAGTGAAAGAGATCATACAACAATAAAAGAAAGATAAAAAGTATTTGGCAGACAGCACTGCTAAAATATGAGTATGGAATGAAATTTTTGAATATTAAAACTAGCCTGCTTTCAAAAATCATGAATCCTGAAAAATATCATTTGATTTCCAAAATTTGCATTTACCCTAGCCACATTTATCAAAGACAGCTCCTAAACTGTTCCCACCTTTTTTTCTAGCTCTTCTCATCAATATGCCAAGAGAATCCAAAAATCTGTCTACAGCAAATCCACCCTGGAACTTCATTCCCTACACTAATTACCATGCAAACCACAAAAAGAGTGGGTGAGGATAGCCTGGAAAGGGGATGTACAAAGGATGGTACATTTCTTTTGAGGTCTGCCGTCATTCATGCAATCATATTTATTGAGCACATATTGTGTGCAAAGCACTGTACTAAGTACTTGGGAACATACTATATAACAATAGAAACATTCCCTGCCCACGAGTCTGGTTTACATTAAATCTATGCTTTTTCAGTTCTTGACCCGTGTCCCAATACATCATAATAATAATATCGGTATTTGTTAGGTGCTTATATGCTGGGGTAGATACAATATAATCAGGTTGGACAAAGACCCTGTGCCACACTGGGCTCTCAGCCTAAGTGGGTAGGGGAAATAGGTATTTTATCCCAATTTTTTTAGATGAAGAAACTGTAGTACAAAAGGGTCAAGAGACTTGCCCAAGGTCACACAGCAGGCAAGTGGAGGAGCTGGGATTAGAACCTAGAATTCCTGACTCCTGGCCCTGTGCTCTTTCCGTTTTTGCTTTTTTAAATAATTTCATTGCATTTGTTAAGCGCTTACTATGTGCCAGGCAATGAACTAAATGCTGGGGAAGATACAAGCAGACCCATGATTAGAACTCACATCGTTGTAACTCCCAAGCCTGGGCTCTATCCATTAGGCCACACTGCTTCTCAACCATGGTTTTCAAGCATGGGAACTTATTTTCTTGGGCACATAAATTGCGTTGTTTGAGATTCTCCAATAAACGCAAATATTTAATGCCAGCAATCCACATGGGGCTCACAGTGTACATAGGAGGGAGAATCCTGGCTCTGCCACTTATCTGCTGGGTGACCATGGGCAAGTCACCTTTCATTTCTCTGGGCCTCAGTTTCCCCATCTGTAAAGTTGGGATTAGGACTGTGAGCCCCTTGTGGGACCTGGACTACGTTCAATCTGATTAGCTTGTGGTGTGTAGTACGGTGCCCGCTACATAGTAAGTGTTTAACAAATACCATGATAATAATCATACTATTGCTAGTTGATCATGAAAGCTGATGAACAGGACTAACTATACTGTGTGTTTCTATCACACAACGTTTTGGATTTATATTCAATTTTATGGGTCTTGGGAACACTTTCTTTCTTTTTACGGTATTTGTTATACACTTACTATGTACCAGGCACTGTATTAAGCACTGGGGTAGATCCAAGATTATCAGATTGGTCACAGTCCATTTTCCACATAGGGCCCACAGTCTTAATCTCCACTTTAAAGATGAGGGAACTGAGGCTCAGAGAAGTGAAGTAACTTGCCCAAAGTCACAAAGCAGACATACAGCAGAGTCGGCATTAGAACCCAGCTCCTTCTGATTCCCAGGCCGACAGTCTATCCACTAGGCCATGCTGCTTCTCTGTGTTTCCTATGGGAAACTCTGCTTCATTTTGTGCTCTTTAGCCAACTGGGATTTTTCCAGTGTTCTAAAGGTTGGTGTGAATCATTCCTCTATTGGTAGCTGCAGAGCAGAAGTTGCAAGTCTAGAAATAAAGGCAGTAAAGGCAGAGAGAGTTTTGTCTGCCACTCATTTATTCCCTAGAGTCATGGCCAGAAACATAGCTTTTTGGGTCGGTGGGCTGGAGGAGAAAATCAGCAACAACTCATCTTAATCTGTGGGTTTGGGGAGAGCAGGGGAGAGCTTGGTTGAGCGACTGGCCCCAGAGAAAAGCTCTGAACTGCTCGTCTGTCGCACAAAATGCTCGATGTTCCACATCTACCAGCGTCCCTCCTTGGAAGCCCGCCCACAGCTCTGCCCACCCAGAGGCCAGTGCCGAGCAAAGCACATTCTCCACCCTTTGCTTCTAGCCAACATTCCTTTTTGTTTTGTTTTTCAATGGTATTTGTTAAGCGCTCACTATGGGCCAGTCACTGTACTAAGCACTGGGAGAGATCCAAGCAAATCAGGTTGGACCCAGCCCAGGTCCCACGTGGGGCTCATAGTCTTCATCCCCATTTTACAGATGAGGGAACTGAGGCGCAGAGAAGTGAAGTGACTTGCTCAAGGTCACACAGCAGACAAGTGGCGGAGCCGGCATAAGAACCCGGGTCCTTCTGACTCCCAGGCCCGGGCTTCTCTTCAACATAATGTGGATCATTCAGGTTTATGGTGTGTTTGGCAGGTACATCTCTAATGCACAACACTACAGTTGCGTTTGTCCTTCTTAATAGCAAATACAGTCCTCTAGACTGTAAGCTCAGTAAGGGCAGGCAACATGTCTGCTAATTCTGTTGTACTGTACTCTCCTAAGCCCTTAGTACACTGCTCTGCACATAGTAAGTGCTCAATAAAACCCCTGACTGAAGTGATTGAACAATTCTGACTGTACAAGAGGCAAATTGCGAAGCATTCAATGAAATGCTTGAGGAATCTCTTTCACAGCATATGCTCTGAAAAGAAAGGTTTTCTACAAAACTGTCATTGTGAAGTCAGAAAAATGCCATTACACTCATTGTCCTTACCAGCCTCTAATTAACGACATCCCAAATCCCTTACTAAAGTATTTTGCTTGCTTTGCCAGTGACTGTTATTTTCCTAAAAGATAGTCATTCTTTACTGATCCCTTGTGACTCACAGTAAAAAGGGCGCAGTTAGGCAAAAATGTATGCTCTTTGGGGCTGGGGACTACGTACTGCCTCATGCTTTTGGCTCAAAAACATTATCCATTAATCAGTGGTATTTACTGAGCGCTTAAGATGTGCGCTTGGGAGAATACAACAGAGCTGGTAGACAAATTCCCAGCCCAGAACTTGACTAGCACTTGTCACTGCTAAATCACTCACTGCCTTACTATTGATTCACATCCACCTACTAACCTAGTCTCTCTCACTCCCCACACTTTCTTTGATCGCTTCTGTGCCTACCTATAATTTCACTACCCACCACCTCCCTACTCATACTTTTTGTATCTGAATTGTCTTCCTTAAGCTCTAGCTCTATTTGTCTTGTTTTTGTCTCCTTGCCCATTTTTTGGTATTGGTGGTTCCTGAGTTTAAAAGAGATAGTTACCCGATACAGAACCAAGTCCAACAGCAATTTAGTACCTTATTAATAATAATGATGATAACGGTATTTGTTAAACTCTAGACTACAAGCTTGTTGTGGGCAGGAAATGGTCTACCAACTCTGTTGTATTGTACTCTTCCACGTGCTTAGGAAGTTGTTCTGCACACAATAAGAACTCAATAAATACAATTGATTGATTAAACCCTCACTATGTGTCAAGCACTGTTCTGGTGCCGGGGTAGATATGATTTACACAGATCAGACGCAGTCCCTGTCCCACATGGGACTCACAGCCTAAAGGGGAGGGAGAACGGGGGAAGGCCGAGAAAGGGAGGGGTATTAGACCCCGAGGAGGACGTGAGGAACGGGAGAGCTGGGGAGACCAAGCCTGGAAAACCTGCAGAGCCAATAAACAGAAACAATCATTCAGGCAGCAGTGCAGAAGTCGATGTGGCCACTATCAGGAGGATAAGAGAGGCTTTGGCGTGGGGGTGAGGCGAAAGAGGCAATGAAGGCACAAAATGGGCAGAAACCAATCAATCAGTGGTATTTATTGAGTGCTTACTGTGTGCAGCACACTGTACTAAGCACTTGGGAGAGTACATCACGTTCCCTTCCTGCAATCAACCAATGAAGCAAATACTTTGAAAGTATTTCCAAACCAGAACTACACCCTCAAGTCAATCATATTTATTGAGCACTTATGTGCAGAGCACTGTACTACATGCTTAAAAGAGTATGATACAAGAGAATTAGCAGACACGTTCCCTGCCTACACCATGAAATGCCTACAGCACTTTGGCAAGTTATATATGTTTGTGGATGTTGCATAACCACACTCCATGGAGAGCCATATTGAACGTAGCCAGCGCAACTTGGACAAAACATCACTTATACCAATAACACACACATTCCCAAGGGAAACAATATACTTAAAAAAATTTAAAAAACAATATTCATCTCAAAAGGGGTTATCAAACACTAAAAACAGTCTGAATTTGCACTTCCAGGTGCTCATGGTGTCAACTCCATAGGGATGAGGGGAGTCACTTTTTCCACTTGCAAAATTAAATTTTCCACTTGCAAAATTGAATCCCAGGTCTCTGACAAGAGCTGAGCGTTCTTAGGGGGTCGAAAGAAGCTAAGAGGTTCTGAGCAAAGCTGAAAGGATCCCAAATTTATTTATAATAATGTCTGCTTCCCCCTCTAGACTGTAAACTCGTCATGGGCAGGGAACGTGACTACCAACTCCGTTATACTGTACTCTATCAAGTGCTTAGTTCAGTTCTCTCTGCACACAGTATGTGCTCAATAAATATGACTGATTTAAGACCACAGATCACCTCAAATTCTGGTCACTTCAAATTCCATCCCCTAGCTCTTTTCCTAAAAGACCCCTGCCTTTCCACCACATCCTCAAAATGAAATATTGCCACTTATGCGGAAAACAAGGGGTACCAAATAAAATGAGCCGACTATTCCCTTGTAGAGGAAGGAAAGACAGAAATATACTATGCTATATTTGTCCCTATCTGCCCCTGATTCTGACTACTGAATTTGTGGAGAGAAAAAACCCCAAAACAACCCCGATTCTTTTCCCATCAATTTCTGGCATTGATTAAGGTGATTAATGGCAAAACAGCTGGATTCCCAATAGACACAGAAGAGATCAACAGAAAACCTCTCAGACCAAAAGAATAACAGCTGTTCCACTGGCATTTCCTAACACTCTTCAACTTCTAATTATTCATTCCATGCGTAAGGGATTTTTCCACCCTAACAAGAATAACAACATATTCCATGTTGGAATCAGGAATGCATTTAAAGGGAGGTGCCCAATTATCACTTAATAATTGGGAGAAAGGGAGGGAGTTGGTTTTTTTTTCCTCCCAGCAATACCCACAACTGTTACATCACTTTATAAATGTCTTAACCTATATTCTGGCTCTCTGTTGCTAGGGTCTGTACCATGCTTCTAAAACCTTATACCTTATCGTGCCTTCTTTCCTGCAGAGGGCAAAATTCAAGGGTTTCCTCGGCTCTACGGGCAATTGTACTACATAAATAAAAGGGTTACCACCTGAACTAATCATCTCGGAGAGGCAGAGAGAATGGCCCTAACTGAATTCCACTCATTCCATATCCCCCAAACGATGACCGACAAAACCCCTCAGCAGAGATTTCTGGCTCGGTGATTAACTGTCCATCCAGAATTATGGCTTCTTTCCTTTAAACGTAGTCGATCCTTAGGTCTGGCCACGGTGGTTTAATTAGATGAACAAAGTGATATATTTAAACATCTTAGCAAGAACCTTCACCCCATCGATAGTTCTTCCTGGGTACCTACTATGTAGAACACTGTATTGTCATTCAGAAAGTAAAATAGAGATGTGTTATCTGTCCTCAAGGATTTTATAATGGAGAAGCTCTCCATCTTAGATAAGAATCAGTTTATGCAGTTTCTGGTCAACACTATTCATACACAGTACTTTGACTGGTTTTTCAAATGCTAAGATCAATTTACTTCTCAGGTAAAATTGCTCAATAAGCCATATTTCTTTCCAGTCTCTGCACATAGGGGCAGGGTGGCTAAATGTCTAGGTTCTTTAGGATCCGTGCAACATTACTATTGCTACAAAGAGCATAAATGACCAGTCAGATGTTGAACCCCCTTAAGGTAAGGAGAGGGTGAAAACAGCTGTTTTGTAGGGTTCTACCATCTTCCTATAGGCTCCTCCTATGCTTAACATGATATTTTGAGTCCTGGCACCCAGGCCATTAAAGAAACTGCATTTTTTTTTTTAATTGTATTTAGAACCTGTAAAACAGTGCTTTGTAACATTGCTGAGAGGATCAAATCAGAAACCTACTTCAATGTCTTTCTTTTCCTGCCCTCCTCCCTTTTTAATGCAATCCGAAATGCCTACTGCTGGCTTCTATTTCAATGATTTTGTGAGGACTGGATGTTTCCAGTCGGGAGAAAGACGGAAATTAGATAGTCAGCTAAAGTTGTATAGAAAAGGGGGTTGCTCTTTATGCAAAAAAAATACAACATCTGTATAAGCAATGCATTTTACCTGAGGAACTCAAGTTAGAGCCATTATCTTCCTGAGGAGATGTCTATTCTGACATATTTATATTTTCCTTTTCTCCACACCCCATGTAATGAGAGTGAAAACCTACAATTTGTCTTTACACCTTTGTGTGTGCTCGTATTTATAAAAATAAAGATCCCTTCTCTCCAGACCTATTTCCCTGGCACAAATAGAAGGATCAGGGGCTATTACAGTGCCGTACTAAGTGGGGCTGGGGGGGAGGGATTCCAGTGGAGGTGGGGACAGTATGCCCCCTCCATGCTAGGTGAGGAAAAAGCAGTGGTCCCCTCCAGCCCCAGTGTGATAAAGTTCATTGTGGGCAGGGAATGTGTCGGTTTATTGTTGTATCATACTCTCCCAAGTGCTTAGTACAGTGCTCTGCACACAGTAAATACTCAATAAAAATGATTAACTAACTGACTCCACAGTTCCAGGCCTGCTTCCTCCCCAAGTCCTGGCTGGGGTCTCTGTTGCTGCTTCCCACCTTCCCTGACCCCACAGTCACATTAGTACTGGCAGGGAATCCTGAACTAGGGCCCACTTTTTTTATGGTATTTGCTAAGCACTTACTATGTTCCAGGCATCATGCTACACACTGGGATAGGTCCAAGCTAATCAGGTTGGACACAGTCCCTGTCCCCCTTGGGGCTCACAGTCTTAATCCCCAGTTTACAGGTAAGGAAACTGAGGCACAGAGAGGTTAAATGACTTGACCAAGGTCACGCAGCAGGTAAGCGTAGCAGAGCCGAGATTAGAACCCAGGACCTTCGGACTCCCAGGCCTGTGGTCTTTCCACTAGACCATGCTCTTTTTCTGGTTGTTCAGAGGCTGGGGTACCCTGAAGTAGGCAGATGTGCTGCTCCAGAGACCAGAAAAGGAATGATAGAAAGGACTGTTAACTCTGTTATACTGTACTCTCCCAAGGAAGCAGTGTGGCCTAGCGGATAGAGCATGGGCCTGGGAGTCAGAAGGACCTGGATTTTAATCCTGGCTCCACCACTTCTCTGCTGTGTGCCTTGGGCAAGTCACAACTTCTCTCAGTGCCTCAGTTCACTGTGATCCATGTGTGGGACAGGGACTGTGTCCAACCCAATTATCTTGTATCTACCTCGGCACTCAGAACAGCGCCTGGTACATAGTAAGCACCTAACAGCTCAGTACAGTGCTCTGCACACAGTAAGCACTCAATAAATATGACTGAATGAATGAAATACTATTATTATTACAGTGCTCTGCACATAATAAGTGCTCAATAAATACCACTGATTGATTGACTGACCTGCCTTCCATGAATCCGGATGTTCCGTGTTCCTGGAGCTGCAATGTAACTCACCTTGCTTCAGAATATGCCAGTCACTGTACTAAGCGCTGGGGTGGATACAAGCAAATTGAACTCGACACAGTCCCTGTCGCATGTGGGGCTCACAGTCTCAAACCCCATTTTACAGATGAGGTAAATGAGGCACAAAAAAGTGAAGTGACTTGCCCAAGGTCACACAGCAGACATGTGGAGCTGGGATTAGAACCCATGACCTTCTGACTCACAGGCTCGTGCTCTTTCCACTAGACCACGCTTCTCTTAATGTGTTAGATGACAGAACATTCTGATGGTAGATGTGGTTTTCTCTCTCTGGCCACCCCCTAAGCATAAAGTTTTATTTGCCACTGGTTCTGCTGGGCCAAGAAGAACACCTGGGATTCTTGAGTTCGTTTTCACTGAAAGAAAAGGAAATTAGCTTTTGGGCTGTTTACCCTTCCTTGGACCTCTGGCTGGTAAGGTGCATGACAGCTTGGAAAATCAATGTGCTCAATGGGCATGGGGAATGTTAGGGAAAACAAAGGAATCATTTAGAGAACAAATACCAAGATAGAATTAGATCTGCTCAAACATGCCCAGTTGAAGGAAAAGGGAGGTGCTGGAAGACAGTTGAGAAACTAACCCTAACAGCTCACTGAGTTACAAGCATGTGCCCTCTCACAACTGGAGTAATGGAAAAAAGGCTTACTATCCCAATATGGAGGTTCAAAAGTTGAAGGACAAATATGTTGACCAAACTACTGAGAAAGCAATCATATTTATTGGGCACTATATGAAGCTCCCGGGAGAGCACCAAATAACAGAATTGAAAGACACATTCCCTGCCCACAACGAATTACATGTACAAGATTTCTCCCATTACTATGTACAGAAGAGCTGAGTTATTTTAAAACCCAATCCGATAATCTATTTTCCAGGTAGGGCTCTGGTGACAAAGCAGGCCTCAATTCAGGAATTTTAACCTGATGCTATCTCACAAAAATGATTTAAATAATATGAAAGTGCTTTGGGAATAAAGCACTACATAAAAATCACACTTTATTATTATTTTTAGATTGGAGAATATTTGGCTGCTCTGCACCCAAATCAAGTGGAGGGCAATGGAAACAGAATACTCAATGAAGAGTAAGTCTGGAATGTCCTGAAATCTTTTCATTTCCACTGCTGTACAAGATAGTGAGGGAAAGAAGATACAAATAAAAGTGGCGGCAAGCTATTTCTGAAGTAAAAATGTACCATTTAAACAGACTTTATTTTTAATAGAAGGTTTTCTCTTCTTTTCACTACAGTACCGATTTAATTTTCTGAAGGTGCATTAGAACCTCCCATTTCTAACAAAAGCTTTTCAATGGGTGGTAATCAAAAGACACTGCTGATTCCACAGAAAGTGCTCAATAAACACCCCTGCCTGACTGATCGATTGAAACTCTGGTGCTTTAGCACTGAAGGTTTCTGATTTCCTCTTCCGAACGACGCAAAAAGAATTATAAAGCCTTGAAAAGCTCTCCCTTTCCTGTAGCCACAATTGTCACAACTCGCCACCCAGCTAAGTGGGCTGCAACATTCCGGGAAATGCAAGCTGAGTTACAGATGGCAGTTGCTTAGCAGCAAGCCCACATACTCCGTTGCTTAGGGAGACTAGTTTCTCACATTCTCACTGAACAGCTGTCTCCTGGAACTGCTGACTCTGGCCTGGGAAGATTATTCACACCCTGCTATGGGTTGAGGCAAGGGTTTTTAGTTCTCAAAGCATTAATGATGCAGCCTTTGGAGAATGACTCCTGGGGCCAGGTGGAAAAAAGACAGAAAGGGGGGAAGGGAGTAATGATCCACACCTTTTGCAGAAAACAAAACCTGGTCTTACCAGGAAAGGACAAAGCCTAAACCAGACAGCTGCCCTCTGTAATTGAAGATGAGATCACCGCTGGTGAAGTGAGGCCTTCCCAGACTAAGCTGCACTCTTCCTCATCTCCCACTCCCTTCTGCGTCGCCCTGCCCTGCTCCCTTTTCGCTTCCCCACCCCCATAACGCTTATGTATATATATGTCATTTTATTTATTTGACCTGATGTCTGTCTCCCCCCACTAGACTGTGAGCTCATTGTGGCCATGGAATGTCACTGCTTATCGTTGTATTGTACTTCTCCAAGCACTTAGTACAGTGCTCTGCACACAGTAAGCACTGAATAAATACGATTGAATGATTATACCGATGGGTAGGTGTGGGACTGAAGAGGTCAACGAAGGGTCGACAGTCCCGTTAGTTAACTGTATTTATGGAACACTTCCTGTGTGCAGAGCACTGTATTAAGCACTGGGGAGAGTACAATATAACAGCAGACATTCCCTGCCACGATGACTAGAGGACTTATTTTTATTTTTATAATTTTACAGTGACCTTTGCTGACCAAGAGGGCCTTTAGTTATGCAACCCCTGAGCACTCAATATGCTACACTGTCTCCTCCTCCTCTGAATTCCCACACCACTAAAGACCAGACCACTGTCTTACTTAGCCCCCCAATCTCACAGCTGCGATCACGTATTTGACGACTTGCTGTCATTTAATCAATCAATGGTATATATCGAGTGCAGAGTACTATAAACAGAAGTGGTAGACAGTTCCCCGCCCACATTCAATCTTTCTTTAAATCCTGCAGCTTCCTCCTTCTTTTACCATATTTCATGGAACAGCAACTTCCTCTGCACCCTTATAACCACCACTCTGAGTCAAATTCTCATTACTTCCTGGCTGCCTCTTCAGTTTACCCTACACACAGCTGGTGGAATCATCTAACATGCTGATAGCACACATCACACTCCTCTTGAAAGCCCTTCTTATATAAAGCAAAAAACCTCTAACCTCGAGCTTCAGAGCTCTCCAACAGCTGTCTTCCTCTTACTTAGCTATTTTCTTCTCCTGCTGCACTCCAGTTCATGATCTTTGCTCCTAAACGAATCCTCTATCTGCACACAATATCCACTCAATAAATATGACTGATCTCATTTGCAACTCTCCCACCTCCAACACTGACTATCTCTTCTCCCAGCACTGAATATCCTCCATTCTCAGCCACACCATTTCACCTCCTCTAACAGGATTTTTTTATATATATATTGGTTAAGTGCTCATTATATGCCAGGCACTGTACTAAATGCTGGTAGACACAAGCTAATCAGGTTGGACACAATCCAAGTCCCACATGGGGCTCAAAACAGATGAGGTAACTGAGGCACAGAGAAGATAAGTGAGGTCCCCAAAGTCACACAGCAGAGAGATGGCACAGCCAGGGGTAGAACCCAAGTCCTTTTGACTCCCAGGTCTGTGCCTTAAACACTAGATGCTTCTCAAACCACCTTCTTAGTCTCACAGTCACTCCATCAGCCCCCTTATCACTTATTTGTTACAACTGCTTTTATTAACTGTAGCGCTTCTTTTCCTTGGTGTATATTTAGCAATTTGGGACTGCTTGTCACCCCTATTAGATTGTAAGCTCCTTGATTACAGAGTGGGTGCTAAATAAAAGCTGTTAATGATGAGATGATTTTGGAAAAGGCCTGCTACAGAGCAATGGCTTGGCAATCACCCAACCCGTTCCCAAAACCCACCTTTCCAAGAACTATTACAGCACCTTGAATGACAAGGGCAAACTGCTTCTACCATTGAACCTTTCGTTCAGAACTGTGTATAGTCTCTGGAGCTGTCAAAAAATCCAGCTTCAAGACAGGAATTGCAGAGTTCATGACTGCGATGTTTCTAAAACTCCACAACAATAATTTGCCAATGTGTCTGGTGTGTGTCATCTCTTATCCAGGTCTTTCTACGGGCCACTTTCCAAAGTTTTAAGGCCTTCTCCTCCCTCCAAAAACTCTGTTTCTAAGCTTTATTCTATCCCACCCCAAGGCCCAAAAAGAGGGCAGTATTGCTTGTAAGAAGTCAGATATGGGAGAACGGATCCCTCAGGTCTTGCTTCCTGAGGGATTGCCACTTTGTGCCAACATTATGCGGCTCAATCTTCTGTTATTTTCCTGCTCTGGGAGCTCTGCAAATAGATTTGCCAAAAATAATGTTGCTGTTTTCCCAACGTGCTTTTCCACGCAAACTCTGGATAGGAATCCAACAAAATTACATACACAGAAACAACCGCACTCCTCCTTTTATAGCATCGGCGGCTTCTAAAAGTCAATGCAAAGCCACGTTTGACCCTAATAAAAATAAAAAAAAAACACTTTACAAACGATTACAGACTCAAACAACAGGATATATGCTTCCCTTTCACTGATGGTTAAGCTATTCCATCATCAGGAGTGACCAAGCAATGAGAGAACCTCAAATAGCAGGTGCCGATGTGACAAAAAAACTGTAATCTTTATATAGATCATTAATACGCTAAACATTTTGAGTTGCTGAGATTAACATGGAAAGGGACAGATTAGGCACTGGCATCCTGGTTGTCATAAAATGCCATTGCAGGCCATCCTGCTTGGCTCTTTGACTTGTTGGTTATGGTTCAATCACTTGAACGGTGCCATTCCAGCATTCTGTACCATTCTTTTATTGCTTGGTCTGTTGATCTAGTGGACTTGAGCTCTGTGCCATTTTCCCTGCCCACCCATACTTGGTTCTAGTAGGAGCCCTTTTCAGAGCACAAGCCCCCAGATATCTTGTATCTACCCCAGTGTTTAGTACAGTGCTTGATACATACTAAACACTTAACAAATACCATTAAAAAAAAAGTGGCTGGACAGGCCTTCCAAGTGGATGAGATGCTTCTGTCACAGCCCATGCTCAACCCACTTTCTCATTCATTCACTCAATCGTATTTATTGAGCACTTACTGTGTGCAGACACCTGTACGAAGTGCTTGGGAGAGTATAACAATAAACAGACACATTCCTGCCCACAATGAGTTTACAGTCTCTGTCCCTTGCCTGCATTAACAGAAATGCTCTTTTTTACTTAGATTTACTGATGAGAGCGCCGATACTGCGGGTACAAAGACTTGGAAAGAAAACATAAGGTTTATAAAGCTATTAAGTTTGGGATCCAGTGGGCCTTACCCATAATGCTCCTGCAATAGCCAACTGAAGGAGTAATGATTTGAACTTATTTTCTTCAAATGCCAATTTGGGGAAAAATGACTGCTTGAATAAGTCCAGAGAATTAGCTGCCCCATGCTAAAAAGGAAAAAAAACCCTGTGATTTTAACAAGCATTCTGTCAGAGATTAGGGGTGATGAACTTTGATGTGTCCGCTAGCGACTAGTCAATAATCCCCCTGCCCTTTTTATGGTATTTGTTAAGTGTTGTGTGTCAAAAATTGTTCTATGTGCTGGGATAGGAACAAATTAATTAGGTTGGACAGAATCCTGTCCTGCATGAGGCTGAGAGTCTAAGCAGATTTTCCTTTCCTTTCTCACACTTATTTCAGCACATCACAGTGAGGGTGCTAAACAGCCCAACTAATGGTTCCTACCCAAGACAAATGCTGTGAGTCACAATTGCAAGGAAATCATGGTGGTTCAGTGTTTCAAGTGGACTTAGAGTCCTGAATGAGCTAAAGATCCGGGGGAGTCCCTGGAGGTTGGAGACCACATCCAGGTGGTTGCCCAGCTTGGGTCTGCTCTGACTTCTGAGGGGATGGAGCCAAATGTGAATGATAAAAGGTGGTCCCTGTGGCCTGTTGGGAATGATGGGTCCTAAGATATGGATGTATACCAGCTCCATGAGCCCCATGCTGCTCAGAGATGGTGATGACCTTTCTAATCCTCGGAGATTTTTGAAATAGAGGTGGGAACTGCAGGTCAACCATCCTGGACTTTAAGATCACTGTGGGCAGGGAATATGTTGGTTATATTGGTGCACTGAACTCTCCCAAACAGTATAGTGCTCTGCATGTAGTAAGTGCTCAATAAATACGACTGACTGACAGGATCGAGCCATATATCCTTTCTACAGCCTGATTCACAGGCCTGGCCTAAGTACCTGAAAAACAGTTTTAAATTTTAAATCTAGCTTCTCTATAAAACATTAATTGATAACAAGATAGCAGGGCTCGGGTGGGAGGTTCACAGTGTTGTATTTATATGATGTGGTTTGGAAACTCAGATTTTTCCATTCTTTATGGTTTCATTATATAGACAGTCTTTTACTCAGAAACTACAATGAAGACAGACTGTAAGCTCCCTGAGGGCAGGGAACATCTCTACCAACTCTCTAATACAGTGTTTTCTGAACACAGAAGGCGCTCAATAAATACCATTGACTGATTGATTAAAGACAACTTCATTTGCCAGTGGCAAACACAAATTTTACTACCCTGAGTAAAAAATGAGGTGATGGTAAGAAAACATGTTGCCATTATTACACAGACTATTGCTGACTTCTGCTCCTCCTTTTATCATGTTTCTGTTCTCCCAGCTTTTGCTCTGCAAGGGTGTTTGAAAGGGAAGGGAAGGGTGTTTGTGGACTGATAAACTTTAACAGAACCTATCTACAAGACTAAGTTAAGTGCCTTATGCTCCCTCTGTCATGAGAGAATTATTTTATACGCAACAAGATTTAGATCAAGGAATGACCTGGGAATATGCAAGAAAGAAATAAAATCTTCACCCCAAACGTTTTAAATTCTTATTTTTTGAGACTCTGGAGAAAGATCACTACATAAACTGGGGTTGTGTTATGAAAGACAGTATAGCAATTTATGAAAGAAAAATGGGGGCAGGGTAGTTTCAAGATCTGTCAGAACATAAAAAACATAACAGTCCTATAAACCACAGTTTTTGCTTTTTCCTCCTCCTATTTTCATACAAAAGCTATGATTTTCTCAAAACATTGGGAAACATTCGATTTGGGGGACAACGTTTTTTAATTTTCTGGTACTAAAATTTGTAACCCTGCCCAAACTTTGTAATACTGCTCCAAAGGTGCTGTCAGAAACAAAAACAAATATCCAGCAAACTTGAGAAGGCGCAATTTCACATAAAATCAAGGGGCATCCTGTGCAGCGGCCCCCAACACCACCCCTTCCCTCATTCCCTCAGGATAAGCGGGTTCATCTGCTTCCATCATGAATTGAGCTCCCTCCCACTAACTCCTTCCCCATCGCCTCAAACACACACAAAGGGGAAGCCACAATGTAATTCCCAAACTCCTAATCATTAAGAAAAATATGCACATATGAATTCATGCCATAAGACCTTCTGTGAAGCAGGAACGAGCGGGCATTTTCCCTATTTTAGTACTAAAAGAGACGTTCAAAGACTTGCCTAGTATCAGAGGTAGAAAAATACATGAACAAAAAAACTCCTCAGGCCACTTGACTCCTAGTCCAATATGAAACCCAGGGCTATACTTCACCCTAACTATGCTCTTCCCCAATATCCGTAACAGAGAGGAACAGCACGCATGAATGAAGGAAGGCGGAGGGGAGAAGGGAAGTGAAAGAGCTGATGACCGAAGCGGCATATTACTTCACTCTCTCCCTGACAGGGACCCGCCTCACTTTGGGACATGCCTTGTTTCTAATAATAATAATAATGATAATAATAATAATGGTATTTGTTAAGCGCTTACTTTGTGCTAGGCACTGCACTAAGCGCTGGGGTGGATAAAAGCATATTGGGTTGGACACAGTCCCTGTCCCTCTTGGGGCTCACAGTCTCAATCCCCATTTTCCAGATGAGATAACTGAGGCACAGAGAAGTGAAGCGACTTGCCCAAGGTCGCACAGCAGACAAGCGGTTCTAGTTGAGCAGAAATGGCTACAGGGACAGGGAGAAGAGATGGCACCTACAGGAGCGGTGATCAACGCCCATTCCCACCTCTTTTACCACCTTTCGGGACGTTTCTCTGTGACGTGGCCCCCCCGTGGCAACTGAGCCAGTCATTATACTCCCTGCATGGTTACAATGTCACCAATATGAGGAACTGCACGCTTAGTTGAATCTGGTGTGTGCCTGGTTCTTGGAACTGTTCACTAGGCTTGAGGAAGAACCTGGATGTTAAATTCTAGAGAAGCGCGTTGCCTTAGTGGAAAGACCATGGGCCTGGGAGTCAGAGGGTTTGGGTTCTAATCCCGTTTCTGCCACCTGTCTGTGTGACCTTGGGCAAGTCACTTCACTTTTTGGGGGTCTCAGTTACTTCATCGATAAAATGGGGATTAAGACTGTGAGCCCTACGTGGGAAAAGGACGGCGTCCAAACTGATTATCTTGTATCTATCCCAGTAGTTAGTACAGGGACTGGCACATAGTAAGCTCTTAAATACTATAAAAACAAAAATTCTAGGTACATTACCTTTTGGGATACCCAGCCAAGGCAAACATGAAACATTACTGTTTAATGAGAGATCAATAAAATGGGGAAAATGGGGGAAAGTTACAGGTAAAGCTGACCACTAGACCTGCGGCCTCAGAAAAGAAAGAAAAATCAGGTTAGGGGTTTTTCTACTGAATGCTACAAAAATCTCTGTTTTAAAATATTCAAATGAAGAAAATAATATGGTACTTTTCATTCATTCTATTGGATTTCTTGAGAGCTTACTAGAGGGCTGTACTAAGCATTTGGAAAGTACAATTGGGCAACAGATAGAGCCAATCCCCACCCAATCTTCATTCAATGGGTTTGTTTTTCTTCCCCCCACCCACCCCCGCCAAACCTGCCTCCAGTCTAAGCAAAGCACTTGAAAATTCCCATTTTCTCTGGACTGAAAGGAAAAGGAAATGAGTTTTTACCTTTCTCTTACATAGGTTTCTTTTGTTTCCCCTTTTCCCTAGGGACAACCATTAACAATGAGGGGCTAGATGACTCTAAAACCCAGGAGTCACCCTGTGTACTAAACAAATCATGGCAAGGACTTAATGCCACCCATCACCAATTATAGAAGGGAGCAGTACAATGGACTAGAGAAGCAGCATGGCCTAGTGGAAAGACCACAGGCCTGTGTGTCAGCAGGACCCGGGTTTATAACCCTGGCTTCACCACCTGTCTGTTGTGTGACCTTGAGCCAGTCACTTCACTTCCTCTGGGCCTGATGCCTCATCTGTAAAATGGAGATTAAGACTGTGAACTCCATTTTGACATGGACTGGATCCAACATGATTAGCCTGTTACAACCCCAATGCTTAGGACAATACCAGGCACTTAGTAAGTGTTAAAATACCATTTTAAAAAAAGGGGTTCGGTTGGGTACCCTTACCCAAATGCTTGAGCTCTTGTCAGTCAATCGTACTGATTGAGCACTTACTGAGTGCAGAACACTGCACTGAGCGCTTGGGATAGTCCAACACAACAATATAACAGACATTCCCTGCCTACAACAAGCTTACAGTCTAGAGGACTCCAACACCTTTCTGCCTTCCTGACAAAATCAGGCAAATACGTGGACTCTTTTGGGGAGGGGATGTGTCTGTTTATTGTTGTGCGGTACTCCCCCAAACACTTAGTACAGCGCTGTGCACACGGTAAGCGCTTGATAAATACAACTGAATGAATGACCCATTGCTGGTTCCAGGAACAGCAAACTGCTCCTAAGGCCCCAAGATAAGCCCGATTGCTTGACTAATCTCCACTGGCTGAGCCAGCTGGTCTCTTCTCCACCACCTCTCTGCCTCCTAGATAGCCCTGATGTGCCTTCGTTCAAGCTAATTATGGAACCTAAAGGAATGGAGACCGTGGGGAAATCATTCTTTTGCTATTCTCTGCATTAGTCATGCGCTTAGAAGTTGATCAAACCTTTCTTCATATAAAGAACACAGAGCTTAGCCTGGGGAATAAAAGACTAAGGAGTGTACCTTAAATAAACGTCCCCATCTATAGGAAGGGTTTTTGATGAAGATGATTCTACCTGTTATACTCCATACCAATAGAAGTCAAACATGAAGCAACAGATAAATTGTAGCAAGCACTGTCAGACATAGGTATTAAACTCTTTGGCTAGAAGGGTGATTAACAAAGAATACGCTGCCAAGGGAGGCTGGGAAAACTTCATAGCTAACGAGTGATGGTTTGAAAACAGAATGCAAGAATCATCTGGTTTTGCACAGGCTGAAATTCTACAGCTTTTCTGGAGCGTGACAAATGTGGGACAAATACCTGGCCCAACACTCAATGCATGAGAAGTCACAGGAATGCTAGAAATGCCATTATTGTCCAATTACTGTAAAGATTAAGATTACTGCATGATTAAGACTGTGAACCCCATTTTGACATGGACTGGGTCCAACCTGATTAGACTGTAACTACCCCAATCCTTAGTACAATACCAGCCACATAGTAAGTGCTTAAATACCATTAAAAAATGGGCTAGGTTGTCCAGTCTAGCCCATAATTTGGTAAAATGGGCTATGTTGTCCAGTCTAGCCCATAATTTGGTCTTGGACAGATGGTAAACAGGCTGCTTGGAGAAGCAAAAATAATAATAAGGTATCTGTTAAGTACTTACTATGCCAGGCACTGCTCTAAGCAGTGGGGTACATACAAGCTAATCACGCTGGCCATGGTACATGTCCCACATGGGTCTCACAGTCTTAATCCCCATTTTACTGATGAGGTAACAAAGGCATTGTGAAGTAAAATGACTTGCCGAAGGTCACAGACCAGACAAGTGGCTTCACGTGGGAAGATTATTTTTTATAAGTGTTTGTTAAGTGCTTACTATGTGCCAGGCACTGTCCTTAGCATTATGGTAGATACAAGATAATCAGGTTGGACACAGTCCCTGCCCCACATGGGCCTCACAATCTTAATCCCTGTTTCACAGTTGAGGTTACTGAGGACCAGAGAAATGAAGTGACTTGTCCAAGGTCACAGAGTTGACAAGTGGCGGAGACAGGATTAGAACCCAGGTCCTTCTTACTCCCAGGCCCATGCTCCCTCCACTGGGCCACACTGCTTCTAAAGAATATGTGTTCTCGGAAACCTTGGCGCTCCCACTGCACACTCCCTTTTATAGACCATTTATGAAGTTATTAAGCAAAATCAGTCCTAGAACTGACAGTGGGACCCCACTATTTACTCTTCTCCACTCTGATCTGTGTGTATTTATTCCCATCCTATCTTTTAGCCAAGTTTTCTACCCATGGCAGAATATTCCTCCAAATCTCATGATTACTCAGTTTTTTAAAAAAGCCTCTGGTGTGGAACTTCATCAAAGGTCTTTTGAAAATCTAAATACACTAGATCTCCTTCTTTACATCTATTCAGATATTTATTGACTGTAAAAGGAACACTAGTAGATTTGTGAGGCAAGACTTTCCCTTACAGAAAGCATTTTCCTAGTGAGATTTACTAGAATATAATCCCTGGGATCAGCTTTAGGCCCTTCGTATAGATGAAAGAATTACATTAGTAATTCCTCTAGTCTTTCGAGACAGTGCCACTTGTTAAAAAATGGTTACACCTTTTGCCAGGAGTTTGATAACATCCCCTCAAAACTCCTTCAGAACTGTTGGGGGCAAGTTGTCAAATACCAGTGATTGTTGACATCTATTTGGTAAATACGATATAGAATCTTCCTCTGTCACCACCACAGTTTGAACCTGTTGCTCTGACTTAAGTGTAGCAATCTAAAAATCTTCCCTCTAAAAGAACAAAATAAGTAATCCTACTAATAAAGTAGCAACAGCCCCTGTTGTTTCCTTTTCATTTCTTAGTGCATCTTTTACTCCTTGATCAAGGAAACCAGTTTCCTGCTTTTCATATATTTGGGGAATCTTTTGTAATTAGATTTAGTTGCCTGGCCAAAGCATCCCAAGGTTTTGAAGGTATAATGAATGCTTCTCATATGGATGGCTGTATTGTATAATCCTGTATCCATCCAGGTCTCCAATAATGCGGGGATGCATTCTTGCATATCCCTTCACTAAGGAAAATTTATGCTACAGTAACCCTTCCAAAGTTTGGCTCACATGAACAGTTCCTTTGGACATCAAGGTGTGCAGTATCCAAAATAGCTTGCATTGTGGGACAAATGTTTCCTAACTCCATTCTAGCTAAAATGGGTGATGAATAGTTGTAATAATAATAATTATGGTATTTGTTAAGCACTATGTGTCAGGTACTGTACTAAGCGCTGTGGTGGATACGAGCAGATTGGGTTGGACACAGTCCCTGGGGCCACTTGGGGCTCATAGTCTCAATCCCCATTTTACAGATGAGGTAACAGAGGCACAGAGGAGTGAAGTGCCTTGCCCAAGCAGAAAAGTGGCAGAGACAGGGTAAGAACCCATGACCTTCTGACTCTCAGCCCCGTGTTCTATCCACTACACCATGCTGCTTCTCCAATACACACCTTGTAGCGGATATGAGCATATTAAAAAGAACTTGTAGTTCCAGCAAGTGATTTGGCCTTCCCTGAATAGATCACCAAGTTCTTTTTTTTTTTTTTGGTATTTATTATGCACTTACTATATACCAGGCACTATACTAAACCCAAGCTAATCGGGTTGGACACAATCCATGTCCCACTTAGGACTAACAGTGTTAAACGTAATTTTATAAATGAGGTAACAGGCAGAGAAGTGAAGTGTCATAGCAGACAAGTGGTGGAGTTGGGATTAGAACCCAGGTCCTTCTGATCCCCAGGCCACACTGCTTCTCTACCTGCCAGGGGCTATCATCATACCAAGTCTCTCTGTGCTGGGTGAACTTTCTGTTGCTCAGAAATAGGGGGGTGGGGAAGGAGGGTAAGGCCCTCATGATTCTGGTCAATAAAATGCAGGGCATTATCACAAATATATAAAACCAAAGTACAGCTGAACTTGCAAAGTACAAGCAGTTCTGGTCACATCTCACTGTTTATCGTTGCAGTCTACTTTCCCAAGCACTTAGTACAGTGCTCTGCACACAGTAAGCACTCAATATTAATATTAATTTATAATATTAATAGACATTGACATCTTAAAAATCACAATATATAACTGAATAAGGAACATCGTAACCAAGAGTAATGAAAATGATATTGGAGGGCAGGATCAGCTTCTGTATAAATAGAAGGATGGAGTCTCCCATCAGGAAAATACGGATGAGAATCGGGCTGGAGAACCTGCACCAAAGAATTGATTTTACAACGTCTGTGGCTTGAGCCACACCGCTTGGACTCTCTCATCGCTGCCAGTCTTGTTCCTGCTGGGGCACGGAGGGCAAAGAGAGATAGGAGGGCAGGGTTGCAGTACATTGCCGACTGGCCAGTTACAGGCAGAAATGGGTCAAGAACCCCAGGCCTTCTGATTTCCAGAACAGTGACCTTCCCCTAGGACCAGCAGCAGGGCTTAGTGACTGTATAACGAAAAGGTGATTCCGTTTGAATGATTCAATCTGGAGAGATGAAGGTTGACAGGAGATTTTGTTTACAAAATCATGAACGGTGCAGATGGGGTGAGCACAGAAGTATTGTTCTATGTTCTAAGAGGGTCTGGATAAATTCATGGATGAGAGGCCCATACTGGGTGACTAGAGGTCAAGTTAGTGCCGTAGAGAGAAAAGTTGGGATGCGGCTCTAACAGACACACATTCCTCCAAGTATTTTGCTGCTGCAGATGATAACAGAATACTGGGCTGGATGAATCACTCCATCTGATCCAGTTAATGGCATTTATGTCCCTTTTTCTCGAGTTCCCATCAGGTTCTATGAAAATGTTATGGGTCTGTTTTTCTGCCCAGAATGTACAATTCCAGAGCCATCACCAGGCTGAGTGAATGTGACCTCGCTGTCTGTCCAAAGGCTGAAAGGAAAAAACGAACAAAAGACAAGCAACAACAAGCCTAAGACGCAGAGACAATGGCCTCCAGCAAAAGACCAGTTAGCTCAGGCTATAGTTGAGTAAATTGTAAGTTCATCTTTTTGGCTACACTGAACATTCACGGGGAGAGCGTTCTTAGTAATAACAAGCCAAGAGGACACTCCTATCAACAGCAATAATAAAAAGTGAGAAGGGGTGACATTTAAAGAGTATTCAAAATATTCCAGCCAACACTACGAAGATCACCACCCACCAATCTCATGTTGGCAAACCTGCAGGCTTCGTAACTTGTAAAAAAAAGCCCGATAAGCCATAGAAAGTTCAGTTCTGCCATTATGACCAGAAAAAAAAACTACATTGTCTTAAAATTCTGCAGCAATAGAAAACGTTTTAAAACTTCACAAGAGGCATAAAAGAATTGGACTTCACCTTTAGAAACGTCTGCTGTACGAGGCTTGAAGAGTTGTTAGTTTTTGAGGTGCCTGGACTTTTCTCCCGACTCCCTCCTCCTCCTTCTCACTCAACGATCTCCTGCCTAAGCCCTGCTTGACATCACTGGATGATTTGTGAAAACACGGGATGGTTTGTGACATCACCATCACTATTTGATTAGCCACATATCTCACCAAAGAGCACCGTCTCTGGACACCGGGTTGTGAAAAACCCCATCATTCAATATCAGAGATCCTCTGACAACCTTGGGGTGGGGGGAGGGAAGGTATTATTTTTTTTTAACAACTAACAAGGGACTCAAAATTGGATTTCTGTTTACACAATGGGGTCAAAATAGAAATCAAACATTTAATCACTTAACTGCTACTGCTGGATTTAGAGACAGAATTTTTCTTTACCTGCAGATATTAGTGAAGAGAATTTAAGTGAATCAATTTATTGTAATTAATAAATCTGGAGCCTGTTGTAATGGTCTCCACTGAATTTTATGAAAGTGAGTTAAATATGGTTTCTTTGAGGGACAGTGTGGCCCAGTGTAAAGAGCTCAGGCCTGGGAGTCAGAGGACTTGGGTTCTAATCTCGCCTGCCAATTGCTTGCTCTGTGGCTTTGGGCAAGTCATTTAATTTCTCTATGCCTCAGTTACCTCATCCTCAAAGTGGGGATTTTATGTGTGTTCTCCCTCTACACCGAGATTGTGAGCCTTGTGTGTGATATGGATTATGTCTGAGCTGATAATTTTGTATCTTCCCTGGTGCTTACTCTGTCAAGCAATGTTCTAAGCACTTAAATACTATTATTACTATTATTATAAACTACTTCTGAATACAGTATTAGCAATATGCTTTGAAGATCAAAATGTTAATATTTTCTTCACATGGAAAACTAAAGAAAAATACATGAAAATTTTACAAATGATATTTCATAG
This sequence comes from Ornithorhynchus anatinus, assembly GCF_004115215.2. Taxonomy (NCBI): domain Eukaryota; kingdom Metazoa; phylum Chordata; class Mammalia; order Monotremata; family Ornithorhynchidae; genus Ornithorhynchus; species Ornithorhynchus anatinus. Next base: position 21,159,751 of record NC_041735.1, read on the forward strand.
ATCACCTCTTATTCGATGGTATGCAATTTCCCTGCACAAAGAGCCTAAGGTATTTTTTAGGTTTCTTTTCAGTCTTTTTAGACTTATTTTACAGGTTTCCTTAAGGGCATAACTACCGTATTCAAAACTTATATTGTTTCTCCCTTCAAAGCATTTTAATCACATTTTAATAACATTGATTGACTATGATGAAATACTAACCCATTACAATATTTTATGTGGGGGCAAAACTGATTATTCCAACAGAAGGTGGAGAGTTTAAACAAGGACAAAGATCTCATTGCCTTATAAATATCTTACTAATAATGAGTAAGTTACACAATTTAGCAAGGGTTGCCGGGTTCCAAATAATAAGGCTGAAGACAAGTAGAGAGCTATAGTCGTACATAAAATACATTTAAACTGCACGCCAAAACACCAGTGATGAATTCCTTCAAAATATTTCTACATCACTATCATATTGGTAAACCTGGCAATTAATCGATTTACTGAGAGCTTACTATGAGCAGAGCACTGTATTAAGTACTTGGAAGGGTACAGAGTTGGTAAATACAATCCCTGTAAATCTAGAGGCAAAAGGCTAGTGAAAATTTGTAGGCTTTCTTTTTTTTAAAATAAACTTATGTATTAGGATAGTTAATTAATACCACCACAACCCATTTCCCTACAATGACTATAGATATGGACTTTACAATGAAAAACTTAATTCAACTGTCATAAATGTAGTGCTCAACATAAGTTATGAAATGCTGAGTTCTTCCGCTACTCCTGTATATTTGTCATGCCCAGTTCATTAGGAAGTGAATGGGTTTATTAAATAGTTAATGATCTGAAAATTGGACAAGTCCAGAGGCTTACGTTGTATGACTTTATGTTTCCATTTTGAGATGTACGGGAGGTGGTCTAGTGGATTTTTAATGACTATAACTGTACTAGTTGTTTTCAGATTTTTTAATAGGTATACTTTGGATACAACTGGGAATAAGGATATAATTTAAATATTTAAAACCAAAGAGCCCTTTAATATCATTCTGTTGACATATCTACCATTTAACTCATTTTCTCTTATTTTCATCATTAACTTTATTTATTCCTTCCATTAGTAAAGTAAAACTAGGATGAATAAAAAGTAGCTCATTTCTATAGCTAACTTGGTTATAAGTTTACTAGTAATAGGAAGGAAAACTGGACTATTGGATGAATCCATGTGAGACTAAAAAATACCCGGGAGAGAGCCAAAACCAACTTAAAACTCAGATCTTAGGGAGAGATGTGCAATGACAAGAAACGTGGTATGGCCCAGTGGATAGATAGGGCAAGGGCCTGGGAATCAGAAGGACCTGGGTTTTAATCCCAGCTCTGCCACTTGTCTGCTGTGTGACCTTGGGCCAGTTAACTTCTCTGTGCCTCTGTAACCATCTATAAAATGGGGATTAAGACTGAGAACACTAAGTGGGACAGAGGCTGTGTCCAAACTGATTAATTTGTATCTACCTCAGTGTTTAGCACAGAGTCTGGCTTAGCAAATACTAAAAAAGTGACAGGGCACTCCTGTCACCATAGGACACAACAGGAAAGAAAGAAAAAAAGTCCATTTTACTCAGTTTCAGATCAACTTATCCAGGTTGTCTTTCACGAACCAGAAAAAAAAAAGGAGGCTTAAGAGGAAAAAATAGCCCCAGCCCACAACACTTAAGTATCCTTTTAACCTATTATTTTCCCTTCCTGTAATTTATTTTATCTGTCTCTCCCTGCGGGATTGTAAGCTTCTTGAGGGCAGGGATCATGTCTACCAACTCTAGTATACTGTACTTTTCCAGGCACTTTACAGTACAGTGCTCTGCACAAGCAACTGCTTAATAAACACCATTGACTGAAATACAGATCACCCATCTTTTAAAAACAAGTAGACATATCTAGGATTTGTCACTGTCTGGGCTGCCATCCTAAACACTCCATAACTCTAATGCTGTTCCTCCCAAATCCCAGAAAAGAGGGACTGAATTTAAAGACCTTTGGAGGGCGGGTTATTCTCTTCCCCATCGGTGGCCGCCCAGCTTTACCTGCAGGACCGGAACCAGAATCAAGCCTGTAAGCTCTTTACGGTTAAGGAACTTGACTAATTATTTTGTCTCGTTCTCTTCCAAGCACTTAGTACAGTGCTCCGCACATGGTAAGCGCTCAGTAATACCAAAGACAATCTCAGCTTTCAGCACCTGTGCTCATGCTAGAGACAGGGGAGGCATTTGGGAGCCAGGACATCAAGCAACAATAAATCTCAAGGCTTCTTTGTCCCTCTCTCAATGTATGATGTTCACCGCTTTCCATCTCTGACTGCCACACTGGTAAGAAACACGTTTTGTTTCCTTACTTTTCAAAATGAACCTCATGCCCGAGACCTGAAAAAAGCATGTCTGCGTCTAAATGAAATTAGACTGTGACAGAATTCTTCTGGCTGATATTCACTGTTGTCAAATGCATCAGTTACAACACTAGCAGATGTGGGGAAGCCCAGTAAAGCACTTTGTATGATTTTTTAAAGTACATGCTAGGTTGATATCCGCTGTAACACACACTGCTCCATGGCAAGATGATATTTTTTAAGTTGACGCATTCAATCGTATTTATTGAGCCCTTATAATAATAATGGTAATTAGTAAGTGCCTAGTATGTGCCAAGCACTGTTCTTAGCGCTGGGGAAGATACGAGGTAATCAGGTTGTCCCATGTGAGGCTCAGCCTTAATCTCCATTTTACAGATGAGGTAACTGAGGCACAGAGAAGTGAAGGGACTTGCCCAAGGTCACACAGCAGACAAGTGGCAGGGATGGAATTAGAACCCACGTATTCGGACTCCCAAGCCCGGGTTCTTGCCCCTAGGCCATGCCCCTGTTTCCAGGGCACTGAACTTCAGGGGGAAGCAGTGAACCTAGTGGAAAGAGCACTGACCTGGTAGCCAGAGGACCTGGATCCTAATTTCAACCCCTCCACTTGCCTGCCGTGTGGCCTTGGGCAAGTCATTTCACTTCTCAGTGCTTCAGTTTCCTCAACTGTAAAATGGAGATTCAGTATTCTCCCACCTACTTGGATTGTGAGCCCCATGTGGGACAGAGACTATATCCAACCTAAGTTGTATCTACCAGTGCTTAGAACAGTGCTTGACACATAGTAAGTGCTTAACAAATGCCATAAAGTATGCCCCCATCTAAAAATCACACAAGTCCCAATAGCAAAAATATAAGTATAAAAAGTACCATAAAGGCTGACACATAAATGCCAGCTAAGAAAATGAACACTGTCACCCACGTTAATGTGTTAAAAAGTCTTCAACCAACAAGGGAGTTTCCTTAGAAAGGGAACAAAGAAAATCAAAATGAGACATGAGCAAATCTTTAGACTAATGAAGAAACTTCACTCCACATCTCGCTCCCTCCATGGGCCAAACAAGCTTTTTGTTTATAAATATTCTATCTCCAACAACCAGGAAACAAAACCCAACAAAACGATACCAAATCAGGGTTGGCTGTAGTTTGCCATTCTCTGACTACAGAAAAGCAGGCGACTGCCAGTAAAAATGCACCCGATCTGAACGCTAGCATTCTCTTACCTTCGAGAGGTCGGACTCAATCGATCGTATTTATTGAGTGCTTACTGTGGACGGAATTATTCAAGCCAACCCAGAAGGGTTGAGCAATTCTAAAGCAGAATGCTGCCCTTCTTGATCGTTTCCCAGGAGGTATTACCTGATCCTCTGCTGGTTTGGAAACACACTTAAAACTACATCACCAGGAGATAATTTAAAAGGCTCGCTCCACACCTCAACTTCACAGGCAGGCCAGGCGCCACGCCTTGAGACTTGCTTCATAAAGATCACATTTAACTAGCAGACTTCCAGACACTAAGGCTGCGGCAACCGAGATAAACACAGCATTTGTTTTCAAACTCGGTGCATCTAGGATTTCATTCCTTTTAGGAAAGGATCGATGAGCTCCCCGGAAAGCATGTTGGTATACCTAAAAAGTGCTAAGTATCTAGCTCAAGTTACCGTCTGTAGGATTCATTTCTAGAGGACCCTAAGGAGAACTAACCTTTGCTGGCTGTATTTGCAGCGTGAATAAGTCGTTTCCAGGAAACCTCAAGCTACCACTTTCTGCTCCTCCCACTCCCAAGCCCCGGTCTTCCGGGGCAATGTCATCTTCCGACGAGAGTTTCTTGCAGTATACTGGACCTCGATCTGATTCCAGGGACCTGAAGCCTGGGGTGCTCTTGGATGGGGGATTGCAGAGGGGGTGGGCGGGGCAAGGCTCTGCGGGGATGGGGGCGGATGGGCCGCCAAGGCTTCCTGTTAACCCCCTTTACTTTCACTTTGTGTTTACAGAAGAAGCGAAAGAAATGAAGTCAGGCGGCTGAACCTTACCCAAGAATCCTCTTCCCCTTCCTCCTCTAGCTGGACCTGGGGCCTGCTCCCAGTGAGAGGCAATCCATCTATCCATCCATTCATCCATGAAGTGTCAATGCCTTAGGCAAAGACCCCCGCCCTCCAGCCCTGGTCCATAGGGAGCCCGGGGCCGCACCTTTCCCCCCCACCCCGAAAAGGAGCCACAGCAAGGTCGGGGTAGGAGATGCCCCTCCAAACCCTACCCCGCTTCCCCTCACCCCAAGACCCCTTCTCCGGAGGAGGAGGAGGATTGGGGAGACAGTAGGGAGAAGAGGGCTGGGGGAGGATGAGAAAGAGGGCTGGGATGGGGGAGGAAGCGGAGAAGGGGAAACAGGAGGAAGGAGAGGGATGGAGGAGGGGGAAAAGGGTGGAGGAGGACGAGAAAGAGGGCTGGTATGGGGTAGATGGCAGAGAAAGGGGCTGGGGGAGGAGGGGGAAAGGGGACTGGGGGAGGAGGGGAAAGAGGGTTGAGGGAGGAGGAGGAAGGGGGCTGGAGGAGGAGGAGAAGGAAGGGGGCTGGAGGAGGAGGAGAAGGAAGGGGGCTGGAGAAGGAGGGGGAAATGCTTAGTACAGTGCTTTGCACACAGTAAGGGCTTAATAATGAATGAATGTAAAGGGGCTGGGGAAGAGGGGGAGGAAGACGGGGAGGAGGGGGAATAAGGCAGGGGGGAGGAGGAGAGGGAGGACGAGGAAGAAGGCTGGGGGAGGAGGTGGGCGGCTGGGCCGGTGCGGGAGGGCCGACGGCTCTCAGTCTGGGCACGGACACGGGCACCGGTGTGGGCTGCGCCAGGCTTTCCCAAGGAGAACCGGTTTCCCAGGGCCGGGCCCAGGAAGCCAAGAGGCCCCGGAGCCCCAAGAGCCGGGGAGCCTGTGGGCCTGGGGGCTGAAGAGAACTGGCGGGGGGCTGCAGCAGCGAGGGTCAGAGGGCGGTGGCAGGGAGGGAGGGACACCCTGATCCCTCTGCACCAACCCGCCAGACTCTGCTCCTCGGGGCCAGACATCAGGGTTTTCATTCATTCCATCGTATATATTGAGTGCCTGTGTGCATGGCACTGTACTAAGCACTTGGGAGAGGACAACAACAAGCAGACTCATTGTCCGCCCACAACTGGCTTAAGGTCTAGAGGGGGAGAGAGACTTTAACGGACAGGGAACGTGCCTGCTAATTCTCTTGGGCTGCAGTCTCCCAAGCACTTAGAACAGTGCTCTGCACAAAATAAGTGCTCAATAAATACCACTGATTGATAGATTGGGTACTCTCCTACCCAATCTGTACTCTTCTACCCAGCCTGCACAGGGTAAGGGCCCAATACTTAATACTCACCCATCTCAGAGTGCCCCTTTTCTCATGGGCTAGGGAATCGGGAGGCGGGGGCCACTTTCTCCTGCACCCTCTGGCCCCATTTACCCAGCTCCCAAAGGGGCCATTCAGGACCCCTGGCACCTCATCCTGCCTCATCGCCCTCCAGGGGAATGGCCTTTGCCTCCGGTACCCACACACTGACAGCATTCCAATTCAACTTAATTACTTGCTATCGATCCAACGTGGCCCTGGACGAGATAGCTGGGGACATTTTGCAAAGGCTAAGCTAAATTATGGCTGCAGCTAAAAACACAGATTTCCCACTTGTGCCCCCAACTATCCCTGGGACCCCTCTTTAAGGAGTAAGAGTAACCAGATCTTTTAAAAATGGTATTTAAATGCTTACTGCTTGCCAGGCACTGTATTAAATGCTGGGGTACATACAGGATAAGTACTTACTATGTGCTAGGTGCTGTATTAAGCGCTGGGGTAGATACAAGGTAATTGGGACCCAGTTCCTGTCCCACATATGACTCACGGTCAAAATTCCCATTTTTCAGATGAGGTCACTGAGGCCCAGAGAAGTTAAGTGACTTGCGCAAGGTCACACAGCGGAGCCAGGATTGGAATGCATGTCCTTCTGACTCCTTGGCCTGTGCTTTATCCAATAGGCCACGCGCCGCTTCCCTGTATCCACTTGCTGTGGCCACCCTGACCCTGTATGACAGAGTGGTTGAGGCTGCGTGGGGTAAGTGTATTTTTGAATAGATTTACGTGGCTGTCCGTTTGATCTATCAATCAATGGTATTTATTGAACGCTTACTAAGTGCAGAGCACTGTACCAAGCACTTGGAAAAGAACTATACGGTAGAATTAGCAGACATGTTTCCTGCCCAAATCGAGCTTGTGTTTGCCTTCCATATTTACGGGGGATGCATCAGGCAGACCAGGGAAAGGTTTCAGGAGCCAGTGACCACTTTATCAGGCTCCTAAAATCCTACTTTAGTCAGCACAGTTTGATTGACAGCTAGCATTCCAGGGCCCGTCCAAGTCCATGCTCCAGTCCTGACTGACAGAAGAGTGGAGGGGGAAGAAAAAAAAAAAAGAGTGGATAGAATATCAGTACCCCAGGCAGCAGCTGTCAAAGTGGGCACTCATTAGCATGTGATTTCAAAGTCAAAAAATCCCCTTACAGGCCCAGTCAATGACTGTTAGCCAATATGCATAAAAATATCCCATGGGTTGGGAAGCTCTTTCTGTTTAAAAATGAGACTGAAGTTTATACTGTTAAAATGTAGATCCCACTCATTTTCAGGTCTGCCCTCGTTTTGCCTCATACAAAGTTTCTTTAAACTGGGCAAAAATGGGGGAGAGATAGAGAAATTATTTTTTTTTCCAAAATGGGGATAATGGTGACCTACATGAAAGCTGATTTACTAATTCAAAAGATGGCATAAGCACTCAGCAGGTATGAAGGGCATAAGAAATGCTTAATAATATAGTGAAGCAGCGTGGCTCAGTGGAAAGAGCACGGGCTTTGGAGTCAGGGCTCATGAGTTCGAATCCCAGCTCTGCCACTTGTCGGCTGTGTGACTGTGGGCAAGTCACTTAACTTCTCTGTGCCTCAGTTCCCTCATCTGTAAAATGGGGATTAAGACTGTGAGCCCCACGTGGGACAACCCGATTCCCCTGTGTCTACCCCAGCGCTTAGAACAGTGCTCGGCACATAGTAAGCGCTTAATAAATACCAACATTATTATTATTATTAGTGTATGATCCTCGAGGCACAGGCCATGGCTTTTATTTTTGATGAGTGTTCCTAAGCACCTCGTATCAAGAATGTCAAAATTCTACCCCCTTCACCTGCACCTCTGACTCGATTCCTTCCCATTTACTAAAACCACTTGTGTCGGCTTTTCTTCCTTTCTCTCTCTAACGGCTCTCTCCCCTCTGCCTTTGAACAAGCCCACATCTCTAAAAACAGCTTTCTGGGGATCCCACTTCACCTTCCAGCTACGGTCCTATCTCCCTCCTCCCAATCCCAAGCAAATTCCTCCATCTGCTTTATGCCCCCTTCACTCCATTGAGACTGCTCTCCACGGTCACCAAAAACCTCCTTCTTGCCAAAATCTTACCAATTCTATCCCAATCTTTCTCGATCAGTGGTACTGAGTGCTTATTGGGTGCCGAGAGCACTTTACTAAGCACTTGGGGGAGTACAACAGAATTGGTAGCCATGTTTCCTGCCCACAGCGGCCTTAAAATCTAGTGAGGGAGACAGACATTAATATAAATAATTTATAGATGAGTTCATGAGAAGCAGCGTGGCTTAGTGGCAAGAGCACGGGCTTGGGAGTCAGAGGTCGTGGGTTCTAATCCCGGCTCTGCCACTTATCAGCTGTGTGACTTTGGGCAAGTCACATAACTTCTCTGTGCCTCAGTTACTTCATCTATAAAATGGAGATCAAGACTGTGAGCCCCATGTGGGACAACCTGATTGACCTGTATCTACCCCAGTGCTTAGAACAGTGCCTGGCATATAGTAAGCCCTTAACAAAAACCATCATCATTACTATTACTTAAGTGCAAGAGGAGTGAGCACTCACATTCTTGATATGGGCAGATAAACGGATAAAATCTCACCCTCCTCTTGCTCTCAAGGTCAGGGAAGTGACTCAAGGTGGATGAAGATGCTTAGGGCTCCTAAGTGAGGCAGGGCGGGACTTGGGTAGGAGGTCGGAATTGGACATAGTGAGGCCATTTCCTCCATCAGATCCTAAATCTCTGCACACACTTTTGGCTGGCAAAAGAAGGGCCACAGCTGCAATTTCTGAGTTGTACACCTGTGACCAATACCACACATTCCACCCTCAGCAGGGTCTTCCTGTTTGGTGCAAGGCCTCTAAACATTATCTGAATTTACACCTTTATTTTGAAGAGCTGTTGAATTTCCAATGATGTCAACAGAATGAATTTCCACCAAAAAAAAAAGTCATTAAAGAGAAATTTCCACTTGCTTCTTGTGATTTGGAAGGTTTTGTTTGGTTGGGGTTTGGGGGGGGGGTTTTGCAATGCTTTTGGCTAATCCTCTGACTCTAAACTCTTCCAACAGCTATTTTGGAGTCATTTTCCACCACTGCTGGTTTGGATGAAAAACTTTGCATTTTTGTGGTAAATAGTAAAAATAAAATGAAGTGCCCTACAAGTTCAAGTGAAGGACTAAAAAGAGAAAATACATTAAATTTGTGGTCATCGTTCTATTAAAGTTCAATTCGCAGTAGCCTATAAATGTACTGATTTCTCTCAATTTAACCTCTCCAAATAGAGTTCCACATCATAAAGTGAGGGAAACCTGAACAGCAATTGTCACTCTTTCTTGCCTCCTCCCCTTTTGATTAAGCAGCAGCATGGCCTGGTGGAAAAAAACACAGCCCTGGGAGCTGGGTTCTAATCTCAGCTCTGCCACCTATTTATGAATGACCTTGGTGAAGTCACTTAACTTCTCTGGGCTTCGATTTTCTCATCTGTAAAATGGGGATTCCATACTCTTCTCCCTCCTAGACTGTGGGCCCTATGTGAGACTGTATCTGACCTGATTTTATCTTATGTCTACCACAGCATCTAGTACACTACTTGGTACTGTACTAAGATCCCAGATATTATATCCCAATTATGATTTTTAGATGACAAACTCGAAAGTACAGGGCAGGTCCTCCATTTTAAACAGAAATCCAGGGTTAGCTACACTGTAGACACTCAAGAAGTTAGTTGTGAAGATCAGTCAAGCAACGGACTCGACTGAGCACTGACTGTGTGTGCAGAGCACTGTACTAAGCACTTGGGAGAATATAGTAGTTAACTGACACGATTCTGATCTGAACTGAACAAGATCTGAATTGTACTTTCCAAGCACTTAGTACAGTGCTCTGCACCCAGTAAGCACTCAATAAATACGATTGAATGAATGAATGATCCCTGCCCTCAAGGACTAGGGAAGATGGAAATCCGACAGAAAACATCTGGACTATCATAAAGCTTTAAGTTGGAGAAAATTTGCACTTTTGATCTTTAAATCTGGGAAAATATCTCATCTTTTAGCTCAGACGGGAAGATTTTGGGATGGCTCAAAAGTAAAGATTTTCTCGCTGATCCGGAGGGCAGCTCGGTGGACAAAGAGGCTGAGGGAAAAAATGCAAATGGCATCGAGTCATCTTTCTGGCTTGGGTCCCAACTTACTATGTAATTATTGACAAGTCATTTTCAAGTTGTGTAGGTTACTTTTCTCCTGGTTCAAGTGGGAAATGGCTGTGAGGAATTACCTGGAACAAGTTTGATCCATTGCCATCCAAAGAATAACTGCTTAGAGCCTTCTTACTGGCAGTTCTGTTTTCATGACATGTTTGGGTTGGAATGTTATTGAAGAATTAGGGAATGCTCTTACCAGGATGCCTGAATGCCTACTGGGCTGGGGATGCAAGGACTAGACAAAGAATTCTTTAACCTGGGACTCTGCAGAAACTTGGATCCCGTGCTATAGACAAACTGAAGGTATTTCAATAAATTAAGCTAACATCCTCTATTTCTAAAGGAACTGCTGGGCTCTCAGTGGCCCATTGCTGAGATGCAGCGTGACCTAGTAGAAAGAGCACAGGCCTGGAAGTCAGAGGGACCTGGGTTCTAATCGCAGCTCTGCCAGCTGTCTGCTGTGTGACTCTGGGCCAGTTGCTTAACTTCTCTGTGCCTCAGGTCCCTCACCAGGGGATTAAAACTGTGAGCTCCATGAAGGATATGGACTGTGCCTAAGCTTATTAGCTTGTATCTACCCAGTACCTGGATCAGTGCGGGGCACATAGCAAGTGCTTAACAGATACCATATAAAAATGCCAAACAAGGCAGCAGAGTTAACACTATGGAGTTTCTTCCCTTAAAAGAGTACTGAGTTTTTCCTAAAAATTCTAAATATTGAACCTATTTACTTAGCATAATGGCACTTGAGTTTCAGGGAGGACCTTGGGTATTTTTTCCTCTTAGGTATACTTTTATGGTCCTACAATGGGCTTTTATGCACTGAACTATCAAGATGGCAGGCTGTAAGCTCATTATGGGCAGGCCGGGAATGGTTCCATTAATTCTATTGTATTGTACTCTCCTAAGGGCTTAGTACAGTGCTCTGCACAGAGCAAGCGCTTAATAAATAAAACTAATCAACTGATGGCAGAAAGCACCAGACCTCTCAATGGGGTGAAAAAAGGACTGGCTCAGGCAAACGAAATCTATGATATGCCAAATTATCGTCAGGTTTAAGTGAGTGGCTTAGGGGTTACTGGGTGGTCCTTGTGTGAAACAAATTGGGTAAGGCTCAGCCAGCATCCTAGCAGACATCAAGATATCATCCCATTGATTGTTAATCAAAATTCATACTTGCCCAAGAAGATCTAGGCCACAGACTGCCCTTTCCCTCCTTGGCAGTGCTTCTTCTGGGATGCAGCCAGAAAGTATTTTGGCAAAGAGTCAGAGCAAAGGCTTTCATGGGTGCCACCTGTAGAGTGATCTCTAGGATTACTCTTCTGCAATAGTCCATTTCCAGACCTAAGGTTAAAGGCAGGGCTACTCTGTGGGCCGGTGAATTCCCTGAGGAGAGAGGGGATTGGGCTGGAACTAAGAGGCTCTGCTTTCTGAACATAAGCATTTCTCAGGCTAAGGATTCTGGATAATTGGCAGGTCCAGCAGCAATTGGCATTAGTGGACCTCACAGGGGATAGGGACTGGGTCTGACCTGATTACCTTGTATCTACTTCAACATTTAGTACAGTACTTAGCACACAGTAAGCACTTACATACCAAATTGCTCTCCATAACTGAGCTGGTGCTGCTCTCATGACAAGGTTTAGAGTTTCTTTCATGAGTATTCTGACGACCAAAGGTCAGGACGTACTGATGGGAGGTACAGTAGATTCATGGGATGCCCTTCCCCTCGGTCACCCTATGTCACATCCAGCACTTTGTTTTTTTTAATGGTATTTGTTAAGCACCCAGGTGTCAGGCACTGTACTAAGCACAGGGGTAGTTACAAGCTAATCAGATTGGACACAGTGTGTCCCATATGGGGCTCACAGCTGTACTCTCCATTTTACAGATGAGGCAACTGAGGCCCTAAGATGGGAAGTGACTTGCCCAAGGTCACACAGCAGACAGGTGGTGAAGCCGGTATCAGAACCCAGGTCCTTCTGACTCCCAGGCCCGGGCTCTATCCAGTAGGCCATGCTGCTTCCCACTCTTGACTGGAGAGGGAATTCTGTGTTTGTGTCTTTTGCTGGGACAGCCCACAGACGCCTTCCTTTCAAAAGTCGGCTGAGCAACAAGTGAAAAGGAAGCTTCCTTTTACTGCCTGTGAGCCTGAGTCTAGGTTGTCGGGCAGCACCTAACAACCTCAAATTCAGTCTGCGTCCATTACTGTACTAGGAATGTGGCTTCAGTGGTGGAGACGGACGGAGGGGTGGGGGGAGACGACACACGCCATCCGATGGGGAAGAATCACTAGAGGGAAGCACCTGAGGAGTGGAACATCGTTACCTACATTGTAAAGAAAGAAGTCATTTGAGTGGAAGTGGGCTTCTGCCATACAGGGCTGTGTTCTTAGAAGACACAGAAAAGGAGGGTGGCCTAGTGGGTAGAGCAGGGGCCTGGGAGTCCAAAGGAACTGGGTTCTAATCCCTGCTCTGCCTCTTACCTGCTGTGTGACCTTGGGCAAGTCACTTCACTTCTCTGGGCCTCGGTTAGCTCATCAAACAATTCCCAAAGCCTCAGTTCTTGAATCCTCAGACTCAGTCCCTGTTCAGCTGATTTACTGAGTGGTTTGGGCTAAAGAAGCCTATCAGGACCATTGCAAATTATAATGGGGATGAGAAGAGACTTCACTGTGGGAAGGGAATGTGTCTGTTTATTGTTATATTGTACTCTCCCAAGCGCTTAGTTCAGTGCTCTGCACACAGTAAGCACTCAAATTCGACTGAATGAATGAAGAGAGCCAAGGAATACACAGACATGCTCTCTGGAATAAGCCAGTATCACTAGAGTGGACACAAATAGCGAGAACAACATCTACTTCTGTTTTTCAATCCTCTATAAAGTTCAGGCTTTCTGCATTACGGGTCAATCCTGTTGATCTCTAGTGACAAGGGACCGACAAAATATTTCAGCTGAAGTCTGATAAAAGCACATTAAGTACGTGGCTACTTTTGAAACGCCCCAACATTTGGAACGAGATGCTTTAGGAAGAAAAAATTCACAAAGAATAATTTCCCCCAAACTAAATTCTCAGAGGCAACAGCAAGGTGGCCGAATACAACAGTTTCTTTGTATCCTGGGAAGTGACATCTTGTTACAGAAAACCAAGAGACATATTTCCGTCACGATAGCTACTACACAATCTCCCATCTCCATGGAATGTATCTGAAAGGCAAAATCTCTGCTCTCCTTTCAAAAAAGACTGTCATTATTCTTAATCAGCCTCATTAGTACCCTAGGACCGCAGTTAATTGAATCATGGCTACAAGACATGAGAGCGGCTGTATTCTACTGCAGGAAACATTCCCAGAGTCAGACCAGTATCATCATCAGTCACCAGAGGTATTTATTGAATGTTTACTATGTGTAGAGCACTATACTAAGTGCTTGGGAGAGTAAAATACAACGGAGTTGGCAAGACAAGTTCCCTGGCCACAATGAGCTTACAGTCTAGAGGGAGAGAGAGGTGTAGGCGGGGGTCGGGGGGAACAGACAGCATTATAAATTTACAATATATAAATTGGATCTAACAATGCAAAGATTGAGCTGGCCAATGTCCATGATAACTGATGTCAAAACACCTCAGAAAACAGTCTTCCTGTATTTATTTTTTTGGTGCCTTGATGGGAAAGATGTCTTCCTCGACTAAACCTTCATCTCCTGTTCTCCCACTCCCTATGTGTCTCCCTTTATTCATCCCTCCCTCAGCCCCACAGCATTTATGTACATACCCAAAATGAATTTATTTATATGAAATGTCTGTATCTCCCCCTAGACTGTAGCCCACTGTGGGCATGGACGTATCGGCTAATTCTGTTGTACTGTACTCTCCTAAGCGCTTAGTACGGTGCTCTACACACAGTGAGTGCTCAGTAAATATGATCAATTGATAGTCTGAAGGATTTTCCTGGCAGATATTAAAAAAAGGCAGACATTTCTTTATTATAGACAGTACTCTTGCACTTCCCCAAACCTCTCAAGCACAGAAATTGCTTATAATGCATTCTTCATTGAAAAAAATTACCAACCACCCACGACTGCATGCTGTTTGCTAAAAGCATCCAAGAAGTGAAGACTTGGGTATTAGATCCTGAAACCGTACCCCCAGACACACCAATGGGGTAAACCAGCTAGATACTAACACAGGTATCGGTTTTTTCTGCCGTGGGACCTTGGGCAAGACTCCTAACCTCTCTGTTCCTCAGTTATCTCATCTGTAAAATGCTACAAATACACCTACCAAAATGGCCTTATGACAGAAGATGAGACAATCTAAAGAAGGTGCGTCCATGGAGTAGCTATCGGTCGGAAACCACTCGACGCCATTTGAAGAGACAGAAAATGGGGATTACGCCTGGGAGCCTATATGGGACATAGACTGTGTCCAACCCGATTAGCTTAGTGTAGTGCCTGGCACGAAGTGAGTTTTAACAAATATCACTAAGAAAAAAATGCACACACACAAAAAAAGAGATTCCCCTGGGATTGGCTGAAAGCTGTTTTGTTGAACATCAAGTTAAGAAAACCACCAGGGTGAAGGATTTTCCCAACTCAGACCCCTGGTAAGGTGTAAAGTTAAGGATTCAGTGACCACGATTCATTCAACCATATTCAGTGAGCACTCACTGTGTGCAGAGCACTGGACTAAGCGCTTGGGAGAATACAATACAACAACAAACATATTCCCTGCTCACAATGACCTTAGAATCTGGGGGATGGGAGGAAGACGGGAAAACAGACATTAATATAAATAAATAACAGATATGGACATAAGTGCCCTGAAGAAGTCCCGCCCCTGAGCCAATGAAGAGAGACTCAATTTCAGGAAACATGCCCATTTGGGGGAGATGCATTTTCCTTCGACTCTGTTTTGGCTTCGTTTCCACAGAGTCGATCTAACAAGAGCGGTATCAGAGTCATATCCTGCTCCGACCCATCTCCCCGGTTTGCCCGAATGGCTCTGCGGATGACCCAGCTCTGCCACTTGTCCAGCTCCGCCACTTGTCTGCTGTGTGACCCTGGGCAAGTCACTCTGCTTCTCTGTGCCTCAGTTACCTCATCTGTAAAATGGAGATTGAGACTGTGAGCCCCACATAGGACAGGGATGGTGTCCAACCCGATCGGCTTGTATCCTCCCCAGAGCTTAGTACGGTGTCTGAGGCACAGTAAGTGCTTAACAAATACCACAATTATAATCATTTAATGTTCAGGACAATCAGCTGCAGAATGAGGTGAGGAGTGAAGAGTCCACCGGCACCACAGGGAAAGCGGCCGTTTGACGCCTGCACCCTGCAGCTCATCAGGAGGTCCGCAAGGGAGTAAAAGACAGGTTTTTACGGCAAAACTACCACCTTGACAAGCTCGACATATCTCCTTGTCCCACTGGGTTGAGCTGCCCAAAAAACCCTAAACCAGTTCTCAAGCATTTGTTCTTTTTAATCAATGGGTACAGTTTGCTTCCCGAAGACACTTTAACTGGAGCCAATTCACTTGACCTCTCAGTGACACTGTTCCCCTGCGTCTCCAAATATGGGATCGATCTATTGAGCAGAAGCAGGCAGAACAGCAGCCCAGAAATAAAAGTAATAATTGCGGTACCTGTTAAGTGCTTACTATGTGCCAGGCACTGTTCTAAGCGCTGGAGTAGATACAAGCTAATCAGGTTGGACACAGTCCCACATGGGGCTCGCAGTCCTAATCCCCATTTTACAGATGAGGTGACTGAGGTGCAAAGAAGTTCAGTGACTTGTCCAAGGTCACAAAGCAGACAAATGGCAGAGCCGGGATCAGAACTCAGGGCCTTCTGACCCCCAGGCCTGGGTTCTATTCACTAGGCTATGCTGGAGCTCAAATTCACCACCGTGGTCTGTTTCGGCCCACTTGGATGGATTCCCCTTCTAGACTGCATGCTCACTGTGGGCAGGGAAAGTGTCTACCAACTCTGTTACACTGTACTCTCCCAAGTGCTTGTACAGTGCTCGGCACACTGCAAGCACACAATAAATAGGATTCAATGAGCCCTGTAGGCGCTTCTGGAGGTAGGGAAGGGAACGGAGAGCAAGTCAGAGTTGAGGGGACTCTTCCCCATAGCTCTCCTGCTTTCTTTTTTGTGTTTCGGATAACAACTACCCATCTGCTCTCATGCTGATACCTCTTGGGGAAAACTCTGCCTAGCAGGAGGGCTAGTTAAACTCTAATCCCTTCTCTGATTGTCCGGGCATAATCTCCTACCCTTTAAATCTCAGCTCAAGATCCACCTCCCCTAAGAGGTTTTCCTTCATTAACTCACTCATATTCTAACCCCAAAGCTCGATCCACAGCCTACTCCTCCTTAATTCATTCTTGAAACTCCTGTATCTAAAAGTTCACCCACTCTCCAACCTGGCCTCATAAAAATCCAAGGTCCACTCGACTCACTCTTGTGCCAATTGGTAGAAATTTATGATGATTGTACATTGGTCTCCCTTGTCTCCTCTACTAGACTGTAAGCAATTTGAGGGCAAATACCAGATGCTTTCCCTGGGGAGCCCATGATGACATTTGAATGTAATGGCACCTTTTTTCCCCACTGTTATCTGTTAAGCGCTTACCACGTGCCAGGTACTATACTAAGCACTGGGGTGGATACAGTCCAGGTCCACATGGGCCTCACAGTCTTTCATTTTACAGATGAGGGAACTGAAGCACAGATAGGTTAAGTCATACAGGGTCACACTGCGGTCAAGCAACAGAGCTGGGATTAGAACCCGGATCCTCTGATTCCCAGGCCCATGCTTTATCCATCAGACCACAGCGCTTCTGTAGATGCTATTTCTCTTGCTTCGCCTAGATGCAAGTGACATCAATTGCATTATGCTGGACATGTAGTTTAACCAGATGACATCATAAATGCACAGCTGGAGCATTTCCCCAGTTGTGGGGAGGGAGTGGAGGGGGAAAAAAAAAATCCTGATCTCCCCCTCCCCTTTCTCCACCATTTGAGACCCCCCAGTGCCAGCCCCCCACCGTCACCCGGCCCCCCGCCCAGGTCCCTTTGAACCTGCGCACTGCTTCCAAGTTGCACAACCCAAAGGCAGGAGTGGATGGGAAAGGAGGATGGGTACAGATACAGGGCTTAAAGACATCTGGTCCCCTAGCCACACTGGAAAAGCTCAAAACCTAACATTCAGGTACAAAAACCAAATCAATAGCTTCCCCCCGACTGCAGAATTCAACTGCTTAAGACAAAGTGTTTAACTTGGAGGACACTCAAATACTTGTTGCCTGAGTGGCAGCTGTTGTCTTGGCCATGAGTATGGGGTGATGTGGCGATAGCTTCACACTCCCACCCCTGGCACTATGCATCATACTGGATTCTGGGGCATTGTTGAGGAGGAGGAAAAGTTTTCCACTGGAGCTGCCAAGTTTCTGATGTCAAGGCCTCCACATTTAAGCAAGTTTCTGAATATAATGGGGAAGTGTGCATCTTTTTTCCCTTCATTTTAGATTTAAATGGCTTCGCTCAGAGCCCCGAGAAGACTCATTCGTACCTGTGTTGTTCTTTGAAGGAATAACTGAAAGTCCTAATGGAAAAGCAAGATTCTGATGATTGGCTGTGGCACCACCACATCTAATTCATATCCAGATTTTTGCCGTTCAGTAACTTTACCCCTCATTTAAGAGAGTTTGGAGATTCATTCTGCTACTCCAGAACATAAACCCACACTTAATTCTCTCATTTTTGTTTTTTTTTTCTTTAAACAGTTGCCTTGAAATGGGCTCACAGGAAAAATTACACAGAGCCATCTTCCAATCCCTTTAACCTGCTGCATAACTGGCATTTAAGAAATATGTGCAATAGCAGAGGAAAAAAAAAACAATCCACCACCATAACCAAGGGAAAAGGGAAAAAAAAAAAAGCCGGCCCAGAAATGCACACCCTCTCAGTGAAGATTCAGTTCATTTTCACACACCAGATTTTCCCCGACTAGAATTACATTAGAATTAATTAGTGGTTTAAAAGTACATGGGTAATTTTAGGTTTCTCTGCTTCTGTTTGGATTTGACTCCTAAACAGCCAAGCACCTCAGAGTCAGGGACATCAAGAGATCTTACTCTCAAGCCCCAGGCAGGGTCATACCTAAAACAGATTTTCGATCTGGGTATTTATTCCTATGTCTGTATCTTTTCTGCTTGAAATCCCAGTGTAAATTAGACAAGTAAGTGATACCAGTCTACCACTTTTGGTTTGGAGGTCTTCCCTTCAAAAGGATCAGACCACATTCTCACAGTTTTCTGTAAAGACCCTAGAAGGGGAGGATGGGGGAATCCAAAGCCCAGGCTTCAAGATTTCTTTTATTTTGCCAATCGCAAAAAAAAAAAAAGCCACCAAAAAGAAAAACCATGAGCTTTGAGGTACAAAACTCCCCTACTGTGTTAAGCATCTATCTCACCCTACTGGGGAGCAAATTTCTGTGTCTTTGCTCTCCTTTCTGCATCTTATGAGTCAAAAGGGCAGCAGGGGATGGAGGGAGAAGGGGAGGTTGGCTGTTTCTTTAGGGAAGAGGGTAGCGCTGTATTTTCTTGCCTTCGCAAGCATCATGCTCATTGGGGCTCTGTCACAGCAACCGCATCTGGCCGAGAAAAGGGAGGAGAAGGCAGGGCCGGGCTTCGCTGAGCCCTGAGCACGTTAGTCATTTCTTGGAGCCGGTCTCTGAGAAGAGAAAGCCAAGAGGAGGGCAAGAAGAGGAATTGCTAGGGAACTAACTAAAAGGAAAGGTTGGAAAAATCCCACTGATCTTCCAACGGCCCTCCCAGAAAGTCCTACCCACTGTGATCTCTTCCTATGTACACAACTGACCGGTGACATTTCACCAGCCTTCTGAACAATCAATCGATCGTGTTTCCTGAGTGCTTACTATGTGCAGAGCTCTGTCCTAAGCGCTTGGGCGGGAGGGACAATGTAACAACTGTTTTGGTGGAAATCACACCCTCCTTCCTTCAAAACTTAAGACACAATCGACATGACCTTACTATATGAGTTTCCATTCTCCTCCTTTCAAAGCGTTGACCATTACTGCTGACCTTCCCGAGGAAAAAAAAAGTCAGTAAGACAAACCAGGTGAAACAGGACGTTGTCACCCGTAAAGCGCTTAGTACACAGACCTGTGTGCCTTGCACACAGTAAGCGTTCAATAAATACGCTTCAATGAATGAATGCAAAGTGACGGCTATAAAATCGCACGCCAGTTTCCTTAAAAAGAAACAATAACCAGCCGCTACGGGGGTAAAAATATCATTACTCAGGCGAAGAAAACGCAAATCACTTAAGTGGAGCTCAGTCCCGAAACGGCATAAATTATCATCAATCGTATTTGAGTGCTTACTGGTGCAAAGCACTGTACTAAGCGCTTGGGAGAGTACAATATAACATCTACCACATTCCCTGCGCAGAATGAGCTCAGTCTAGAGGATGAAAATTATTAATCGTATTGAGTGCCTACTGTGTGCAAAGCACTGTACAAAGCCCTTGGGAGAGCACACAATAACATCCGACACATTCCCTGCGAACAACGAGCTCACAGTCTAGAGGATATAAATTATTAATCGAATTTATTGAGCGCTTACTGTGTGCAAAGCACTGTATTAAGCCCTTGGGTGACTACAGTATAACAATAAACCGACATATTCCCTGCCCACAACCAGCTCACAGTCCAGGGGATGTAAATTATTAATCGCATTTATTGAGCGCTTACTGTGTGCGACGCACTGTACTAAGCGCTTGGGAGAGCCCACTCTAACATCAGACTCATTCCCTGCCCCCAACGAGCTCACAGCCTAGAAGATGGAAATTATTATTACTATTAATTGTATTTACTGAGCGCTTACTCGGTGCAAAGCACTGTACGAAGCGCTGGGGAGCGTCCACTCTAACATCAGACCCATTCCCTGCCCCAACGAGCTCACAGCCTAGAAGATGTAAATTATTATTCCTATTACTCGTACTTACTGAGCGCTTCCTGGGTGCAAAGCACTGTACGAAGCGCTGGGGAGAGCCCACTCCAACATCAGACACATGTCTTGTTTTGGCCCGTCTGTCTCCCCCGATTAGACTGTGAGCCCGTCACTGGGCAGGGACTGTCTCTATCTGTCGCCGAATTGTCCATTCCAAGCGCTTAGTACAGTGCTCTGCACATAGTAAGCGCTCCATAAATACTACTATTGAATGCATCCCCTGTCCCCCAGGAGCTCACGGCCCAGAGGGCGTCCAATGCCATATCCCTGTTGGGATGTGCAATTCCACCGGCCTAGGGAACTATCACCTTCCCGGGCGGTGCCTGTATCTCCCCCAGCGCTTAGAACAGTGCTCTGCACATAGTAGGCGCTTAACAAATACCAACATTATTATTATGAAAGTGCAGCACGATGCAAGGGCCCCCGCGGCCCGGCCCGAGGCTGCAGTTTCCAAATGCAACCAAAGGGGCTCATTCGGTCGGCACTTACTGGGCGCAGGGCGCTGTACTGAGCGCCGGGAAAGCAGCATTCGGCTCCCCTCGCCCTCCCCGACGGCTTGTCTTTCTCCCTCGGTTTTCCAGAAGCCCCACCGCCCTCCCTTCCCTTTGTCTCCCAACGCCAGCCCCCTCCCCAAGCCCGCAGGCCCCAAGGCCGCCCCCGCCCCGGGGGGAACCGCAGAACCGGGGACACTCACATTGCTTAAAGAGCTCCAGACACAAAGCCATGAGACACAAAGGGGGTGTGGGGTGGTGGTGCCGGTGGTGCTGGTGGTCGGGGAGGGGGGGGGAGGGTGTGGAGGGAGGGGAGAGAGAGAGGAGTCGGAGGGTGGGGAGAAAGAGAAAGAGAAAGAGAGGAGGAGGAGAACAAGGAGGAGGAGGAGGAGCAGTCCTGCGGGTGGGGGCGGGGATGCAATCGGAAGGGAAAGACCAAAAAAAAAAAAAATCAATCCTCTGCTTCCAGCCCCACTGCTTCCGGAGGAGCAAAAGAGCGGGGGAGTCGCTCAGTGGGGCTGGACTGGACGCCGCCGAGAGCCAGCTCAGAGGTGCAAAGGACCGACCGAGCGCCGCGCAGGCGCACTGAGCAGCAGCCGCCGCCGCCACTCACCCTCCTCCTCCCTCCGCTCCCGTTATGTGCTCCCCCCTCCCCCCTCCCAAGGGGCGGGGCTTCTGGGTGAAAGACCGGGACACGCCCACTTTCTGACGTCACGGCGCGGCCCAACTGGGTTAGTGGGAATCGGGGCGGCAGCCGTCCGGGCGCATGCGCGGCGCCTTTGGGCCTCGTCTGGCGTCTCCAACGCGGCCCGGGCCTTTCCCTGGGGCTTTGGCGGGCGGACGCTCAGCCCAGAGTCCGAGCGGGCCTGGGCGGGGAGGCCTTTCTCCTCTGCCTGCCAACCTTCCCTCGCCCCCGCTCGGGACACGCGTGCCCCCAAGCTGAGTGCCTTTTCCCCCCCTCCCTCCGTCACCCTCTTTCCAACCGGCCCCAGTTGGTCTTCCCCTCATAAAATGGAAGGAAGCTCCAGCCTCACTAAGATGGAGTCACTCTCGTCCTCTCCGTCCTGCTCCATAGGCCCGGCTGCCGGTCGGTCGGTTCTGGTGGACGACAGCACTCGTCCGGCTGGGGCCGAGGGAGGGCGTTTCTCCGCCACGGGAATGGCCGCTCTAGGGTTGTGTGTGTTAGGCCAAGCCGGGTGGGCGGCCACGCTTTTCCCAGAAGCCTCGAGGGCCAAGCGAGGCCTGACGCTCTCGGACCTGAGCGTGAGACCCGAGTCCTCGAGGCTTCTGGGAAAAGCGTGGCCGCTCACCCGGCTTGGCCTAGCACACAAAACCCTAGAGCGGCCATTCCCGTGGCGGAGAAACGCCCTCCCTCTCGGCCCCAGCCGGACGATTGCTGTCGTCCACCAGAACCGACCAGCCGGAGCCGGGCCTATGGAGCAGGACGGAGAGGACGAGAGTGACTCCGTTTTAGTGAGGCTGGGGCTTCCTTCCATTTTATGATCCCCTCCAGTTTCACTCGTTCAGTAGTATTTATTCATTCAATAGTATTTATTGAGGGCTCACTATGTGCAGAGCACTGTACTAAGCGCTTGGAATGTACAAATCGGTAACAGAGACAGTCCCTTTTGAGCCCTTACTACGTGCAGAGCACTGTGCTAAGCGCTTGGAATGTACAATTCCAATTAGACTGTAAGCCTGTCAGTAGGCAGGGATTGTCTCTATCTGTTGCCGAATTGTACATTTCAAGCGCTTAGTACAGTGCTCTGCACATAGTAAGCGCTCAATAAATACCATTGAATGAAAGAATGAATTGAATAAAATCGGGCAACAGATAGAGACAATCCCTGCCCAATGACGGGCTCACAGTCTAATCGGGGGAGGCGGATGGGCAAAAACAAGACAACGTAATCACGATAAATAAAATCAAGTGGATGTACACCTCATTAACAAAATAAATAGGGTAATAAAAATATATACAAATGAGAAAAATATGGAACGCTTCACGACTTTGCGTGTCATCCTCGCGCAGAGGCCATGTTAATCTTCTTTGTATCGTTCCAATTTTAGTATATGTGCTGCTGATCCCCTCCAGTTTGTGAAATTGTCGACCCCCAGACAAGAAAGATAACCACGACGTTCGTTTGACTCCCATGTCAAGAATCCGTGATCGCTTCATGTCATTAACCCCTGACTGCAGCTGCTAATTGTCGCCCGCACATGCGCTTATCTCCGAAAAATAGGAACTGAACCCAGGAACTGATGGCCAACTCTCCCATTCCTCCCTTCCTCACCAATTGGCTGTATGCTTCAATAAAGGCAATGTTCTGAGGGAGGCTCGGGGCTACACGCCGCTCGTATCCCACTGGGATGAACAGACGTGTAGCCGCTTTCCTCCTTTTCTGCGCTATCCCGACTCCTGTCTCCTAGTCTTTCTATCTATATCACCACCTGGGGTAATCGAACCCTACGATTAGAATTCCCGATCTTCACTCTGACACTTTCAGGTTATTTTTCGAGGACAGTACAATCGCTCATCCTATCCTGACTGGAATACTGCATCGGCCTCCTTCCTGATCTCCCAACCTCCCGTCTCTCCCTGCTTCACTCTGATGCCCGATCTTCTCTAGAAACGCCCTGGGCCTGTCACCTCAAAAACCTCCAGTGGTTGCCTATCAAACTCCCTGTGGGGCAAAATAATAATAATGAGGGTATTTGTTAAGCGCTTACTATGTGCTAAGTACTCTTCTAAGCGATGGGATAGAAGGTTATTAGGTTGTCCCACTTGGGGTTCATAGTCTTGACCCTCATTTTACAGAAGAGGTAACTGAGGCACAGAGAAGTGAAGTGATTTGCCCAAAGTCACACAGCTGACAAGTGGCAGTCGGGATTACAAGCCACAACCTCTGACTCCCAAGCCCGTGCTCTTTCCGCTAAGCCACAGACTGCTCACTCTTGGCTTCAAAGCTGTCCATCCCCTTGCCCCCTCCTACCTCACCTCCCTTCTCTCCTTCTCCAGCCCAGCCCGCACCCTCCGCTCCTCTGGTGCCGCTCACCTTCTCCCTGGGCCTCGTTCTTGCCTGCCCGCCGTCGACCCCTGGCTCACGTCCTACCTCTGGCCTGGAACGCCCTCCCTCCTCACATCGGCCAAACAGTCACACTTCCCCCCTTCAAAGCCCAAGTGAAGGCTCACCTCCTCCAGGAGGCCTTCCCAGACTGAGCCCCCTTTTCCTCAGCTTACCTCCCTCCCACCTTGCCTCAGCTCGCTCCCTTTGCTCTATCCCACCTCCCCGCCCCACACCTGTTTATATATGTACATAACTATAGTTCTATTTATATTAATGCCTGCTTTACTTGTCCTGATGTGTATATATATATATATCTAATTCTATTTATTTATATTGATGCTAATGATGCCTATTTACTTGATTTGGTGTCTATCTCTCCCCTTCTAGACTGTGAGCCCATTGTGGGCAGGGATTGTCTCTATTTGTTGCCCAATTGTACTTTCCAAGCGATTAATACAGTGCTCTGCACACAGTAAGCGCTCATAAATACGACTGAATGAATGAGTGGGATCTCGGAAGGGGGCTTCATTTCTTGGCTGGGTCAGACCGAGGGGAGGTCCCCAATAAATCGAGGGGGAGGGAGAAGGACTGAGGTGTGGCTGAGGGAGTGGGAAAGCTCTCTGTGGGACTTTGACTGGGGGATTTCTTTTTTGTCTTAAAATAATAATGTTGGTATTTGTTAAGCGCTTACTATGTGCAGAGCACTGTTCTAAGCGCTGGGGTAGATACAGGGTAATCAGGTTGTCCCATGTGAGGCTCACAGTCTTCATCCCCATTTTACAGATGAGGTAACTGAGGCACGGAGAAGTGAAGTGACTTGCCCACAGTCACACAGCTGACAAGTGGCGGAGCCGGGATTCAAACCCATGACTTCTGACTCCCAAGCACGGGCTCTTTCCACTGAGCCACGCTGCTTCCCCAAAAAATTCCAGGACTAAAAAGTGGCTTAGTGGAAAGGGCTCGGGCTTGGGGGTCAGAGGATGTGGGACTCTGTCACTTGTCTGGTTTATGACCTCGAGCAATCACTTAACTTCTCTGTGCCTCAGTTACCTCGTCTGTAAAAGAGGAATTAAGACTCTGAGCCCCACGTAGAACAACCTGATTATCCTGTATCTACCCCATTGCTTAGAACAGTGCCTGGCACATAGTAAGCACTTAACAAATACCAAAATTAATTAATTAATTTTGTATTTTTGGATGGTTCATGGGGGGATTTTAACAAATATCACAATTATTCTCTTATAACTGCAGAGAGGAGGCTGTGGCCATAAAGGCGGTTGCCCTCAAAGGGCCATAATAGCAATAATTATTGTGGTATTTGCTAATTGCTTACTATATGCCAGGCACTTTAACTGAGTGCTGGGGTAGATATAAGCAAAGTGGGTTGGACACAGTCCCTGCCCCACAAGGAGCTCACCGTCTAGATCCCCATTTTACAGATGAGGGAACTGAAGCCCAGAGAAATGACGTGACTTGTCCACGGCCCCACAGAAGGCAAGGGGTGGAACTGGAATTAGAACCCATGACCTTCTGACCCCCAGGCCCGTTCTCTATCCACTACGCCATGCTGCTTCCCAAGCTGCTTAGAACACTCTTCTAAGCCGTATTGAACAACAGATCCACCCTGGAGGGAATTTAGATATGAAACGTACATCAGTGATTTAGAGAAGGCCTGGCTTTTGGGTAGCAAATTCCCTGATTAAACCCCCCTTTCCTCTTCTCCCGCTCCCTTGTTTGTCTCCCTGACTTGTTCTTTTTATTCATCTCTTGTCCCAGCCCCAAGACAGTGTACATATCTGTCATTTATTTATGTATATCAATGTCTCCCCCCATGCCCCCAGACTGTAAGCTCCTTTTGGGCAGGGAATGTGTCTGTTTATTACTCTATTGTACTCTCTCAGCTGTGCAGAACAGTGCTCTGCACAACAGTAAGCGCTCAATAAATGCAATTGAATAAACGAATGCATGAATTTTTGTTTCGATTTCAATCTCTAAATTCCACAGAATTTTTGTCAAACAGCAAAATTAAAGAACGCTCAAAACTAAAAATTCAGCCAACTGGAGTACCACAGTCAATATTGGCTTAATGATAATACTATTATTAATGCAAATAATATTATATTTAAGTAGAGATTATGGTAGCAGCAGCATGGACCTAGTGGAAAGAACACAGGCCCGGGCGTCAGAGGACCTGGGTTCTATTCCCTGCTCCAGGGTCTCAGTTCCCTCATCTGCAAATTGGAAATTCAATCTCTGTTCTCCTTCCTCCTTAGACTATGAGCCCCATGTGGAACCTGATTATCTTGTATCTACCCCAGTGCTTAGTACAGTGCTCGGCTCATAGTAAGCACTTAACAGATACCATAATTATTATACCATATATTCAAATGTCATAGTAGGTGAAGTCCCTGTCCTACATGGGACTCCCAAGTCGAAGGGAGAACAGGCATTTCACCCTTGTTTTATAGAGGAGGAAACTGAGGCACAGAGATGTGCTCTTGTCGCTAGGCCGTGCTGTTTCCCAAGCCTATGAAGAAATAGGTATACCGGGCAAGGCAGGGTCTTCAAAGTCTTACTAAAATCAGATATCCTCCAAGAGGCAGGCCTTCCCTGGCAACCCTCATTTCTCCTATTTTCTCTCCCTCTGCATCACCTACGCACCAGGTTCTATACCCTTTAAGCGTTTGATATTCACCCCACCCTCAACCCCAAGGCACTTAAGTACGTAACCATAATTTATTTTAATGTCTGTCTCCCCCTCTAGACTGTAAACTCCTTGTGGGCAGGGAAAATGACTCTGGATTCATATTTTCTCAATCGCTTTGCTCTGCACATACTAAGCGCTCGATAAATCCCTCCGCTTGATTGCTGCTGAAGGGGGGTCTCCCAGAGGTATTTTGACCCAGCTCAAAGGACTCTTGTCGTCTATCTGCCATCCATCTCATGATGTGTGCTGTCCACTCTGAAGGACGGAAGAGAGTAAGGATGATGGCTCGGCTTAAATACTGCTGAAACAAATTATGCCAATGCCTGATTGGCTGTAGGTGATTCGTCCCCGCCTCCCAAAGTTCTAACCTAAAGTCATATGAAAGTAGCCAGTAATAACAAAAGCTGTGGAATTTGTTTAGAGCTTACTAAGTGTCAAGCAGTGTACTAAGCACTGGGGTAGACACAAGCTAATCAATCCACGTCCCACGATTAGGCCGTGTCCTCACAGCCTAAATCGGTGGGAGGACGGGTTTTGGATCCCCATTTTGCAGATGAGGGAACTAAGACTCAGAGAAGTTAAGCGACTTACCCAGGGTCGCACAGCAAGTGAGTGGTGGAGCCGGAATTAGAACCAGGTCCTCGACTCCCAGGCCTGTGTTCTTTCCACTAGGCCACGCTGCTTCTGATTACCTTGAGCAGGTCACAACCTCTTTGTGCTTCCGTTTTCTCATCTGCAAAATGGGAATAAAATACCTGCTCCCCTATCTCTCAGGTGGTGAGCCACTTGTGGGACGGGGCCCGCCTGATCTAGGTTATGTCTAGATTACATTTTACAAATACCATCATAAAAATACGAAGGTGGCTGTCTGAAAAGACAGTATAAACCTTGGTGTGGGAGCAACTCAGTTTTCAGGGGTAATGGCTGAATTTTCCAGCAGACTGTCCTTGAGCAATCCATGCATATACAGATTTGAACACAAAGGACAGCTCTGTATACACTTGAATGAGTCTCAACCAGATTGCTAATGTCCAAATAATCATTCATATAGGGTGAGTAAGGGTTTATGCTGAAGAACAGAAGAACACAATGTTGATTGATTCACTTTAGTAGTCTGGAACTTGGTGAAGGATGGATGTGAAAACATCTTTTGTGGGGTGGTGTATTTTCTGCACCTCTTCGCAAGGTTCCCCCCTTCCCCCCATCTCTAGCTGGCCCCCTTCTGCTCCACGTGGTAAGAAGGCCAAAAGTGGAGAGGGATATTTTGGAATCAGATATGGAGACGCCCAACCCAATAGAAGAAGGGGATCTTTTTGCCAGTCACCCGTCTCCCAGGAGAAGAGTCTTGGAAACCAAAATGTTGGGGATTGGTCAGCTGGCTTAGTTTTTTTTTAAATGGTATTTGTTATGTGCTTACTCTGTGCCAGGCACTGTACTGAGCACTGGGGTCGATACAAGCTAATTAGGTTGGACACAGTCCAACTCCCGCATGGGGCTCACAGTCTTAATCCCCATTTTACAAATGAGGTAACTGAGGCAGAGAAAAGTGAAGTGACTTGTCCAAGGTCACACAGCACACAAGGGGCGGAGCTGGGATTAGAAACCAGCTCTTCTGACTCCCACGCCTGTTGTTTCTTTTTTTTTTCACTTACTTCCCAGCAACAGTCTTTCTTTAGGTGGATCTCATCAGCCAATCAATAGCATATACTGAATCTCTACTATGTGCAGACCACTGAACTAAGTGCTTAGGGGAATGCAATAGAAATCATTATCCATGATCTCCCACTTACACTGTGAGCCCAGGTGGGGCAAGGACTGTGTCCAACCTGATTAAATTAATAATGTTGGTATTTGTTAAGCACTTACTATGTGCAGAGCACTGTTCTAAGTGCTGGGGTAGATACAGGGTAATCAGGTTGTCCCACGTGAGGCTCACAGTCTTCACCCCCATTTTACAGATGAGGGAACTGAGGCACAGAGAAGTGAAGTGACTTGCCCACGGTCACACAGCTGACAAGAGGCGGATGCGGGATTCAAACCCGTAGACCTCTGACTCCCAAGCCCGGGCATCTAGCCTAGGGTAGAATATGGATGGTGAGTTAATAATAATAATGATAGTAACTATGGTACTTATTAAGCACTTGTGCCAAGCACTTTTCCAAGCGCTGGGATAGATACAAGTTAATCAGACTCTGGACACAGTCCCTGTCTCACTTAGACCTCACACTCTTATCCTCATTTTTTACAGATGAGGTAACTGAGGCGCAGAGAAATGAATTAAATGATTTGCCCAAGTTCACACAACGGGATAGATCCCCAAGAAGGCAAATATCTTGCTGGCACTATGGGGCTAAACTGCATGCCCACCCCCAGAGCAGGTGGACTGCTTTGCAAATGTGCAGCTTATATCTGTTCTATGTTGGAACTTGATCCTGAGAGTTGGGGGATGAAGACTTCTGGGGGCATAGGAATACTCACTCCAAATGTCTAATCCAAGTATCTTTCTTCGTCTACTATGAGCTACATACTTCATCAAAAAGGCTAAAGATAACTTCCTGAGGACAATCCTGCAGGCTCCCATGGCAACCAAAATCAGGAAGGAACCACACCCAGAGTCAGCAGGGTTTCTGCTGAGCTCAGACAACACTTCTGCCCCATCCTCCTCGCTTTCATCTTGCTGCCTGCTCCCTACCCAGCTCAACAGCCAAGGGGAAAACCCAGGAATAATAATAATCATGATCATAATACTACTAATAATAATTGTGGCATTTGTCATGATCATAATACTGCTAATAATAATTGTGGCATTTGTTAACCGCTTACTATGTTCCAGGCACTGTACAGAGCGGTGGGCTAGGTACAAGATGATCAGATTGGATGTAGTCCTTGTCCCACAAAGGGCTCCCCGTCTTAATCTCCTTTTTACAGATGAGGTAACTGAGGCACGGGGAATTTAAGTGACTGGCCCGAGGTCACACAGACGAGGGGGTGAATCGGGATTAGAACCCAGGTCCTTCTGACTCCTTTCCTGGGGGAAAGGAGCAGCCTCTGGTATTTCATTGAAAATACGGGCAAATTCTAAATTTCAGGTTTGGGTTGGGGAGACCGGATCCCTAAGCTTCAGGGCCTCTGAGACTCACATCAGCTTCAACAATACAATCTGACCAGAACTCTAAGACCAGATCTCCTCTCCCCAGAGGAAAGTGAAACAAGGGATCGTTCACTTCCAAGAACTGAGATGCTGCCCATCGGCGTGCGGAGCAAGTGTGGAAACTTTAAACTCTCGATTAGAGGACAGAGGAAACAGGGTGCAGAGCAGACATTTGGACTGGGTTCAGGACTCCAGGGTCCTTTTCTCAGCCCTGAAATTCCCCTGCCAGGTGACGTCAGCCCCTGGCTCTAGGC
Organism: Ornithorhynchus anatinus; assembly: GCF_004115215.2. Taxonomy (NCBI): domain Eukaryota; kingdom Metazoa; phylum Chordata; class Mammalia; order Monotremata; family Ornithorhynchidae; genus Ornithorhynchus; species Ornithorhynchus anatinus. Next base: position 21,189,442 of record NC_041735.1, read on the forward strand.
CACAGTTTTCCCCGACTTACCCCTCTGGGCTTTTTGAGCTCCGCGAAGGAGAAGTGCCACGCTGGGCAACAGTGGGATCGTTGAAAATTCTTAAACAAGGAGGCTTTGTCCAAGAGCAGATCTCAATTCCAGCCATTTGGGTTGAAGCCACTTCCGGATTGAAGCGTTGGCTCCGTGGGTGTGCCAACCTGTCTGCCAGCCTCCTCAGGAAATGGCTCCGGCCCAAACCCTCCCCCTAGAGTTTTAATAGGAACGCGTCTGTATCTTTTTTCCTGATGCTCCCAAAGGTCAAGGAAACTCCTTCCTCTTCATCATCTTCAATCTCAAAGAGAATGAACCAGGGTCACAGCCTGGAGTCATGGGTTGTGGTAGGATAATAATAATGATAATAACAATATTAATAATAACGGTATTTAAGCATTTACTACGTGCCAGACACTGCCCTCTGCTTTGTAAGCTCATTGTGGGCAGGGAATGTGTCTGCTTATTGTTATACTGTACTCTCCCAAATGCTTAGAACAGTACTTTGCACACCATAAGTTCTCAATGAATACAACTGAATGAATGAATGAATGAAAGTGCTGGGATGTAAAAATAATAATAATAATATGGCATTTGTTAAGCGCTTACTATGTGTCAAGTGGTGCATACAAGCAAATCAGGTTGTCCCACATGGAGCTCACCGTCTTAATCCCCATTTTCAAGATGAGGTAACTGAAGCACAGAGAATGATAATAGTAATAATTAACAGTAATTATAGTACTTGTTAAGCACTTACTATGGGACAAACCCTGTTCTAAGCACTGGGGTAGATACAAGTTAATAAGGTTGGACACAGTCCTGGTCCCCCATTGGGCTCGCACTCTTAATCCCCTTTTCACAGATGAGGCAACTGAGGCCCAGAGAAGTGAAGTGATATGACTAAGGTCCCGCAGCAAACAGGTGACAGAGGCGGCCTTAGAAGCAGGTCCTTCTGACTCCCAGGCCCTTGGTCTTTCCACTAAGCCACACTGCCTTTAGGCTGGTGTCACCCTAAACAGAGGCCTCTCCTTCCACCCGCTCCTGTGCCGTTTGGGCACCGTGGGTAGAGCAGTGGGCAGAGCAGTGAGCCTGTTCCTCGGCCCTGATTGGCCCGGCCCCGCCTCACGAGCCGGCGGCCCATCGGCCTTTTGGCACCAAACCTCCTGGGACCGCCTTTCCAGGCCAGCTGGGGAGGTGGGGTTTGCCGATTTACCAGACGGGTTTGGATCATAATTATCGAGGTTGCAAAAGCTGAGCACCTCTACCTATTTGGAGGCAAGAGTCCAATCTCTTACTAACCGGAGTTATCGCCCCGCCCCACCACCCACCCCACCCTTCTCCACATGGCCTAGAGTGCATTTATGATTGCCTAAATCCACTAAGCCCGCATTTCCCCTGCTCCCTCTCCCTTCTGCATCGCGTAAGCACTTGGATCTGTAACCTTTAAGCATTTGATATTAACCCCACCCTATAATTTATTTTAATGTTTCTCTCCTCCTCTAAATCACAAGTGCCTTGTGGGCAGGAAACGGGTCTACCAACTCCTTTGCCTTGTACTTTCCCAAGCTCTTAGTACAGTGATTTTTGTTTTAATGGTACTTATTACATGCCAAACACTGTACTAAGTATTGGGGTAAATACAAGATAATATGCTTGGATACAGATCTGATAATCTGATCTGCACACAATAAGCACTCAATCAATGGCATTAATTAATTACGATTCCAGATGACCCAGGGGATAAATCTATAATAATTTAGGCATCTCACAAATAAATGTCTTGTCTTTTCTTATACCGTCCAGTTGTCTCCGACTCATAACAGCTCCATGGATACATCTCTCTCAGAATGACCCACCTCCATCTGCAATAGTTTTGGTAGGTGTATCCATAGACTTCTTCATAAAAATACAGAAGAGGTTTACCATTACCTCCTTCCGCGCAATTAACTCGAGTCTCCGCCCTCGACTCCCGTCCCCCTGCTGCCCAGCACAGGTGAGTTTTGACTTGTAGCATATTGCCTTCCACTCGCTAGCCACTGCCCAAGCAAGGAATGGAATGGCTAGGCCTCTGCTTGACTCTCCCTCCCACAGTCGAGACTGGTAGAGTACTGGAAACTCTCCAGATGCGATCCCGAGAGGGGTCAAATAAATGTAACTGGGGTATTTTCAGACATCCTCAGTTTTAATGTTCCCATTCTAAGGAAAGAGTATAAGCATTTTATGTCCGTCTGCCTCCCCTTTTAGGTTGTAAGCCTCCAGGGGGTGTCCATGAGAGATCTAAGTGGTCTAAGCGTTAAAGGGTATGAGAAAGATTTCAAATGACCACAACCTCTTAGAGCTCTTTCACCGTAATTAGCTTGAGGATCTAAATTGTGTGGAAGGGGCCTAGCCGTAGGAATCTGCTGTTTCTCAGTAACCACGTACTTGGACCAGAATGCCATAGTCTGGGATCAGATGCTTGGAAGACCTTCTCAAGAAGGGTCGGGATCATCCTGTCACTTCTAAACTAGGAAACCAGCGGCGCTGGAAGTTGAACCGAATTTAGAGTTTAATTTCTCCCAGCTGGGTCCGACAAGCCACGTCACTCAGAGAAAAAGACAAGAAGGTGACAGTAAGCAAGGAAGTTGTTACCTTCTCTTCCCCCTCCCATTCTATTCCCCTCATGGGCAGCTGGGTGACCTGCTGAGAAAGTTCTTAATATATTGTACATTTTACCGATTTGTACATTCGAAGCACTTAGTACAGTGCTCTGCACATAATAAGCGCTCAATAAATACTATTGAATGAAATTGTACATGGAATGGTGTAAGTGTAAAATCTGACTGAAGCCCAGAGAAGTGCCCAAGGTCACACAGCAGAGCTGGGATTAGAATCCAGATCCTTCTGACTCCCAGGCCTGTGCTCTAGCCACTAGATCATGCTGCTTCTGGGTGCAGGGAAGTTCCGGATATCACCCAATTAACTATTCTCCACGTCCCCTTCTCTGCTTGGAGCACTGCCGGTAGCTATCCTTAGCAACTGTGGAGGGGGGCGTGGGGTTGGTCCTTTAGCTCATTCTCCGTCGGGCTGGACGCGGGGTCAAGTCAAGACCGGAGGAGCTCTGCCCCTCTGACCCGGACTCCAGTTCGGATGTTGGCTCTTCGCCAGGGTACGGTTGCAACACGCAAGTTAATCCCTGGGGCATGGAGCAGTGAGGATGGATCAATTTGGGCTTCATTTTACCTAATCGCATTTACCCTCCTGGGCTGTTTGGCCTTGAAGAGCTGGAGAGATGGAACTTGCTACTCAACTAGGCAGTTGAGTTCTGGGAGCCGCCCTCACGTCAGTGAGATTAACGTCTCTCTCCCTATATTACAGATTCTTTACTTATAATAATAATAATAACTGTGGTATTTATTAGGCGCTTACTATGTGCCAAGCACAGTTCTAAACACTGGGGCAGATACAAGGTAATCAGGCTGGACACAGTCCCCGTCCCGCATTGACTCACAGTCTTAAACCCCATTTTACAGACGAGGGAACTGAGGCACAGGGAACTTAAGTGATTTGCCCAAGGTCACACAGCAGAGCTGGGATTGGAACCTCCGACTCCAAGGATCACGTTCTTTCCATTAGGCCTCGCCGATTACATTAATGTCTCTCTCCCCCTCTAGACTGTAAGCTCGAGGTGGGCAAGGAACGTGTCTGCCAACTCTGTTGTAATGGAGTCTCCCAAGTGCTCAGGGCAGTGCGCCGCACACCGTAGGTGCTCGATAAATACCACTGATGACGGGGACCTCGAAACGGGCGCTTGGAGCCGTCTAGTTTTCGACTCTGGGCACGCAGTTGTGGATGCCCTCAAATGACTTGGCCAGAGCCCTGCTTGGCCTTTAAGTGGGGCGGAGTAGTGGACACAATGTGACTTGAGAGTGATGAGTTTCAGCCCTCCTGGGGTCATGGAGACCAAGGCCCATGAATCAGCAAACACCACCTGGCTCCGGGGGCTTGAGAGGAGCCCCGTTCTCCCGGGGGAGTGGGGGTGGGGGTGGGGTCGGCGGGGGCAAGTGGAGAAGGGAGGTGGGGGGAGGAAAGCAGGATCCGAATCTCTTTATGGCTGTGATTTATTCGTGACTCACCCCAGCCTCCTGGACTGGAGAGGGTGTGGCTATTTCAAGTCAGATGAAGTCACAGCCGGCTGGGTGAAATCCCAAGACTTCCACCCAAGCCCATTCAAGGAAGTGGGATGAAGCTGATGTCTGGACGGGTTTGGAAAGGGGGAGGCGTGAGGGGGTGGCTGATTTGGATTCCCAGAAATGCTTTCTGCTTTCAGGGACAGAATGGCTGACTGCCTCGGTTTTGATTTTTCAGCATTCAGGTATGAGTTTGCCCCAAGAACTGAAACCAAGATACACGGTACCTTCAACATCTGTGAAAATCCCCAGATGGAAAAGCTGGTTTGAATCCAGAAATTCAGAGATGCCTCGGGCCGTCTCAGATCTCCCAGATTTCCCACGGGTGTAAGGAAAGGAAAATCTCATCTAGAACAGGTGCCCATTTTAATGGAGATTATTGTCCCCCTTGGTCTCAGAATTCTACAGACTGTGTCTGACCTGATTATCTTGTATTGATCCCAGTGCTTTGTACAGTCTTGGCACATAGTAAGCGCTTAACAAATAGCCATTATTATTATTAAGAGAGAAAAGGCGTTCCCTGTGCTCAGACCTGCCTCCGGAGATTAGTCAGTCAGTCAGTGGTATTTATTGAGTGCTTACTTTGTGCTGGGCTCTGCACTAAGCGCTTGGGAGAATACGATACAACAATAAACAGACAAGGTCTCTGCCGACAGCTTTCGCTCTTGTTTAAGATACAATACTTAGAAATTCCCACTTGTCTACCTCCTGCAGGCGTTGACGAACGGAACCGAGGCGGAGGGGGGTGGTCGCCCGGTAAGGAGGTGGACGTAGTGAACTGGGAGCTGGCAGGCTAATTCTTTGGCTCCTTGGGCCCCAGTTTGACTGACTGGACTAGGCTGGAACTTCTAGGACGGGAGGTCAGAAGTGGGAGGAGAGAAGGGGAAAAGGCATGGAAATGGCAGGTTCTAGTGTAAAGAGCAAGGGCCTGGAAGTCAAATGACCTGGATTCTCATCCCAGCTCTGCCAAGTGCTTGCTGTGTGACCTTGGGCAAGTCACTTCACTTCTCTGGGCCTCAGTTTCCTCAGCTGTAAAATGAGGATTAAATACCGGTTCCCCCTCCCACTTAGACTGTGAGCTCCACATGGGACAAAATCAGTGTCCAGCCTGATTATCCGACATCTACTCTAGACTGTAAGGGCGTTATGGGCAGTGAATGTGCCTGCTAATTCTGTTGTATTGTACACTCTCGAGCACTAAGTACAATGCTCTGCACATAGTAAGTGCTCAGTAAATACCACTGACTGATCTACCCCAGTGCCCAACAAATATAATAATAATAATGGTAATTATTATTATTATTGTAATCAGAGTCTGGCTCCATTAGCAGAGGACTGTCTGCGGTGAGCTCCAGTGTCCAAGGACTCCTGAAAGACTGTGAGTACCTGCCAGGGATTGCTACTATGTGGGTCCTGGGGTCTGGTTCCACCTGAAACCCCCAGGGCATCATCATCATAATAATTATTATGGTATCTGTTAAGAGCTTACTATGTGCCAAGCACTGTTCTAAGCACTGAGGTAGATACAAGATAATCAGGTTGTCCCACGTGGGGCTCACGGTCTTAGAGAAGCAGCGTGGCTCAGTGGAAAGAGCCCGGGCTTGGGAGTAAGAGATCATGGGTTCTAATCCCGGCTCCGCCACTTGTCAGCTGTGTGACTGTGGGCAAGTCACTTCACTTCTCTGTGCCTCAGTTCCCTCATCTGTCAAATGGGGATGAAAACTGTGAGCCTCATGAGGGACAATCTGATCACGTTGTATCTACCCCAGCGCTTAGAACAGTGCTCTGCACATAGTAAGCGCTTAACAAATACCAACATTAATCCTCATTTTACAGATGACACAGCAGACAAGTGGCAGAGCCGGGATTAGAACCCACGTCCCCTGACTCCCAAGCCCTTGCTCTTTCCATTAAGTCACACTCGCAGGCCTGAGGACCACAAACTCCAGAGAGACCTCAGATCTGATTCAGGTTCTTCAGGGCCTCGGGCCACGAACTATCTACTCAAGAATTCAGATTCCCCCAAGAAGCCCCGGACCGGACCACCAGTTCTAATTTAAACCCAAGGGACACGAGTGGGTCTCGAGAAGGGAAGCAGTACCTCACTGTTCCCAACACCCCCAGCAGGAAAAGTCGGGAGTGGGTTCCCGGACTGCGGAGAGGAGGCCAAGGAGAGCACAGACGAAAGGTTCTGGCCCTTCGGCAGGGCAGTGACATGGCCCCGCTAGGACCTCCACTGGGATCTAGCTGCAGTCACTGGACTCCGGGTGGGGCTGGCGGAGTGAACCCACCCCCTTCCTCCTACTCCTCTGAGCGGGGCAGTTCGCTGGGAGAGAGGCACACTCCAAATAAGGGGCCAAAAGGTGGCTTCGCCCAGTCTGTGGCTCCTTATCAGTGCTGCAAGAAACCCTAGCGGATAGGACAGAGGTAAACAGAAATCCCAGGAGAAAGTGCCTCCAGAAGAGAATCAGCCCCCCTTGAAAGGCCAGCAGAGAAAGAAGAGAAAGACTGCCCAGAAAGGGTCAGGGTCTCCCAGCAGGATTTTCATTCTCCTGCCCCCTCCTCTGAATTATACAACTACGAAATAAAGACATTGAATTCGATATTCCCTCCGGCATTACAGGCATACATTCAACTGAGGTGGCATCGACTTGTCTATTTTACAGCCACGGGAAGAGCGATCTCTATCTCATTTGAATCTCTCTCTCATTTATCCTACAGCAAGAAAGAGCTCTGGGCAGGAGAAGAGAACAGAGCAGAACTGGAGGGTAGAACAAAGAGGAAGGGAGGGAGGCAGGGAGGAAAAGAATGAAGGTGGGAAGTAGAGAGAGCGAGAGTCTACACAAGGGGCCAGATAAAGATCCTGGATTTAAGAAACAGTGATGATAACGAGAGAGATCGTATGCATGTGGATACAGATAAAGATCTTGTCCACATTCATACTTACGAAACAAAGCTAAAGTGGAGTTGCTACGCGCTGATGGAGAAGGAGAGACAGAGAGGAACAGACCCAGAGACTGGGGAAATATATCAGAGACCCACAGTCGAGACATTGAAAAATCCTGTACGTGTGTGCAATGATGAAATGCAAGAGGAAAGAGCTCACACTCTCTGGTTGTACCAAACAATAATCCTCTTCCTGCCAGTTTGCCTGAGAAAGCTATTTCTGGAATGCGAAATCTAGGTCAGAAAGGAGGAGGAAGTTGGAAGGGAAAGAGAGCTTTATTTTTTTTTTCCCCTTGGAAAGCAGCTAAGGAGAGAACCAAAAACCGAATAAGATCGAGCCAGGCAATAATCGTCGGACTCTGTCATTCCCACCCAAGCTCAGCCATTAAACGTGGTCAGAAATTTCCCTGGGTCGATGCAGGCAGATACCTCCCCGGGCGAACAGAACTGGCCGCGGGGCCCTGTTTCTTGGGATAATTGGGAGATGGAGGGGGGATGAGTGAGACCCCTCCAAATGGGAATTGCACAGCAGGCGGCGACTAACCTTTGTTCCCTTCATTAGACCTGGATCCATGCAGAAACAGGGGCTTTCCTCACATCAGTCAGAAGTTCCTAGCTGTTATTTTCCCCAAAGCAGCCTCCCTTTGTCTGTCCAAAATGTGAGCTGGCCCAGAATAATCTTCTTAGGGAAGGATGTCCAATCCTCAAAGAGGGATGAAGCCCACCACCAGACAGAGTGTGGACAGGACTTCGGAGTCGGAAGCTTGAACGTCTGTGATCGAGCCCCAACACGGCAAAAGGCCGGGAGGAAGTGAGCGAGAGGAAGGAGGTGATGGGGACCGTGTACATGCAAGGGTGGGCCCGGAGGGGTGGGGGTGGGGGGAGAGAAGGGGAGGGTAGCTTCCCGGTAGAAGGGAGTGGGTTGGAGGGGGGGAGAGGAAGTTTCTATAGGGGTGAGGAACAAAGGGAGTCACACGCTGACAGTTCCAGAAAAAAATACGGTCGAGGGAAAAGAGGGGCAGTGCTGAAAAAACACCTTGCGCTGCTGAGAGGGTGAGTTCTGTCCTACGTTGTAGATCATTCAGAGAGAAATAATTCATACGCCGTAATTCCCAGACACCTCTGAAGTCGGCCCTGTTGGATTTTTCCTGTCAGTAACCCTAGGAGTGGGGGGCTTGTTTTGGCGATGGTGGCATGTGACCCCCCCTCCCCTCCCCCCCAGGTGTTGTCCTTGCTGGTACTAAAATGGGGGTGATGGGGACGGGGCAGAGACCAACCTGGGTCACACCTGTGGCCCGCTTTTACCGCTGGACGAATTTAGAGACAGAGAAATGATCGGTCAGAGATCAAGCGCTCGCCTACTCGGAACGTATCCGGCCAGAGAGGAATCAGGCGATAAGAGACTTGGCCTGAGGCCACAGAGGTATGCATAGTGCTAATGGGTGCTGTTATTAATAATAATAATAATAATAATAATGATGATGATGATAATTGTTAAGCACTTACTATGTGACCGTCACTATACACAGTCCCTGTCCCACAAAGGGCTACAGTCTTAATCCCCATTTTACGGACGAGGTAACGGAGGCCCAGAGAAGTGAAGTGACTTTCCCAAGGTAACACAGCAGACAAGTAGCAGAGGTGGGATTAGAATCCATGACCTTCTGACTCCCAGGCCCTTGCTCTTTCCATTAGGCCACGTTGCACTCACCCATGTGCTCCCAAGCCTGCCTCCATAGTGGACGCTACAAAATGGCGGAGCAGACATCTTTACTTTCCCCCCTGCTCTTTTTAAATGATATTTGTTAAGGGCTTACAGTGTGCCAGGCACTGTGCTAAGTGCCAGGGTAGATACATGACAATCAGGTTGGACACAGTCCCTTTCCCACATAGCGCTCACAGTCGTAATCCCCATTTTGCAGATGAGGGAACTGAGACACAGAGAAGTGAAATGGCTTGCCCAAGGTCCCACAGCAGACATGTGGTGGAGCTGGGATTAGAACTCAAGTCCTTCTGACCGCCAAAGCCACTAGGCAAAGCCGCTTCTCCCCCTCTCTCTAGCCACACGGAGTAGCCATAACAGTCCAGTATTCCCTGGGGTTCTAGGGAGGCAAAACTCCCTGCACCTGCGATTGTCTCACTCTCAACTTCTTGAGGGACCTTGCACCCATCTTCAAGCCCTGTGTGTCCTGGGCCTTAGGTAGCCGAGGTCCGAATCGGGGGTGAAAGACGAAGTCAGCGACAGGGGCCGGAGCCCTGACCCTTGCTGTCCCTTCTACCCCTCTTTCCCCACGCTCTCTCAAGGCTGCCATCCCAACTATCACTCTTTCCCTGTCATGTGAAGGGCTCTTAGACTAGTAATTATGAATTAAAAAACCACCATAAAGACAATTATCTCATACCAGCCTAGTGAGAGAGAGAGGGGCAAGCATTATTTCCATTTTATGGATGAGATAACTGAGTCACGGAGGTTAAGTAACTTGCTCCAAGCTCCATGGTGAATCAGTGGCCCAGTCGGGACTAGAATAATAATAATAATCATGGTATTCGTTAAGCACTTACTACGTGCCAGGCACCGTACTAAGCACTGGGGTGGATACAAGCAAATCGGGTCGGACGCAGTCCCTGTCCTACGTGGGATTTACAGCCTCAATCCCCATTTTACAAATGAGGTAACTGAGGCACAGAGAAGTGAAGTGATTTGCCCAAGGTCACACAGCAGACAAGGGGCAGAGCTGGGATTAGAACCCATGACTTTCTGACTCTCAGGCCGGTGCTCTAGCCACTGCACTATGCTTTAGGGCTTGGAATGGGCAAGTCAGAGCTTTCGCCCCTAGGTTATTGCCAGTTGACCTTGCACTGAATCTTTTCCCCCTCTTTCTAGGGCTCCTGCATCACGGTGACAGAACACTGCTGTTTCAGTGGAAGCCCAGAACTAAGTCAGGATGATGAAAAACGTGGTCAGCAGTGTGACCTAATGGAAAGAGGCCGGGGAGACGGAGGACCTGGTTTTTATAGAAAGAAATGGTATCTGTTAAGTGGTTACTATGTGTGCAGTACAGACACTGTTCTAAATTCTGGGGTAGATAGAAGCTAATCAGGTTGGACACAGTCCCTGTCCCGCACAGAGCTCTGTCTTAATCCTCATTTTACAAGTGAGGTTATCGAGGCACAGAGAAGTGAAGTAACTTCCCCAAGGTCACACAGCAAACAAGTGGCAGAGCTGGGATCAGAACCCGGATCCTTTCGACTCCGAGGCCCATGCTCTATTCATTAGGCCACGCTGCTTGTCTGGGTTCTAATCCCAGCTTTGCCATTTTGCTGCTATGTGATCTTGGGTAAGTCACTTAACTGCTCTGTGCCTCAGTTTCCTCATCTGCAAAATGGGGATTAAATCCTCTTCCCTCCTACCGTGAGCTCTATGTGGGACAGGGATCAAGTCCAACCCGATTATCTGGTATCTACCGGAGCACTTCAGCACAATGCTTGGCACACAGTAAGTGCTTAAAGAGTCCAATAATCACTGTCATCTTTAATGGTTTCTATCAAGAGCTTACTATGCGTCAGGAACTGTTTTATTATTATGAGAACCTTAACGGACCGGGCCCATCCGTTGGAATAGCTGCAGGTGTCTGATCTCCGAAGTGGGGAGCTGCGGTTGCCCGGCGGAAAGGGGTGCAAAAATATAGAAATAGAAATAATTCCATTCCGGTTAGACCATCGTATTCCTGTCTGTGAGGGAGGCCACCAAGGCGTTCGCCCGATCCAGTCTCTCCTTGTATTTTCCGACTTCCCCGGGTTCTCTCAGGGCTCATCCGATTCCATTTTAGGTTGGCAAAGTCTCTACTTCTTGCTGATACGGGAGCAAACCCTGCCCTCTGCTGGGTAAAGGGTTTTTTTGGGTTTTGTTTTGTTCTGTCTTATTTTGTTTTTAATAATAATAATAATAATGATAATGATGTTGGTATTTGTTAAGCGCTTACTATATGCAGAGCACTGTTCTAAGCGCTGGAGTAGACACAGGGGAATCAGCTTGTCCCACGTGAGGCTCACAGTTTTATTCCCCATTTTACAGATGAGGGAACTGAGGCACAGAGAAGTGAAGTGACTTGCCCACAGTCACCCAGCTGCCAAGTGGCAGAGCCGGGATTCGAACCCAGGAGCTCTGGCTCCCAAGCCCGGGCTCTTTCCACTGAGCCACGCTGCTTTAAGGTACCTGTTAGGGGCTTAGTATGTCATTCACTCGATTAGATTGACTGAGAGCTTACTGTGCGCAGAGCACTCTACCAAGCGCTTAGGAGAGTACGCTACAACAACAAACAGACACATTCCCTGCCCACAGCGATGTGCCAGTCACTGTACTAAGGGCTGGGGTAGACCTCCCCCTTCTAATAACAGTAATGTCGCTATTTGTTAAGCGCTTACTATGTGCCAAGCACTGTTCTAAGCGCTGGGGGAGATACAAGGGAATTAGATTGTCCCGCGTGGGGCGCACAGTCTTCGTCCCCATTTTACAGATGAGGTAACTGAGGCCCAGAGAAGTTAAGTGACTTGCCCAAGGTCACACAGCTGACAAGTGGCGGAACCGGGTTTAGAACCCACGACCTCTGAAAACCAAGCCCGGCTCTTTCCACTGAGCCCCGCTGCTTCCCTCTGCTTCTAGACTGGGAGCCCATCGTTGGGTAGGGATTGTCTCTGTCTGTTGCCGAATTGTACTTTCCAAGCGCTTAGTACAGTGCTCTGCACTTAGTGAGCGCTCAATAAATACTATTGAACGCATACAGTGCTCTGCACACAGTAAGCGCTCACTAAATGCGATTGAATGAATGAATGAATATAATCGATCGATCAACCAATTGTATTTATTGAGAGCTTACTACGTGCAGAGCACTGTTCTAAGAGTTCGGGAGAATACGAGAGGAATCTAATCCGGTTTGACACAGTCCCCATGTCCCACGTGACGCTTACAGTCATTCATTCCTTCTTCGATTGGATTTATTGAGCGCTTACTGTGTGCAGAGCACTGTACTAAGAGCTTGGGAGAATACAATATAACAATAAACGGACACATTCCCTGCCCACGACGAGTTTACAGTCTCGAGGACGAGCTTAGAGTCTTAATCCCCATTTTACAGAAGAAGTAACCGAGGCACAGAGAAGCTAAATGGCTTGCCCACAATCCCAAACAGCAGTCGAATGGCGGAGCTAGGATTAGAACCCAGGTCCTTCTGACTCCCAGGACCACGCTCTATCCACCAGGCCACCCTGACTTCTCCAAAGGCAGTTGGGGTCTGTTCCTGGGTTTGCCCCTGGTGTCCCGGGAGTAAGGCGATAGTCCATCTGGCCACCTTTCCATCCCATTATCCTCCGTATTCCAAAACGACACCACGGCAGTTTGTAGGGCCAGAGTTGTGTCTGGCCAGACCTGGCTACTAACGAGAGGTCTTGAGTTCTTGTGATTTATTTATTTCTATTAATGTCCATCTCCCCCTCTAGACTGTAAGGTCATCGTGGATTAGGAATGTGTCTATTTATTGGTATATTGTACTCTCCCCGAGCTTAGCACACATTAAACGTTCAGTAAATATGATTGGCTGACTTGAGTTTGAAGCTGGAGATGTGCAGTGTGCCTTTCACAATCCTTGGTGAATTTCAGGGAGCGGAGTGCACCCCTAAATTGGGCTGTTCAGTTGCCCGAGCTGCGGTGGGACAGAGATGCTTGTTGGCCAAACTGCCCACAGTGTCAGACCCTTTGGAGATTCCCCCACACTGGGATCCCACTGGGGTAAATTCAATCCAATTATCCCTGTCCTACATGAAGCTTACCGTCTAAGGGGGAGGGAGAACCGGCATTTCATCTCCAATTTATAGTTGATGAAACTGAGGAACGGAGAAGTCAAGTGATTTGCCCAAGGTCCCCCAGGGAGGCAAGTGGCAGAGCTGGGTTTAGAATCCAGGTCCCCCGACTCCCAGGCCCAGGCTCTTTCCAGTAAACTCTTCCTGTGGAATCATTAGACTCCACAGCCGGCTGGGCAGACTGGGCCCTGCTGGATGTCCTAGGAGGCTCCGCCCCGTCGGCATGATTTCCACGCCTGAATATGTTTCTCTGTCCTTTCCAAGCTTGTGAGTGGATCCACTGTCTAAGTAACCCCAGGGCAGGGACCGTGTCCAACTCTTGGTTCTACACAATAGCCAACAAAGCGCAGCAAATTCAAGAATCCTAGAGCTGCAATGGGGCTCCAGAGGTCATCGAGGCCAGGCCCCTGCATCTGGACCGGGTTAATGCCCGGTTGTGGCCCTGACAGAATAAGGCTGGCCCCACTCCAGCTGGGCAAATCTGTACTCGATCACCAGCGAGCCTGGGTTGCAACAGTAGCACTCTGGGCCTCACTTCTCGGAGGCAGGGGGCTGCTGGACGTAATAGCCGCCCCGCTCCCCGGCCTGTGACCCCGGTCAAGCGATCAGAGGACCCAGACCTTCCGGCTCTTCCCTGACGGTGAGCCCTGCTGAGGGCTGCCGCTGTCAGTCCTGACGGGGGGCGGACAGGAAGTTCCTTCAAATATTTGCCCGGAACCAAGAACTTCTGGGATTAAGCCGTGAGTTTGGATTTCCTAAAGAAGGCCCAAACACTGTCACCATCCTGCTCCTCCTCTCTCCTCCCGTTCCTTTCCTGCCTCCTCCTCCTTCCTCTCCTCTTCCATCTCTTCCTCATTAGACCTAAAAGTGTGTTAGACCTAGGGGATGGACATCCATTCTATTTTTAATTTTTAAGGCCTTCAGGCCCCTGTGGGCTTCTCTGCAGCTGAAAGCAGCGAGCGCTCTGAGGTGCCAGCCGCCTCTCCCCGGCCCCCGGGTTTGGGCATGGGCACAATTTAACCCCTGCCCATTTGGTCAGCAGAGTACTCGGTTCCGAGGAACCCAGGGGGTGCTGATGCAGATGGTACCTTGCAGCCCCCTCTCGGTGTGCCGTACCTACTCTTAAGCAGAGCGGCCCCATGGGAGTCAGAAGGGAGTCAGAACCGAGGCGCAGAGAAGTGAAGTGACTTGCCTAGGGTTACACAGCAGAGAAGAGGCGAGCCGGGATTAGAACCCAGGTCCTTCTGACTTTCAGGCCCGTGCTCTATTCACTAGACCGCGCTGTTTCTCTGCGTCTTCATCGGCTATACCTTTGTCTGGTTCTCCCCAAAAAACGACGGGCCAGTTCTCAACAACAGGCTCCTCTAGCAACAGGCCAGTTCCTCTATCCAGCTGTAAGTGCTGAGGTGCCCAGGCTAGAGCCGCACAGCGCCCAGTCATTTTCTGCTTTACCTGATCCAGCCTGATCCTGGCTCCTGGCTGATCCGACCTGATGCAGTTGAGGAAACTGAAGCACAGAGAAGCTAAATGACTTGCCCAGGGTCATGCAGAGGACAATAGTAATAATAATTATACTAGCGATGGTATTTGATAAGCGCTTCCTTTGTGCCAGGCACTGTACTAAGAACCGGGGAGGATACAAACAAATGGGCTTGGGCACAGTCCCTGTCCCACATGGGGCTCACAATCTTAATCCGCATTTTACAGAGGAGGTAACTGAGGCACGGAGAAGTGAAGCGACTTGCCCAAGATCACACAACGGACAAGTGGCGGAGCTGAGATTAGAACCCAGGTCCTTCTAACTCCCGGGCTCTAGCCACTAGGTCGTACTGCTTCTGCAGAGCTGGGATTAGAACTCAGGCCCTCTGGCTCCCAGGCCCAAGATTTACCCACTAGACCACGCTGCTTCCTGTAGACCAGACCAAACATCTCTGGAAGCACGACACTGCAAGGATCCTGCCCGCTCTGCCAGGGCCTCAGGTGCCCCACCACAACCATCCACCCCAGAACAGGCTCCTCAGGTGCTGGACAGACATCCAAGCCCAGACCGACGGGCGTTGGGCTGGTCCCAGTAAGAACCAGGGGAACCTGTGGGCCACCCCCAGCCTAAGCCGGCCCTCTACCCCAGAATCCTCCATGACTCCACGGCTGAGTTCCGCCCTCGCTCCCTCCTGCCCTCCCCTCTCCCCTCTTCCGCCCAGCAGGACTTACTGGGGAGCGTGCGATTGCTGCCAATGCTTCCGGTTGGTGGTGGGGAGAGGGACTGGAGGGAGATGCTGTCCTCGTCCTGGGAGCAGCCCGCCTGGATGGCTCGGAGATAGCTGTGGCTCCGGGAGCGGAAGTAGCTGGGCAGGGGCAGATCCAGGACCTCAGCGGCGGCGGATTCTGCCTCGCTGTAGGCCGACTCACACGCTGCCTCCGTCTCATACTGGTCGCTCAGCTCGGCCTCCCTGACCTGCCGGGGGACAGAGGGTGGGGAGGAGAAGGGTCAGTTGGGGGCAGGGGCCGGAATGGCTGAAGCTTCTCAGAGGCGGCGTCGGGAGTTCTGCCTCTGGACGAGACCCGGGGAGGACTGGAGAAGATCGGTCCTTCGGGACATTTTCCACCCTTGTCCCGTGACCCCGGTCAAGTGATCACAGGAGACAGACCTTCCGGCTCTTTCCTGACGGTGGGCCCTGCTGAGGGCTGCCGCTGTCAGTCCTGACGGGGGGCGGACAGGAAGTTCCTTCAAATATTTGCCCGGAACCAAGAACTTCTGGGATTAAGCCGTGAGTTTGGATTTCCTAAAGAAGGCCCACTGTCACCATCCTGGCTCCTCCTCTCTCTTCCCTTTCCTTTCCTGCCTCCTCCTCCTTCCTCTCTTCTTCCACCTCTTCCTCATCGTCCTGCTTCTCCACCTCTTTCTTATTGAAGGAACATCTCCTCCAAGAGGTCTTCTCTAAATAAACCCTCATTTCCTCTTTTCCCACTCCCTTCTCCATTGCCCAGCCCCATAATTTATTTCTGCATTGACTACAGCGACTGACACATAGAATAAAATAAAATACCATAAAATGATAATAACAATTTACAGTTACGTACATTAAAGGCTGTAGAACTGAGGGTGAGGTGAATACCAAATGCCCAAAGGGAACAGATCGAAGCACATAGACGACGCAGGAGAGAGAGGGATTCGGGGAAAAGAGGGTTTTATCGGGGAAGACCTCTTGGAGGAGATGTGACCTTAATAATGCCTTGAAGGTGGGGAATGTGGTGGTCTGGTGTATATGGATGGTGATGAGTAGAAATGCTCGGCGGCCCTGATTTGGGGAATGCAATCTTTTTTGGGCAGGTGGGAGTAAGGGGAAAGTTGAGTTTTCCTAGATGGGTTTCAGTGATCTTGGGAGAAAAAGCACGCTAAGCTAAAGAGTTGGACACCCAGGGGAAATCTATGGGGGTGTGGATGGGTGTTGACCTGGGGGATATCTGGGAATGACTTCACGTTTTGTCAACAAAGTCCATTTCCCCCTTTAATTTGACACAGAACGGCAGAAGTTTCGTTTTGGGGATCCTTAGCTGGAGGAAAGCTATAAAGCCAAGCTTATCGGAGATCCCAACCTTTAATGGCAACGATGCTAGTAGCCAACCATCCCACACATGCCCTAAAACATCTTCCATCACCCTGCTTCCTTTCATCCCCATGAATTCAATCATCAACCTCTCCATTCCCTGCCTCAGAGTTTGATCCTACAGGCCTATCTGGGCAGGAGCTTGGGAGGCAGATGGAAGTTGCTATCTCATTCGCTGAAGTCTAACGGGGGTCAGAGCAGTGTGGCCTAGTGGACAGAGCACGGGCCTGGGAGTCAGGAGGACCTAGGTTCTAATCCCGGCTCCGTTTTTTGTCTGTTGTGTGACCTCAGGCAAGTCACTTAACTTGTCCCGTGTCTCAGTTACCTCATCTGAAAAATGGGGTTTAAGAGTGTGAGCCCCATGTGGGACAGGCACTGTGTCCAACCTGATTAGCTTGCATCTCTCCCAGTGCTTAGAGCAGTGCTTGACACATAGTAAACACTTAATTAATACCATTATTATTATTATTATCCATGTTTATGGAGCTGCAAATGGGAGTCTAGTGCTTCTTGGAGCTTCTCCATTGCTCTGGCTCCTGGATATCATCCCCAGTGGTCCTGTTGGGCAGATTCGAGGCGGGACCCCAGGGGGAGAGAAGAAACCGGAACAAGAAAAACATGGGAAACATACTGTACCTGCTCGTCATGGGTAAATATCTGAGGAATAAATGTGGCCTGTCCAAATATCTGTGGAAGAGAGAGTTGGGGAAGGTTAAAGGGGGAGAACAAGATGGGCCCCAATCTTTCTTGGGCTTTGCAACCTTTGGAAAGCTGCCGATACAGCCCAAGACTTAAACTTCCAGGCCCGGTGTGAGGTTGTATAAGGAGGAGAAAGATGTAATGGGGAGTTCTCCTGGGAGAGCGCAATGGTTTCAGGTGCCCTATGTGGTCAGGAGTCCTGGATTTTCTTCTATTCCTTCATTCCATTGTATTTATTGAGCCCTTACAGTGTGCAAAGCCCTGTACTAAGCGCTTGGGAGAGTACAATTCAACAACAGACACATACCCTGCCCAAAATGAGCTCACAGTCTAGCGGATTCCAGCTTTCCCTCTCCAGATGGTCTCAGGGCTCATATGGTCAAGGACAGGGAAGCGGCTGAGTGGAAAGAGCATGGGCCTGCTGTCAAAGGACCTGGGTTCTAACCTCGGCTCCTCCACATACCTGCTGGGTGATCTTGGGCAAGTCACTTGAACTTCTCTGTGCCCCAGTTCCCTCACCTGAAAAATGGGGACTCGATACCCGTTCCCCCTCCTACTTGGATGGCGACCCCCATGTGGGACCTGATTATCTTGTAGCTATCCTACCGTTTAGTACAGTGCTTGGCACGTACAAATACTATATTGTTATTTTTAACAACAATAATAATAATAATAATGATAAGGACAGGTCTTTGTTGGAGGACGTAGAGGTAGGGGAAGGTGTTTGCTTTCCTCTCCCCTTCTTTTCAACAAAAGAAGGTGGCTCTTTTTTGTCTCTGAGAGGGCAGGGCCCATCTGAGCACTCAAGAACGCTGATGCCACCTGGTGCCTCCTTGCTTTGCAGAGAACTCTGGGGTGGCCAGAATTCTCCCCTTCTGCCTCCCGCATCCCAGGGACAGTCCGACCGCCTCACTCCTGAACTTCCGAGTCCCAGATCTTTGGCTTCTGGAGATTCCTGGGGTAATATCCGCTGCAACCTCTCCCTTTTAGAGTCTCCATTTCGACAAACTGCTCCATTCTTGCATCTCCCCCTCCAAGGGACGTTCTCCCACCGCTCCAGACCACAGCGCCCTTCAGCGCCTCTTTGTTCCATGGACGATGGTATTTACTGAATGCTCACTCTGCACAGAACACTGTACTAAGTGGTTAGCACTGCAGAAGGTGTGATGGGTGTGATGGGTGCGGTGGAATGGAGGGGCTACTCGTCGGGGCTGGAGGGAGGAGCGGAGGAATGTAAAGAGAGTTGGTGGGAGGGAGGGAGGAGCCAAACTGGGACCCGAGGTGACTCCTTCGCTCATCGTGGGCAGCCCATCCCAGTCAAAGTTTGCTTCGGACTATGTTAATTTCCTCTTCTTTTTTTGGTTAAAGTACCCCAAAAGCTATGAAATGTGCCTGGAAGGGAGGCAGACTCATTAAAGGGCGACTGGCAAAGGAAAAAGGCGATGAGAGCATTTTGGACGCTCAGTGGAAAGAGACCCGTCTTGGGAGTCAGAGGTTGTGGTTTCTAATCCCGGCTCTGTGTGCGTGACTTTGGGCAGGTCACCTAATTTCTCTGTGCCTCAGTTACCTCATCTGTAAAATGGGGATTAAGACTGAGAGTCTCATGTGGGACAGAGGCTGTGTCCTACCTGATCAGTTTTTATCTACCTTAGCGCTTAGTACCGTGCCCGGTACCTAGTAAGCGCTTAAGGAATGTTATTTTTTTTAAAAAAAGAGAAGACAGTCCCTTCCAGCCCCTTCGCAGATCCTAATTCCTCTTTTATTCCCTAGTCCCCAACCCCCTCCGTTCTCCCAGCCCCCCTTTCCATCCAACCCCTCTCTCCCCCACCCACCTGGTTGATGCAGCTGGCCTCATTGACGCTCTCACTGATAGGGTTGAATTCCTCCTCCCAGCTTGGGAACTTGGAGGGCAGCAGGATGTCGACAGAATCCAGGCGGTCCAGGCTCCTGCGGGAGGAGGGAGATATGGGGCTTTCATCCACATCCCATCGGGTCACAAATACGGTCAGGGGCTAGGGCTGCCTTGGGTGTCTCTGCATCTCCTGACTTCTTCCTAGACTGTACTCTCCCCAGCACTTAGTACAGTGCTCTGCACCTAGTAAGCGCTCAACAAATACCACTGATGCATTAATTGATTCTCTCTTCCTCTCCCCACTGTTCCCAAGCCCTAAAGTTAGGAAGTGATGAGTGGGTGGGAAAGATTTCTGGCCAGTCATTCCCCAATTTGGACTGTTTTCTGAACTGCAAAATAAAGTCTCTGGTGCATTTGATCAGTCAGTTAACCAGTGGTATTGATTGAGAGCTTACTGGGTGCAGCAGGGCACTGTACTAGGCACCTGGGAGCATCCAGGTAGACACAGCCTTGTGGTACAGGAAGGAAGGTCTCCTGTGGTACCTTTTCTAGCCCCAGCCAGGGGCAGAGCTGAAGACAGCCCCTTAAATCATCCTGCAGGGAGAGGGCTATTACTATTATTATTATATATATATTACACACTGACTTTGTGTCAAGCACTGTTCTAAGCGCTGGGGTAGACACAAGATAATCAGGTCAGACAAAATCTCTGTCCCATACGGGGCTCAGGGTCTAAGTAGGAGGGAGAACAGGGGTAGGAAGCCCTTCCAGGTCCTGTTCTGGGAATTTGCGGTTGAGGGGGAGTGATAAGGAATAAAGCGTGGGAAACAGACTAGACTTGAAGGAAAAAAAAAAGGCTCTTCAGAAGTCGGGGTCTCTGAAGGCCTTGTGTTTAGGTCAGTGTAGGATCGGACGTCCTCCCTAGGACCCTACTCCCTCTACTTTTTGGCTTCTCTCAGGAAAGACTCAGCGAGGCTAGCTAGGCCTCTGCCCCATAACACCAGTGACCCTTCCCTGTGGGAACTGTGGTCCTGCTGGTCTAGCGAAGAGGCTACGATGGTGAGAAACAGCCCCAAACCTCCCCCACTTAGGGCAGTGAGCCCCACGTGGGACAAGCGACGGTGCAGGGCAGACCCGATTCCCCGATCAGACCGTAAGCCCGTCAAACGGCAGGGACTGTCTCTATCTGTTGCCGACTTGTTCATTCCAAGCGCTTAGTACAGTGCTCTGCACATAGTAAGCGCTCAATAAATACTATTGAATAAATACTATTGAATGAATTTTGTCTACCCCAGCACTTGGCATAGTGCTTGGCGCATACTATGCCCTTAACCAACCCCAAGATGAATGAACAGTGGTGGAGATGCCATTTACAGCTCAGAAATCGGGATCTACCTTGAGATGGAAGCAGTAGCTGCTTATCTTTTGGCCCCAATCTGATGTGTCAGGTCTGCCTGGTGCCCTCTGGGTGGAGATCAATAAATCAATCCACGGTGTTTACTGAACACCTACTCCGTGCGGAGCACCGTACTAAGTAGTCGGGAGAGTACGCTATCCTGGCAATACTTCTCGGGCAGTAACTCTGCTCCTGTAAGAGACGCACAGACCTGGGAAGAACTCAGAAGGAGAAGCTGCAAAGCAGTTGCGGAAGGGTCTGCTTATCGTTGTGTTGTACTCTCCCAAGCACTCAGTACAGTGTCTTGCACACGGTAAACTCTCAGTAAATACCGACTGAACGAATGAATGGATCCGGGAAGCAGAAGTTTCCTTTGGGAAGGCCTCCAGTTTGAGACACCAGCCAGAAGGATTCTCGTTGGCCACAGGGTGGCAATGAACACTTAAAATACAGCTTTTCCTGGGGGCATCTGGGAAATTCACCTGGCCAAGAACGGAGGCCTCTTCCCTGCTGCTTCTAGTCCACGCCTTTAAGCAGCCCCCAGAGTGAGCCCCTTTCCGGGATCCGTCATTTCTTCCATCCATCCTCTTCCCTTCATCCCTCGCTTGACAGCTTGCTGCGGACTGGGTTTGAGCTCCCTTCCTGCGTTCAAGTTAGCACCCAACTCTACCCCTGACAAGGGCTGGTGTTAGAGATCCCTGAGGAAACAGGGAAACAGTGGAAGGGACCCCAGTCAGAGGACCCGGGGTCTAATCCTGACTCGCCGCTTGCCTGCTGTGAGACCTCGGGCAAGTCGCTTCACTGTTCTGTGCCTCAGTTACCTCATCTGAAAATGGGGATTCGATCCTCCCTCTGACTTAGAATGTGAGCCTCGTGTATCCGATCTGATTATCTCGTACCTCCCCCCAGCGCTTAATACAGTGCCCGGCACATAGTAAGCGCTTAACAAGTACCATTAAAGAAAAGAAAAGAAGAGCAGAGAGGGGCTGTGGCTGGGCCCCCGGTTCAGGGCGGGGGGCCGAGAGGGGGTATCCCAGGAGGAGCGAGGTTGGGTTGGGTACCTGTGGGTCGTGCTCTGTTCGCTCAGGGACTGCTGGGTGGCCTTGAGGTAACTCTGCCTCCGAGCGGCAGTTTTGGGGGACGGTTTTGGACTGTTCTCTGAATCCTCGCTGTCCTCGTCCCCCATGGCTTTGATGTAACTCCCGCTCCTCATGCGGCGACACGGGATCTCGCTGTCGGTTTCTCGGGACAGCGTGCTGTTCCACTCGCCTTGCGGCACCTGCGAGAGACCGGACACTTGAGATGAGATGATGAGTTCTTTGGACCGTAAGCTCTTCTCTAGACTGTAACCTCTCTGTGGCCAGGGAATGCATCTGTTCTATTGTTAGTAATAAGAAAAGGAATGATAACTATGATTCTTTTTAGCGCTTGCTATGTGCCAGGCATTGTACTAAGCTCTGGGGTGAATACAATCAAATTGGGCTGGACACTGTCCCTGTCCCACATGAGGCTCACAGTCTTCATCCCCATTTTACAGATGAGGTACCTGAGGCCCAGAGAAGGTGCCCAAGGTCACCCAGCAGATAAGGGGCAGAGCCTGGATTAGAACCCATGACCTTCTGACTCCCAGGCCCGTGCTCTATCCACTAGGCCATGCTGCTCTCATACTGTTCAACTGGACTCTCCCAAGCTCTTAGTCCTGTGCTCTGTGCACAGTAAGTGCTCAATAAATACAACTGAATGAGTGAATAAATATATATACAAAATAAATAGAATTGGTAAGCATATTACATGCCCAGAATGAGCTTACAGTCTATATGGGGAAACTGGGGTCAAGCCACTTAACTTTTCTGTGCCTCTGTTTCTTCATCAATGCCTGCCTGCCCTGGGGACTGTGTGGATCAGAGCCATTCTAGCTCCCACTCAAAGGGGCTAAGGGTGGGGGCCCGTGGAGTTGCCGGAGAAGAGGTTTGGCCCAGTGGATAGAGCGCGGGCCCGGGAGTCAGCAGACTTGGTGTCTAATCCCAGCTCTTCTGCTGTGGGACCTTGAACAAGTCTCTTAACTTCCCCATACCTCAGTTACCTCATCTGTAAAATGGGGATTAAGACCGGGTGGGACAGGGACTGTGGGACAAGATCCGATTATCTTGGATCTATTCCGGCACTTAGTACGGGGCCTCACACATAGTAAGCACTTAGATACCATTTTTAAAAAATCAGTAAAAATTTGGATACAATACCTGTTCTCCCTCCCCCTTAGACTGTGAGCTCCGCTGGAACGGGAACTGTGTCTGATTATCTTGTATCAACCCCAGTGCTTGGTACAGAGCAAGCACTTTAGAAATACCGCAATTTTCATCGGAAGAACTATGAGTAGCAGTGGCCTATGGAATTACAGTTTTGATGTTAGGAGTCATCACTTCCATTTTTATTAAAATCCATACTTCCCCAGAGCCAAATTTCATCCACACGTTTCTGCCTCTCCGGAGAATAGGTAAACCGAAGTTGAATGTAATTCTTAATCGTAGCCTAGATGGAGCCAGAAAAACATTTATTTATTTTTCTGGGGCCTCAGCAATCTGCCTGTTGACTGCACCAAGGATCAGTGTCTTAGGCTTTTAATTCCTGGAAAATCTACATTTTTCTTGGTAGCAGTGAGCTGGTCATTTTGGAACCAGTCTCCACGAGCCTCTGACCGCGCCTGGAAACGATTCTTATCCCAAATGGTCTAGGGGGGAGACTGATCCTGACATTTCAGCCACAGTATTCATCAGGGATCTCAAATGATTCAAGGCCCAGCGAGTCAGCGCCGTCCATCCTATTTCTTTGGCAGGAACACGAAGAACCGTCCTCCGGCTGGCCGGTGCTTGACTGCCTACGACCCAGAGGATCCCTTATCTTCTACGGACACACCTGGGCCTTTCGGGAGGGTGGCCCTTTCCTTCGGGAGGACCGGAGCCAGCACACAAGCCACCCGGAAGTGAGTTGGGCATCGGCCATGCTGGACACCTGCCCAGTTCTGTTCTGCCTCCGGGTGGCAATCGGAAAATGCAGAACTTGTTATGTTTGATGAGGACGGTGATGCTGAGCTGGACAGGGAACGTTTGTCTAACATGTTTTAAATCTTTTTTTTTTTTTAAATGGTATTTGTTAAGTGCTTACTATGTACCAGGCACTGTACTAAGAGTAATAATAGCAATTATGTTATTTGTTAAGGTCTCACTATACGCTAAGCACTGTTATAAGCACTGGGGTAGAAACAAGGTAACCAGGTTGGACAAAGTCCCTGTCCCACACAGGGCACGCAGTCTTAACCTCTGGTTTACAGATGCGGTAACTGAGGCACAGAGAAGTTCAGTGACTTGCCCAAGGTCACACAACAGACAAGTGGAGGAGCCAGGATTAGAACCAACATCCCTGACTCCCAAGCCTGGGCTTGCAATAAAGTTGGTAGACATGTTCCCGGTCTTCATTTCTAAAAATGGTATTTAAGTGCTCATTATGCACTCCTCTAAGCACTGGGGGAGATACAAGATAATCAGGTTGTCACAATCTTAATCCCCATTTTACAGATGAGGTAACTGAGGCCCAGAGAAGTGAAATGTCTTGCCCAAGGTCACACAGCAGACAAATGGCAGAGCTGGGATTAGAATTCAGGTCCTTCTAACCCCCTGGCCCATACTCTATCTACTAGGCCTCGCTGCTTCTCTACCACATTTCAGATCAAAATGCTGTCATGTAATAGCTTCAGAATCTTAATTAACTTTTCAAGGAAGTCACATTTACTAAGGGATTTCCCTAGTATACATCTACTCCTTTCGTGAAGTATACGAAAACAGTGTAGGGATCTTGATTCTGCTTCCCTCGATAGACTGTAAGCTCCTTGAGGGCAGGGATCATATCTTACAATTGCACCGTACTCTCCCAAGAGCCCTGTACAGTGCTCTGCACAAAGTAAGTGCTCAATAAACAACACTGATTAGTTGGTTCAAGTTTTATTGGACTGAATTTTCCAACCCCTTCTCTAGGTAAAATGGTATTTGCCCCAGTTGTCAGTTAAGAATGAAGCAGCGTGGCCTAGTGGAAAAAGCAGGGGCTGGGGAGCGGAAGGATCTGGGTTCTAATCTCGGCTCTGCTACTTGTCTGCTGTGTGACCTTGGGCATGTCGCATAACTTCTCTGTGCTTCGGTTTCCTCGTCGAGAAAATGGGATTAACACTGGGAGCCCCACGTGGAACACGAACTGTGTCCAAACTGATTCTCTTGTATCTATTCCAGTGATTAAAATAGTGCATAGCAAGCACTTAAATACTATTAAAAAAATGAAGGCAGGGAACGCATCTACCAACTTCATTGTACTGCACTCAGCGTGGCTCAGTGGAATGAGCACGGGCCCTGGAATCAGGACTCATGAGTTCGAATCCCAGATCTGCCACTTGTCGGCTGTGTGACCGTGGGCAAGTCACTTCACTTCTCTGTGCCTCAGTTCCCTCATCTGTAAAATGGGGATTAAGACTGTGAGCCCCACGTGGGACGACCTGATTCCCCTATGTCTACCCCAGCGCTTAGAACAGTGCTCGGCACATAGTAAGCGCTTAACAAATACCAACATTATTATTATTATTACTCTCCCATGTGCTTAGAACAGTGTTCTACACAAAGTAACTCCTCAATAAATACCATTGTCTGATTCGATCACGGCTTACCCAGGGCAAAAGCTAGCTCCTGAGAGGAAATTTTGGGGAGCCACCAGACTCTTCAACCTCTTGGAAGACAAGAAAGCTGGGTTCCCAAATGATATCCCATATACTCCTCTCGTCCTTTAATCAGTTATGGGCAGCGAACTTTCCCTATTGGAGGAGACAGCTTCCCGCAGGCTCTTTAACCCCAGCTGGCTCTGAGTCACCGCTGGTAGAAAATTGGACTTTTCCAATCGCTCCCTCCTCCCTTTAGCACTGTGCCTGCCTCAGGCACAAATAGAAGTCTTTGCAGCCCCGTAGAAGAGGAGAGTCGCCCTTCTGTTCGAAGATGACATCACCAGGGGTGAGATTGCATCTTGTAGGACCAAGGGTGCAAGAAACTCTTCTGGGCTTACCCCGATCCTCACAAAACCAGCGGGTCCTCTGATGGCAGGCGAGTTTGAGTAGGATGGGAATAAGATCTACCCTCCTCTCATATCTCTTCTCCAGTGAAGGGAGTCTCTGCAGACAACCCATTGTTCTTGTCTGTCTCCCCCATTAGACTGTAAGCCCGTCAAAGGGCAGGGACTTTCTCTATCTGTTACCGATTTGTACATTCCAAGCGCTTAGAACAGTGTTCTGCACATAGTAAGCGCTCAATAAATACTATTGAATGAATATGTACATATCTATAAATTCTATGTTATACATTATCTATTTATATTAATGTCCTTCTCCCCCTCTAGATTGTAAGATTGTTGTGGGCAGGAAACGTGTCTACGAACTCTCTTATATCGTACTCTCCCAAGTGCTTACTAAAGTACTCTGCACACAGTAAGTGCCAGCAGATACCATTAGAAACTGAGCAGAGCTGTAATGGGCCAGATCAAACGGCCTATCCATTATTCTTATCTCTGGCAGTGACGACAGGTTCAATTAAGCAATCATATTTATTGAGCAAAACACTGCATTAAGCAGTTGTGAGAGTACAGTGCAACTGAGTTGGTAGAAATATTCCCAGCTCAGTCAATCAACGGTATTTACTGAGCACTTAGGTGTACTGGGCACTGTACTAAGCACTTGGGGGAGTACAGTACAACAGAGTCGATAGACACATTCCCTGCCCACAACGAGGCTACAGTCTAGAGTAATGGTCGAAGAAAGAGTAAGATGATGAGAGTAACCCCATGTGGGACAGGGACACTCTCCAACCGGATGAGGTTGTACCTACCCTGGCACTTAGAACAGTGCTTACCACATAGTAAGCTCTTAGCAAATACCACAGTTATTATGGTTCTCCTTGATCCAACTGAGGCCAGACTGGGGCCCTTCCCTACTCATACAAAAGGACTCTCCCATTCCCCTTCTCTTCCCCATACATTCATCTCTTCCCTCCTTCCATCCCTCCCTCCTTTCCAAGCACTGTTCTAGGAACTGGTGTAGATCCAAGATAATCAGGTTGGACACATTCCCTGTCCCATAAGGGGTTCACAGTTTAAGAAGAGGGATAGGAGGTATTGAATTCCCTACAGTTGAGGAAAATGAGGCCCAGAGAAGTGATTTGCCCAGGGTCACCCAGGAGTTCTTATTTAAGCACTTTACTGAATGGCTAGAGAAAATCAGCCTTATCCATCACCTTCTTGAGAGCCAGAAGTAGATGGTCGGGGAGGAAAGAAAGACTGAGTTAGAACTAGTCTGGTCCAGAACTAGTGGTCTGAACTGGTCTGGGTCATTCTGGATCTAAGGATTCTGGGAAACAAAGATGTTTCCCTTGGCTTCTGAAAACAGCCTTACCGGTCCCTTTGCAATAGCCTTTTCAGTCAGTCAGTCAGTCAGTCAGTCAGTCGGATTTATTGAGCGCTGACTGCAGGCAGAGCACTGTACTCAGCGCTTGGGAGAGTACATTTGAAAGATATAACAGACACATTCCCTATCCACAACGAGCTTACGGTTTAGCGGAGGAGACAGACATCAATAGAAATGAATAAATGACATATATGTACATAAGTGCTGTGGGGCTGGGAGGGTGGATGAACAAAAGGAGCAAGTCAGGGCGACGCAGAAGGGCGTTGAAGAAAAGGAAAAGAGGGCTTAGTAGCCTTCCGCTCTAGTCAGCTGCCGTTATCTATAGACCCCGCAGGTTGCCCCAAGCCAATCTCTGCTGGCCTCCTTGCCAGGGTTCGGGCCGGGTGCTGCGTACGCTATCGGGCGGGGCCGGCAGAATGGTACGGTGCTGTGGCTCTCCCAGCAGAGTTCCTGAGGCATCCAGTGGGAAAGGAAGAAACGATACCCAACACGGACCAAAGGCCTTAGTGGAGTTTGATGGCCAAGTTAATAAAAAATCACGATGTGCCGCCACACCACACACAGTCACCAAGAATATCCCTAGAGCACGCCTGGGCACGTGTGCGCATACACGCACACACACAGACACACACACACAAACAAATACTAGGGCAAGGAGAGCTCACTACTAAGCACACACAAACACATACTAGGGCAAGGAGTTCAATGCATTCATACCTGCATATGCTTACTCTGTACATACATACATAAACGTGCCTTTGCATTTACCATAGACACAGAGAAGTAGGTTCCCAAACACATTACCATGCCGAGATGTACACCCAAACTGCAAAGGGAACACCCACCCGTGTGACACTTTCCCAGGGTGCACGGAGGCACGGCCAGGAGCCGCCTCCCCGGCTCCACCTCTATCTCCCTCGACCCAGATGGAGACATCTTCTACTTTGCCGCGCCGCCCAGCTGTTGAGGCATTAGAGGATGGGGAAGCCATAGCAGACGGTGCCAACAGGATTGGGCGGGCAGATGGAAGGAGGAGACTATAGAAAACTGCAGGGTACTCAGGGTTTATTCGGTCTTCTCTCTCCCACTCTCCTGCTCTTGCCCACACTGTCTCTCGTGCGCAGAACAGCCGCCCCGTCCCACTTCCCTCCCTTTCTTTATAAATTGAAGTAACGGTGGTATTTATTAAGTGCTTACTAAGTGACAACCACCGTACCAAGCGCTGGAGTAGATACGAGGCGATCGGGTCCCACGTGGGGCTCACAGTCTAAGTAGGAGGGAGAGCGGGGAATGAATCTCCATTTTGCAGATGAGGGAACTGAGGCACAGAGAAGTTAAGTGACTTGCTCAAGGTCACACAGCTGGGATTAGAACCCAGGTCCTCTGACTCCCAGGCCTGTGCTCTTTCCACTAGGCCAGGCTGCTTCCTTTATATTGAACCTCAAAGGCTTGTCCTCCTCTAAGCAGCCTTCCTACCATTCTCCAACCCATTTGCAAAATTCCCAATCTATTCTCCCTTTTTCAACTCACACTCCCATGGAACTTATTTAGGTGCCGTGTATGTCAATCTGGTTTATCTCCCCTATTTGAATGGGAGTTCCTTCAGATGAGATATCGGGTCTATATGAACCACAAAGTTTTGGGGAAGCAGAGTGGCCTAGTGAATCAAGCGTGGACCTGGGTTCTAATCCCAACACTGCTGCTTGTCTGCTGTGTGACCTTGGGCAAGTCACTGAACTTCTTTGTGCCTCAGTTCCCTCACCTGTAAAATGGGGATTGAAAACTGTGAGCCCCACGTGGGACTTGGACCGTGTCCAACTTGATCAGTTTGTATCTACCCCAGTGTTTGATACAGTGTCTTGCACGTAGTAATTGCTTAAGAAATACCATAAAAAAAACACTAAATAGGAAGCTACACTCCCTGAAGGTGCTCCGTTAAAATGTTTTGAATGGCTGATGAATCCGTACACTCTCTATATACCATTCAGACACAGGCACAAGTGGGAAATCCATATACCCAGCGGAGAACTGAAATTCTGGATGCAATAACCAGCAGCAGACACACACAAACTACTTAGCAACAAAGACCTAGCTCACACTATTTTTCCTTAATAATAAATACGACGACGAACACGGAAACAGACAATTGTACCCGAATTGAGTGTTTACCCAAGCTCCCTGTGAAGCACTGGGGGGTTGCTAAGGACCAGCCCTGATGGTAATTTCAAAATTTTCCATACTAGAGACCCGCTGCTTTATTCACACGACTTGAACTGTGAAGATGACAGAAAATGAAAACACCCAAGATTGGGAGGTAGAAACTTGAGTCCTCCTTTTAGCTTCATGAACACGATGACCTTGAGCCCACTCCTCCGCTCCAGTCTTTGGCTACCCCATCTTACAACTTCCTTCCGCACAACCTGGGAGTTTGCGAGAACCAATAGATGTTATTAAAGTAGTTCGAAATAAAATGACCTATATTGGAAAATTCTTTCTGATCATTTATCAGGTATTTTTAGCAGGATTTGAGTTTTAGAGGATCAAATAAATATTTATCACCGGCAGAAATATCTGGTTGGCCTTGGCTGCCCTTCCCTTTGCCCTGGTCCCCAGTTGGTTATCCCTATCCACAGAATTTTCTGCTGCTGTGGCCTCTGCAGCTCAAAGCCACACTGGGGAACCTCTGTTGACCTTCTCCTCTCCTGATGCCTCCATTTGTTACTCTTATCCTGGGGAAATTTGGCTCCCGTTGAGTCCCATTCTTCCCCATGTTTGGGAGAGTCCTGTACAAGCATTCCTGCCAAAATATGGGTATTTTTAGAGAGCGCTTTGACTAGGATGCAATAGAGCACACAGTAGGTGCTCAATAAATATGATCGATTGATACAAGAATTTGGGAGCTTAGCTACTGTGACATGGTTAGGAATTGGTTGCAACACTATAGGGTTCTGCACAGGAAAGCTTTCTTAAAGTTCACAAGATCTCAGCGCAAAATCTGCATCGATCTGTTTAATAGCATTGCATAAGGAGCCAACCTGCAACTGTTCAAAGTTCCTTCCCCTGTTTAGTGGGAAAAGTGAATTTTAAGAAGCTGTAAATTGGTTAAATGGGTTACAAGGTATAGTGAACTATAGATAAGGTATAGAAGAGAGGTCAGAAAATGCAGACTGCTTGGAAACGCTTTCCATTTGCTATGGATTTCTTGAATTTCACCCAATGTGTCAGAAGCCGTGGACCAGTTCAACTGTTCTCTTAAACCTCCTTAATCTTTCCTTAAACCTTTATTTCCCACTGAAATGACGATCGAACCGACCCAACTTTTTTATAATCCAGGGTTTGGCAGGGTCGCAGTATCTGTAGAAAGAATGGCTGCACCAGACATGGGAAAGGGAGAGTTCCCATCCTCCTATACTCCTCCAGGACTAGATGCACAATCCCTCTGTTCCTGTGCCCTGCAAGCTGGATCAGCCTTGATTCTATTTTTCGTGATAATGTTGTCTTGTTTTTGTTTCATTCTGTTTTGCTCTGCCGTCTCTCTCTCCCGATTAGACTGTGAGCCCGTCACTGGGCAGGGATAGAGACAATCCCTCTAAGAGATAGTTGCCAAATTGTATATTCCAAGCGCTTAGTACAGTGCTCTGCACATAGTAAGCCCTCAGTAAATACTATCGAATGAATGAACGAATCAGGGCCATGGCCTGCAGCATGTTGCAGAAGGCTCGGAGAAGGGGTGACTGGAACGATTCTCCACTCCATCTGCTAAATTAAGACTGGTGCCTCTTCAGGGAACCACGGACAGGAGCACGTGGCAGCCCAAAGATGCCCTGTTGGCTTCTATCCGGCCTTGGCATTCTCCTCTCTTTTGGGGCGTACATCTGGAAATCTGGATGGAAGGGAGAATTCTGGGGAGGGGGAAGGACCGGGACTAATGACTCCCCTTCCGGGCCTACACTGTGATCTTTTCACGGCTCACTGATCCCTCACCAGAGTGGAGGGCAACTCAAAGCAGAACTATTGCCAGGGGCTGTGATTTCCATTTTTATTAAAATGATTTCTCAGAGCTCGATTTCTTGTAGGTCTGGCCTCATTCCTCCAGACCCTGGGCCGGCCGGCCAGAGCTAATTTCCACAGCCGTATATATCAATATCTACGTGCGTCTGGGTTATTCACCTAGACGTGACCCGCAGTTCTAGTGATGTCATAGGGGCAGCTATTGCAGGTGGCAGAGGTCCGGAAACCAGGGGTTCAGACACATTTAGGGTTTGGGAGCCAGTCTGTGAGAAATTAGACCCGTTGTCTGGTCACCAGAAAGAAATTCTGTGAGCCAAGGGGTGCAGGAGAGGGAGGTGTCACAGAAATGAGGGGTTGTGTCTGTTTATTGTTCTATTTTATAATAACAATTATGATATTTGTTAAGCGCTTACTCTGTGCCAAGTACTGTTCTGAGCGCTGGGGTAGATACAAGGTAATCAGGTGGTCCCTCATGAGGCTCACGGTCTCAATCCCCATTTTACAGATGAGGCAACTGAGGCCCAGAGAAGTGAAGAGACTTGCCCAAGGTCACCCAGCAGACAAGTGGCGGACCTGGGATTAGAACCCAAGAACTCTGACTCCCAAGCCCGGGTTCTTGCCAATAAGCCACTCTGCTTGTACTCTCCTAAGCGCTTAGTATAGTGCTCTGCACACAGTAAGCGCTCAATAAATACGATTAAATGAATGAATGAAATGAATGGGTCAGCCCCGCTGAGCGGGGAATACCGGTCTAGGATGTCCAGCGACTTTGAGCTAGAGGGGATGGTGGTGGGAGGGGAACAGCTTCAGCTAGTTCAGATACCGGTCTTGAAACTCCTTTTCCCTGCTAGGATACCAGCTCGCTCCTTTTTCCTTTGTCAAGGACTCGTTACTAAAAGGAGCCACAGAAGGGCTGGCTAGACCCTCAGCTGGGCCGGAAACTCTTCCCGGCTCCGTCTCCACCCCTCCATATTGTGTCTTTCCCCGAGGAGCTGGGCCTGCCGCTTGCCATCTATTTGGGGCCTTAAAGAGATCGCAAAGATGACAAAAGCTTCGACACTGGTTTAGGCCCCCGTCCCAAGTCTGCCAGTTAAACAATCCCGTTTCTTCACACCCGCGTTCTAAAAGAAACCAGATGGTGGTTTTTACAAAAATCAGGGAGCGGGAATAAAATTAATTTAATGTCCCCTTCTTCCTCCTCCTCTCTCTTCCTTCCTCTTTCCTCCTTTTTCGTTCCTTCTCCCCCTCCTCCTCCTTTCTCTTCTCTGCTTTTTTGGTTTGGTTCTCAGGGGAACCTGTCTGTGGATGTGAGAACATCTGATGCACAAGTATGTTCAGCTTAGGAACTGGCAGAGGGAGGAGGTCATATTGCGCAGGAGGGGGAGGAAGATTCTTCTCTGTCAACCCGAGAGGATGAGACTACTTCTCCCGGTCCCCTATCGAAACGAGCCTCCCCAGACCCCCTCCAATGTGAGACGTAGCGAAGGAGGGAGAGAGAGCACGCGGAGAGGAAGAGTCTTTGAGGATTCATCTTCTGTTTTTGCGTTACAGGCTCACCCCACCTTCTCACCGGATGGATGTTCTCTTTGGCTGGAGCTGGCTCTGGCCCGGTCTCTACCTTGGATGGACAGGTCCTCTTCTCCCACCCTCTTCTGCGTCTCCCTGATTTGCTCCCTTTGTTTTTCCCCACCCCTCAGGCTCCCAGAACTTATGTACATATCTGTCATTTTTTTACTTTTAAATTTTTCTTTGTATTAATGTCTGCCTCCCCGACCCCAGACCGTCAGCTCTCTGTAGGCAGGGAGTGTGTCCGTTTACTGTTGTACTGTACCCTCCCCAAGCTCTCGGCGCAGTGTGGTCTACACACAGTAAGTGCTCGATAAATCCGATCGAATGTATAAATGAGAACCTGTCTGGGCTTCTGACCGGGCCCCGTCTCCCCAGTCCTCCTCAGAGACTTCGGTGCAAACTATTCCTTCCCTTCTCCGCCCGTGTCCCGCAGAATCCCCCCTCCCTCCGCCCCACGAGGAAGGTGCCCAGCCAGACCCACCTGCAGGTAATGATAGGCCAGGTCTTGGTGGCAGGACTTGGACTTGAGCAGGGCCTTGTCGATGGTGGCCGAGGCCTTCTGACACACTTCGCGGGCGTGGCTGAGGGTGAGCGTAGACCAGGACCCCCTCTTGATGTAGTTGGACTCGGGGTTGATGGGGATGTTGGTGCAGGGGGCACACTTGAGGTCATTATTGCTCTTGGAGGACTTGAGCATGTGCTCGCTGATGGTGTTGTAGGCGTGCATGAAGTAGCGGGGCTGGCTGTGGTCGGGCTGCCGGCCCAGGGTCATGAGCCCCATGGGGTTGCGGTAGCCGCAGGTGTCGTTGTCCAGATTGTCGTCGGAGCTCCACCAGCCCGAGATGTTGGAGCGGGTCCGGCGCTTGGGCTCCGGGTTCTTGGCCCGCTCCTTGCTCTTGCTTCTCCGGTTCTGCTTCCCATCTTCCGCCCCCTTCTTACCGTTGACGCCGCCCTTGGGCCCCCCCTCCAGGGACTGGGACTTGGCGAAGAGCTTCTGGACCGAGTGGACCAGGTGGCGGATACGGCCGGGGCTCTCGCTGCGGTGCTTGGGGTCGCCCCGCTGGAACTGGAGGGTGCTGAAGCCGTCGCGGTGGATGGGCAGCTGCTTCTCGAACTGGTCCAGCAGGTTGGCGGGCAGGCGGTTGATCTTGGTGGCCTGGGCATGGCTGGGGAAGGGGCTCTCCTCGGGCACCTCGAAGTGGGAGTTGTAGTGGATCCGGGGGAAGGTGCTGCTGTTGGAGAGCTGATTGTTCAGAGGGAGGAGGCGGTCCCCGTGGAGGGGGTTCGCGGCCGGGAACCGGGGGTCCCTGGCGAAGGAGTCCGTCGGGGAGAGCAGGTAAGGGTTCCGGTCCTGGGCGCTGTAGAGGGAGTCTTGGTTGGGTTCCAGGCTGTCGGAGAGATGGCGGCTCCGGTTGTCTCCTAACCCTTTCATTGTCGTGGGGCTCCCTAGAGCATTGCTTCAGGCACGAGGCGCTGGAGAGGCCTTTTCCCTGGACTGGCACCGGCTCCCCTCTCTCCAGGGACCTGAGGAGGGGCGGGGAAGGAAGAAGATTCATTGTGCTATTTGTTAAGCGCTTCCTATGTGCCCGGCACCGTTTTAAGTGCCGGGATAGATACGACCTAATCCCGTGGCGCATACGGGGCTCGCGGTCTTAATCCCCATTTTACAGACGAGGGAACTGAGGCACAGAAAAGGGATGGGACCGGTCCAAGGTCACAGAGTAGACAGGTGGCGGAACCGGAATCAAAACCCGGGTCCTCTGACTCCCGGGCCTATGCTCTATCTACTAGGCCACGCTGTTTCCCTAATGCTTTCGGGAGGTGGGAGGAAGCGGTGCTGTGGGTGGGCTTGGAGAGGTGGTAGTGTGCACGGGCTCACCAGATGGAAGCGGAACTTTGGCCTGGTTTTTTTTTTTCGGTCTTAACTGGCATTTGTTGATCGCTTACTATGTGTCAGGCGCTACACTAAGAGCTGCGGTAGATACAAGCAAATCAGATTGGACACGGTCCACGTCCCACATGGGACCTGTCTTAATCTCCATTTTACAGAGGAGGTAACTGAGATGAAGAGAAGCTAACTGACTTGCCCAAGGTCACACAAGAGACAAATGGCCGTTCTGGGATTAGAACTCGGGTCCTCAGACTCCCGGCCCCGTGCTCTTTCCACTAGGCCACGTTATTTCCAGAGTGAGAGCAACTGGGACATGAGAAGCTAATTTCACAATTCTCCCCTCCTTTCCTCTCTGTTTCCAGTGCCGTTGGCAGCCTGTGCTGATTGAACCGGAATGTTCGGGGATCTTCTTTTCAGAAAGTACTTCCTGCCCAAGTTCCCCTCCTGGGGATGGTGGCTGAGGAAAGCACAGGTCCTTACCTGTCCATCTGTTCCACAGGGAGGCAGGTTTTAATCTCAAGAAAGAAATTCTGGCTTTACCTCATGGTTAAAAAGACCCTCGGCTAATTGTAAATTATTTCTTCTCCGCTGAACTGCAGAAAACAGCAGTTGGAACATGACAGTACCAGGAAATGGGGTAGACAGTGTGGCGGGTTTTTTTTTTCCCTAATGCTGGGAGCGAAGAAAATACACCAGGGAGCAGAAAGGTAAGACTTCAGTTCACGGAAAAGAAACAGAGCACTCAGACCTAGGTACCAAATGGAGACATCCACGTTCAAACAGACACATGGTCACCCACGGGGAAATCCGCAGTGCCATCTCTAAAGAAAGTTGGGACAAAACGGCTGATTGAGAGGCACAAATATTCAGATTTTAGGTATAACCGATGTTATCCACCGGATGTGCCGTTTTTCAGTGCATTTCTTAAATCAAAATCCCTTTTAAAATGGTATTTGTAATGAGCTACGTATCAAGCACTCTTCTAAGTGCTGGGGTAGATAGGAAGTAATAACCTTGGTGTTATCCCTGACGACTCCTTATCATTCAACCCACATATTCAATCTGTTACCAAATCCCACCTTCACAACATCGCTAAAGTCCACCCTTCCCTCTCCATCCTAAGTGCTACCACGTTTAGTACAATCACTCATCCTATCCCACCTGGATTACTACATCAGCCTCCTTGCTGACCTCCCATTCCCCTGTCTCTCCCCACCCCAGTCCCTACAGCACTCTGCTGTCCGGATCATTTTTCTACAGAAACATTCTACGTGTCACCCCCCTCCTCAAAAAACTCCAGGATTTCTCCATCCACTTCCGTATCAAAAAAACCCTCCTCATCAGTGATTTAAAAGAACTCCATCACTTTGCCCTCTCCTACCTCACCTCGCTTCTCTCCTTTACAATGCAGTCTGCGAACTTCACTTCTCCGAAGCTAACCTTCTCACTGTGCCTCGATCTCACCCGTC
This sequence comes from Ornithorhynchus anatinus, assembly GCF_004115215.2. NCBI lineage: Eukaryota > Metazoa > Chordata > Mammalia > Monotremata > Ornithorhynchidae > Ornithorhynchus > Ornithorhynchus anatinus. Next base: position 21,225,413 of record NC_041735.1, read on the forward strand.
TCATCTCCGACCCCTAGCTCACATCCTACCTCTGGCCTGGAACGCCCTCCCTCCACATATCTGACAATTACTCGCCCCACCTTCAAAGCCTTATCGAAGGCATATCTCCTCCAAAGAGGCCTTCCCAGACTAAACCCCGCTTTTCCTCATCTCCCACTTCCTTCTGCGTCACCCTGACTTGCTCCCTTTGCTCTTCCTCTCTCCCATTCCCATAACACTTTTGTTCATATCTGTAACTTGATTTATTTGTATTGATGTCTGCCTTCCCCGCTGAAGACTGTAAGCTCATTGTGGGCAGGGAATGTCACTGTTTATTGTGGTATTGTACTTTCCCAAGAGCTTAGTTCACTGCTCTACACACAGTAGGTGCTCAATAAATACGATTGAATGAATGAATGAATGGCACAGTCCTTGCCCAACATAGGGCTCACAGTCTAAAGTAGGAGGGAGAACGGGTATTGAATCCCTATTTACAGTCAAAGAAACTGAGGCAAAGAGAACTTAAGGGACTTGTCCAAGGTCACACAGTAGGCAAGAGGCAGAGCTGGGGTTAGAACCCAGGTCCTCTGACTCCCAGGCCCGTGCTCTTTCCACTAGGCCTCGCTGCTCCTTTAGAGTTCGGAAATGCTAAAACTTTGAGGACCTATTCCGCTCTTTCCCGTTAACTCGGTGACTCATATTCCATCATTTACACTGTGGTTTTCAAGAAACCAAGTTGAGTGATATTACAATATATTACAATATAACAGAGTTGGTAGATTCATTCTCTGCCCACAAGGATCTTAGAGTCTAGGGGGGAAATTATCACTGGGTCAATTTTAAACTTCAGTCTCTTGGGTTTTAGTCTTGTCTGGTAATCATCAAGATGAAACTCTTGTTACTTCAAAGGTGATCAAACCCTACTGTACTTCTAGTTGAGGCATTTGGCAAAATCCCATTAATTCAGACCCTCTAATTCATTCATTCATTCAATTTGTCCATTATTGATATCGGAAATACTTGGTAATTTAACCTGCTACTTTCTCTCACTGCCCACTCTACTCAGCCAGGCTGACAGGTGTGGATCTAAAGCAGCACATGAAAGGCAGACACTCTGACAAACCCCCGATAAGCTGCTCAGGAAATAGGTGGGTGTTTGGGGGGAAAACATAAAGGAGAAGCGGAAGGTTTTCTAAATTTTCAGTTGTCCTGCACAGAGTAAAAAAGGCGCTCCCAGAAGGCAGAGCCTTGGCTTGGTGTCCACACAGAGACACAAGACGTAATCATGGCATTAGACAAGTCATTCATGTTTTGTCCACTGTGCAGTTCCAAGGCACTTGGGAAGTACAGAAAAAAGAAGTGAGAAACAGTGTGGCCTAATGGGTAGGTCATGGGTCCGGGAACCAGAAGGACCTGGGTTCTAATCCCGTCTTTGCCAATTGCTTGCTGTGTGACTTTGGGCAAGTCACTTCACTTACCTGTTTCTCAGTTTCTTCAACTGTAAACTGGGGATACCTGGTCTCCCTCCTTCTTTAGACTGTGAACTTCATGCGGGACAGGGATTGGGTCTGACCTAATTAACTTGTACCTACCCCAGTGCTTAGAATAGTGTTTGACATACAGTAATTTCTTAACAAATGCCATAAAAACCAAGAAAACCTCCAAATGCTTAAAGTAAAAATACTGGCCATGATGATTTCTGCTACTTCTGTTCTGTTGTACTCTTCCAAGAGCTTAGTACAGTGCTCTGCACACAGTAAGTGCTCATTAAATATGATTGATTGATCGACTGATTGCCTGGTGTGCAAGGGTGAAAAATGGACTCATGTTATAATGGTGGGGCAGGGTCCAATAGCAGCAATAATAATAATAGTTTTTATTGTTATTATTAGGGTACTTTTAAGTGCCTACTATGTTCCAGGCACTGTATTAAGTGCCGCAGTAGATATGAGATAATAGGGTTAGACATAGTCCCTGTCCCTCATGGGGCTCACAATGTAATCCCCATTTTCCAGGTGAAGAAACTGAGGCACAGAGAGGTGAAGTGACTTGCCCAAGGTCACCCAGCAGACAAGTGGCAGAGTCGGTATTAGAACCCATGACCTTCTGACTTCCAGGCCCGGGCTCTTTCCACTAGGCCAGGAGTTGCCCAGCTAATCCAATTAGACTAAGCACTATCTTTTGCGGGGTGGGGAGGAGAGGCAATGAGACACAAATGGCAGCAGCGATGGTAGTGACGAGACGATGAAGATGAGGATGATGATGATGATGATGATGGTATTTGTTAAGCGCTTACTATGTGCCAGGAACCTTAATAAGCACTGGGGAGTATACAAGCCAATTGGGTTTTGGATGCAGTCTCCTTCCCATGTGAGGCTCACAGTCTCGGTCCCCGTTTTAAGATGAAGTAAAGCAGCATGGCATAGTGGATAGAGCGCGGGCCAGGAAATCAGAAGGTTATGGGTTCTAATCCCAGATCTGCCACTTGTCTGCTGTGTGGCCCGGGGCAAGTCGCTTCACTTCTCTGTGCCTCAGTTACCTCATCTGTAAAATGGGGATTGAGACTGTGAGCCCCACATGGGACAGGGACTGTGTCCAACTTGATTTGCTTGTATCCTCCTCAATGCTTAGTACTGTGCCTGACATATAATAAGTTCTTAACAAATACCTTCATAGGTAACTGAAGCACAGAGAATAAGTGAAGTGACCTGCCCAAGGCCACACAGCAGACAAGTGGCAGAGCTTGGATTAGAACCCAGGACCTTCTGACTCCCAGGTTCGTGCCGTATCCATTACGCTACTATGAAGAGCTCCTGCTTAGTCTTCTAAACCCAACTTGGCTGGATTCTTCAGGTTTCTTTGGGGGAAAAAAATGCCAGTTAACCATCCTAATTTTGTCAGAGGAAAATGCTGAAAAGCAGTAGGGAAAGGATGCTAAAATTATTTTTATTAGTTTTTTCAAACATCTGGACAGTTCCCCCATTAGAGATTTGCTAAAAGGGTAAGACCGTAAAGCTCTAGCCTGTAAATTGGTCCTCCAGACTGTAAGTTTGTTGTGGGTTGGGAATGTTCTTTTTCTTGTTATACTGTACTCTCCCCAGTGCTTCCTACAGTGCTCTGCGCACAGTAAGCACTCAATAAATACGACTGAATGAAGTGAGACCGTGGAGGGGCTTAAGATGGAGAATGAAAATACGTTCAATGGGGAAAAATGGGGAGAAAGTGTTCACAGATAGGCTTAGTCAAACCATGTAGGATGTGAAGAGTGGGAGGTAAAAGAGACATCGAGAATTGGTAAGACCATATGGTTTCCAAGGAGATCCAGGGATACACTGTAGATGACTCAAAATGGGGAACTCTTAAACTGCTGTCTACACCGTCAAAGAGAAGTGGAGAGATGAGTCACATGACAAAGGAAATCGTTTGATCTAAAACATCTATCCCAAATTCCAGACCAAGAAGCACCAGAAATCTCAAGGTAGGAGAAGCAATAATTATTTCACGGATGAACTAAGCATCTTTTAGGCTACCTGAACAGCCTCAGGGCTAGTCACTCTCTGGAGTACTCTCTGAAGAATCCAGAGGGAAAAGAAAAATGTCTCTGGGGATCCCTTTCATCTGTTTCAGTGCTGTTAAATCTGACCAGTCTTAGCAGGTCTCATTGTGTTACGATTTTGACTACAGAATTTGTGTAATCTATTCTTTAACTGTGGAGTAGAGCATCTGTGATATTTTAGCCGAAGGTTTCTGTTATACTGTGGCCTGGTTATCATCTGAAAGGCTTCATATCGATTTTTCTGTCTCCATAACATTCGTAAAATTTTTCTCATTTGATTACAGCTCTTGTGTATTACTATTATGTCATATCCATGGCCTAATGGGAAAAGCAGGAGACTGGGAGTCAGGAGACCTGAGTTATATTCCTGGTTCTGACTTTTGCCTGCTGTTTGACCTGGGGTAAGTCACTTAACTTCTCTGGGCCCCAATTTCCTCCTCTGTCAAATGGGGATGAAATACCTGTTTGCCCTCCCGCTTAGAGTCAGAGCCCCATGGGGGACAGGAACTGTCTCTGACCTGGTTATTTTGTATTTATCCCATTCCTCTTACAGTGCCTGTCACATATTAATCGCTTAACACAACCAAAATTATAATAATTATTGCCCCCTGTCACTTATTGAAAATTACCTAAATATAATGATGAGCACACATCCTATCTCCTGGATTTTGAATACCGATGATGGTGATAATAATTAAAAATTTATAATAATATTTGTTGTTGGTATGCGCCAAGCACTGTACTAAGTGCTGGGGTAGATATAAGATGATCGGGTACCACATGGGGTCCCAGTAGGAGGAAGAACAGGTATTGAATTCCCATTCTGCAGATGACCAATCAATCAATCATATTTATTGAGCGCTTACTGTGTGCAGAGCACTGTATTAAGTGTTTGGAAGAGTAGAATATAATAGTAATCAGATACAGTCCCTGCCCACAACAAGCTCACAGACCTGAGGAGGGAAGTGAATCACAGGGAGGTTAAGTAACTTGCCCAAGATCATAGAGCAGGGATGAGAAGCAGCAGGAAGCAGCGGAAAGAGCACGGGCTTGGGAATCAGAAGACATGGGTTCTAATCCCGGCTCTGCCACTTGTCTGCTGGGTGACCTTGGGCAAGCCGCTTAACTTCTCTGTGTCTCAGTTACCTCATCGGAAAATGGGGATTAAAACTGTGAGCCCCATGTGAGACAACCCGTATCTACCCCAGTGCTTAGAACAGTGCTTGGCACATAGTAAGCGCTTAAAAAATACCATTATTATTATTGTTGTGAGAACCTGGGTCCCCTGACTCCCAGGCCCATGCTCTATCCACTTAGGCCCTGCTGCTTCTTTCCCAGGTACAGTGCTCTGCACACAGTAAATGCTCAATAAATACGACCGATGGACTGACTAGCTTGAAAGCGCCTTGAGGGCAGAGATTGTGTCTACTGACTCTCCTGTACTCTCCCAACCACTTAGTACAGTGCTCTGCACACAGTAAGCTCTCAATAAATATGATTAATGAATTGATCGACCCTCTCCCTGCCTCTCTTGGATGGCAGAGATTGTATCCACTAACTTTCCCGTACTCTCCCAAGTGCTTAGAACAGTGCTAGGCGCACAGTAAAAGCTTAAGAATATCACAATTATTATTATTCTTCTTATTAGTAGTTGTAGTACAGTGCTCTGCCAGGAGGAAGAGCTGGGTAAATATTATCGATCAGTTGATTGGGCAGGCCAATCCTGTTTGGAGGCCAGAAAAGGGTTTTTCCTGGTTCTTCCTACCCTGAGGTACTTAGGATACCGTGATTTTAACGGGAGCTGAGCAGCCTTGTGCTTCCTCTTTGTACCCAAGAAGATCACACACTCATCTTTCCTGTCTGCTCTCTTAGAGAAGCAGTGTGGCTTAGTGGAAAAGAGCACGGGCTTGGGAGTCAGAGGATGTGGGTTCTAATCCCGGCCCTGCCACTTGTCTGCTGTGTGACCTTGGGCAAACCACTCCACTTCTCTGTGCCTCAGTTACCACATCTGTAAAAATGGGGATTAAGACTGTGGGCCCCACGTGGGACAACCTGATTACTCTGTATCTACTCCAGCGCTTAGAACGGTGCTTCGCACATAGGAAGCGCTTAACAAATAGCATAATAATTATTATTATATTTTGGATGCTCCACGAGAGCAGTGATGGAATCTAATCTATACCTTAAGTGGTGACCCGATGCCATTGGTAGAGTCTGGATTCCTTCCTTCTGGTGAGGGAATGATCCAGAAGTCCCTCACCGCCGGCATCTTTGCAAATCAAACTCCTTGGCAGCAGTATTTTTTTAAGGATGGATTTGGGACCTGCCATTTGACTTTTCACTAGAAAAAGCTGAGCCGCATTTTTTAATGGTATTCGTTAAGCGCTTACTGTGTGTGAAGCACTGTTCTAAGGAGATACCGGCTAGTCAGGTCGGACACAGTCCATATCCCACGTGGGGCTCGCGGTATTAATCACTATTTTTTACAGGGGGGGTAGCGGGGGCACAGAGAAGTTAAGCGACTCGTCCAAGGTCACGCAGCAGACAAGTGACAGAGACAGGATTCGGGAAATAACTGAATTTCACCTTTCAAGTGATGCTTCTTTGACCCAAGAAATAAATCAAAAGGTACAATAATAACAGCGGTAATCTGTTTCACAAGTTAATTTTCCTGCTAAAACAGCTCCAAAACTACTATTACTTTTCTCTCTCGCCTCCGCATTAATTATGCTTTGCTTTTCAGTAGGCTCCTTCATCCAAGCTTCCGAATGCTATTAACATAAGTAAATATGACGAAACTCGTTTTCACGGGGGCAGGGGAGGAGAGGGCATCTTTTAGCTCCTGCTGTTAAATCCAGACAACAGGGCTTTCAGCCTCCCAAATGAGAACACACGCTCTAATCCCCTTCATAGAATCGGGAGACATAGGAGAGGAGAGAAAGTAAAGACCCAATGACAAGGAACTAGAGATGAATAAGAAGGGATCCAGACACTAGGTGACTGTCCTAAATTCAGATGAAATTTGGTGACCGATCCAGGGACGAAACCTTTGCAGTTTCTAGTCTGAATGTCTGACACCTCCCCAGCAGCATGTTGGGGAAGCGGTTTTGCCCAGTGGATAGAGTTCGGGGTTGGGAGTCAGAAGGACCTGGGTTCTAGTCCCAGCTCCACCCCTTGTCTGCTGGGTGAACTTGGGTAGGTCACTTCACTTCTCTGGGCCTCACTTACCTCATCTGGAAATTGGGGATTAAGACTGTGAGCCCCATGTGAGACAGTGTCCCGCCTGATTATCTTGTATCTACCCCAACACTTAGAACACTGTGTGGCACAGAGTAAGCTTTTAACAAGTATCATAATTATTATTATTATGTACATATTACTGACTTAATTCCTCTCACCACCCCTCTAGATCGTCAGCTTGTTATGGGCAGGGAATGTGTCTGTTGTATTGCTATATTGTACACTCCCAAGCCCCTAGTACAGTGTTCTTCACACAGTAAGTGCTCAATAAATACGACTGATTGATTGATGGATTGATTGAGAGGTGGCTTGATAATACATTTGATTGGGCTGATCAATTTTTCACTCAAAGAGTCAGTTATCAATTATTCATCAGGGCTGATTACCCAGACTGAGGCATTCTCAGGTCTATAGAATCTTTTCTTCTCTTCTATTTCCCTATTTGGGCCATTTTGCTACTTGTCGGCACCTGCTCAGAGGGATGGAGAAGGGAAATGAAAAGGGGTGAACCTCGAACTAGGAAATTACTATTATTATTAATAATAATAATTATGAAAATAATGACAACAGCAACAAGACTGTAAGCTCACTGTGGGCTGGTAACGTGTCTGTTATATTGAATTCTTCCAAGCACTTAGTACAGTGCTCTGCGCATAGTAAGTACTCAATAAAAATGACTGATTAATAATAATTGTGGAATTTGTTAGGCATTTACTATGTGCCAAGCATTATGATTAATGGTATTTTTAATCAATGACATTTATTGAGCACTTATGGTGTGCAGAACACTGTACTAAGCACTGGAGTAGATACGAGATAATCAGGTCCCACATGGAGCTCACAGCCTAAGTAGGAGGGTGAACAGGGATTGAAACCCCATTTTGCAGATGTGGGAATTGAGACACAGAGTAGTTAGGTGACTTGCCCAAGGTCATGCAGCAGGCAAATGGCAGAGCTGAGATTAGAACTCAGATCCTCTGACTTCCAGGTCCAGGTTCTGACCAGTAGGCCACACCGCTTCTTTATTCCTTCAGAGCAGATTCAGTAAAGGGATTTTTGCGGAGGGGGAAAAGAGGTTCAAGCTAGAGGCGAAAATCAGGTTCTGGAGTTACAGAGTGAACGAGTGAGTGAGTGAGTGAGTGAGTGAGTGAGTGTGTGTATGTCAGGAAGGGGTGTTTCAAAACCTCACTGTGGGCAGGGAACATGTCTGCCAACTCTGTTGCTCTCTCCCAAACACTTAGTACAGTGCTTTGCACAGGGTAAGTGCTCAAAAAACACCATTGATTGATCAGTAGATTTCACTAATAATGATGATAGTATTTGTTAAGCTCTCACTATATGCCGAGCATTGTTCTAAGCGCTGGGATAGATAGAGGAAAATCAGGGTTGTCCCAAATGGGGCTCACAGTCTTAATCCCCATTTTACAGATGAGGTAACTGGGCCACAGAGAAGTTAAGTGACTTGCCCAAAGTCACACAGCTGACAAGTATATTCCAAGCACTTAGTACAGTGCTTTGCACATAGTAAGTGCTCACTAAATACGATTGAAGTGGAATAGCCGGGATTAGAACCCGCAACCTCCGACTCTCAAGTCGGTGCTTTTTACACTAAGCCACGAAAAGTTCTTGAGGTCAGGGATTATAAATCAGCCAATCACGTTTATTGAGTGCTTACTGTGTGCCAATGAATAACAATAATAATAATAATAATGTTGGTATTTGTTAAGCGCTTACTATGTGCAGAGCACTGTTCTATGCGCTGGGGTAGATACAGGGTCATCAGGTTGTTCCACGTGAGGCTCACAGTTAATCCCCATTTTACAGATGAGGTAACTGAAGCACAGAGAAGTTAAGTGACTTGCCCACAGACACACAGCTGTCAAGTGGCAGAGCTGGGACTAAATGCTTGGGAGAATTTACTATAACAATATATAGAAACATTCCCTGCCTGCAACGATTGTGTGTTACTAACTCTACTGTGCTCTGCCAGATGCTTAGTTTGGTGCTCCCTCAAAGAGTAAGTGCTCAATAAATACCGTTGATGATGGTTATTATCTCTCCAGTCCTCTTACCCTGGAGAATTGAAATCTGATTATCTGCGTGGATATATACTGAGGAAGCAATGCCACATTCAAATTCTTTGTCAGCAAGGGGAAAGAGAAGGTGATTTTTATTTTATTCCTTTCCCCATTGCTTCCTTTTCATCTTGGCTGGAATCAGAATGGCTGAAGAGCCGAGTAATAATAATAATAATGATAATAATAACAATAATGCTCATAGCAATGATCACAATAATGACATTTATTAAGCGCCTACTCTGAGCTAAGCAGTGGGGTAGATACAGGCTTATCAGCTTGGCCACCACCCCCGTCCAATATAGATGTCCCAGACTTTCTTATCCCTTATGCCTTTCATTAGGAAACCGGGGTCCAGAGAAGTTAAGTGACTTGGACAAGGTCTCACAGCAGATCAGGGACAGAACTGAAATCAGAAGCTACCCAGGATCAATCAGTCAATCATATTTATTGAGCACTTACTGAATGCAGAGCTCTGTACTACACACTTAGGAGAATACAGTACAACAGAGTTGATAGATACTTTCCCTGCCCACAACAAGTTTACAGCCTAGAGGTGGAGACAGATATTAAATAACTAAATATATACATTTGCCCAATCCCACATTCTTTCCACCTGACCACGCTTTGGGGCTTGAAAAAATAAGCTTGGTAGGAGGCTGGCTCATTCATGTTTGTTGAGATTCAAGTTTATAACCTGGGGGTGTCTGGAATTCTGACTAGTGGCGATTTTGTGGGAAAACGGGGGCATAGCTCCTCCAAAAGCCTTATCTCCTTCAAGAGGCCTCCCCTATCTCTTCCTCCAAGAGTCATTCCCTGACTAAACCCTCCTTTCCTCTTCTCCCTCTCTCTTCTTTGTCGCCCTGACTTGCTCCCTTAATTCATCCTTCCTCCCAGCCCCACAGCACTTATGTCCATATCTGTAATGTATTGATTTCTATTAATGTCCGTCTCCCCTCTAGACTGTAAGCTTGTTATGGGCAGGGACTGCGTCTATTTATTGTTATACTGTAGTCTCCCAAGTACTTCGTACAGTGCTCTGCACACAGTAAGAGCTCAATAAGTAAAATCGAATGAATAAGCAAATGAATGAATATCTACACACCTATATATTTTTCCTCTTTGATTTCTTGATTACATTTAGCCCGTATCTTATGAAGGGGAAGACCGAGGGTCAGGAGGGAGAGATCCAAAGAAGAAGAGAAGAGCCAAGACAATACCTCTCTCCCTTTCCGGTTTTACCTGAAAGGAGATTCCTTTTTCCCTGTTCCACTGAATTGAGAGATGCCCTGCAGATCTCATAGTAACGAAGAGGACACTGGCTTTCCTCCTTCACCCGTCGTGCCCCTCTGAAGAGTAATAATGATAACTGTGGTATTTAAGTGCTTACCATGTGCCAGGGACTATGCTAATTGCTGGGGTGGATACAAGCAAATCAGGTTAAACACAGTCCCTGTCCCACTTGGGGCTCACGGTCTCGATCCCCATTTTACAGATGAGGTAACTGAGGCCTGGAGAAATGAATAATAATAATACTACTTATGGTATTTGTTAAGCACTTACTATGTGCCAAGCACTGTTCTAATCAGGCTGTCCCACATGGGGCTCACAGTCTTAATCCCCATTTTCCAGATGAAGTGACTGAGGCACAGAGAAATTAAGTGACTCGCCCAGGGTCACCCAGCAGGCAAGTGGCAGAGCCGGGATTAGAACCAGGTCTGAGTCCCAGGCCCGTGCTCTATCCACTTCGCCATGCTGTTTCTCCACTGCAGTAACAGTAAGTGCTCAGTAAATACCCTGATAATGATTGATGATGGTTCATCTTGGGAGCCAGGACCTGGTTACGTGGGGTTCCAGATGCCAGGCCTGCTCTGTGGTTCTGCAGCTTTGGCAGAAAATGCACTCTGCGTTGCTGGCAAAAGAGGGAGGAATTCGTGAACTAAGGATCCAATTAACTTGGATTAGCTAAAATCATGAATCTTAAAGAGGGAAAGCTCCCCTAGGGACAGTGAACTTATCCTGGATCCTGTGTGGGCCTAAAAATCAATGCTCAGGGCGACGCTGTGAAGATCCGCCTCGGCATCTGTTGGCAAGAAATAAATGGCACACATCTGTACAGTTCCGATAAGGTTTCCGTGGGAGGAGAGCAAAGAGCAGGAGGGCATGTACTTGTCATTTTGTCTCAAGATGGCAGCTCAGCTTGATCAGCAGAGCACTCTGTCAGCCAGTATTGTTTAACTCCTGGGAACCTCAATCAATCAATCAATCAATCTTACTGTGCTTATTGTGTGCAGAGCACTGTACTAAACAGATAGTACAATATAACCGACACATTCCCTGCCCACAATGAGCTTACAGTTTAGAAGAGCTAGCGGCAGGGAAGCCATTTTGTTTTAAATGATGTGGGACTGTATCTGACCTGATTATTTTGTAGTTTCTCCAGTGCTTAGGGCAACTCCTCACACTTAGTAAGCACTTAACAAATACCACACTTTGTATTAAGGGCAAACAAAAAAAGAGAGAGTAGAAATAAAAGGCTCAGGACACTGACTTCTTTTCCGCCTATGGCTCAGTTGCCATCAAGCCTGACCTGATTTCCCTGAAACAGTAGCCTATGGGCCAGTGCTTATTTTCCCAGCTGTCGTACAATGTCAAATACGTCGAGGAACCTCACTGACCTAACGAAGGACGATAATACGTCCCATCACCCACCGAGATCATTCCCGCCAAACCGGAGGGTGGAGATTTCATCCTGTTCCTCACCTTGGGGCCTTAAAATAAAATGCCTCACTGAGAACGGAGAGGAAACAGCTTGCTTTTCGGTAATTCTGCCTCTGTCTTTTAGTGCTGTGCTTAGACAAATATAGCAGCTGTATAATTACCTTTAATTAATATGAGCCTCATTGCCCCAAGGAAAAGCAACAGCACAGTTGAAGCTGCGATACATTAACTCTCAGCAGTGTCTCTTCCCTTCCATCCCTTCTCCTTTTGCCCTACCTCCTTGCTCCAGGAAGGGGGTGGGAGGGGAGAGAGGGAAGGGATGAGAATTTCACCCCCGAAGGACCGGGAATGCTGTCATCACTGTCTTTCCATAAGCCTGATTCTTGCCCATCTGTGGCCACTAGCTCTTTTCCCAAGGGTTGGGATTCTGTGTATTCCAATCTGACTCCCTAACGGTAGAAAGGAGTCTACAGTCCTGGGCTTGTTTAACAGGAGCCCGGAGCCAAACCAGAGGTGGGTTGGGAGGATTTAGTGATTCCTTTTTTTTCCTAAATAGTATTTGTTAAACACTTACTAGACGTTAAGCACTGTTCTAAGCACTGTTCTTAAGCATAAGATCCAAGGTTATCAGGTTGGACACAGCCCCTGTCCCACATTCATTCATTCAGTGATATTTATTGAGCACTTACTTTGTGCAGAGCACTGTACTAAACACTTGGGAAGTACAATTCAGCAACAAATAGAGACAAACCCTGCCCACAATGGGCTCACAGTCTAGAAGGGGGGAGACAGGCATCAAAATAAGTAAATAGGCATCAATAGCATCAAAATAAATAAATGGAATTATAGATAGGGATCACAGTCTGATTAGGAGGGAGTAGAATTTAATTCCCATTTTGCAGTTGAGGAAACTGAGGCTCAGAGAAGAAAAATGACTTCCCAACCCCGCAGCACTTATGTATACATCCGTAATGTATCTATTTCTATTAATATCCATCTCCCCCTCTAGAGTGTAGGTACTTTGTGGGCAGGGGATGTGACCGTTTACTGCTATACAGTACTCTTCCAAGCACTTAGTGCAGTGTTCTGCACACAGTAAGCATTCAGTAAATACGACTGACTGACCGCGCCCAAGGTCACGCAGCAAGCAACCGGCAGAGCCGGGATCAGAACCCAGGTCCTCCGCTCCCAGGTCCGTGCTCTTTCCTATAGGCATCACGCCACGGCGGGTCCAGTGGCAAGAGCCCGGCTCTGAGAATCGGCAGAGAGGGGTTCTAGTTCCGGCTGAGCAAGCAGCGGGAAAACTGTTGGCATTCCCGTTGGTAGCGGTGAGGATTTCCGACGAGGGAAGGCTGAAAGACGGTTCAGATTTGCACCCTTTTTCGACCCCTCCCTCAGCCCCTTAGCACTTACGTATGTAATCGATACTTATTTCTCTCTCCCCCTCTGGACTGCTATCTCCCTGTGGACAGGAAGCAGGCCTACCAACTCTGTCATAGTGCCCTCTCCCAACGGCTTAGCCCAATGCTCTGCACACAGTAAGCGCTTGATAAATACCACCGACTGACACTTTCCGATTGGTCCCACCTCTGGGGCCAAGGTAAAGGCACATAGGGTGGCTCTTTCGGCAGGTACAGGACAGAGGAGGGAGAGGAAGTCAGAAGGCCCCGGGTTCTAATCCCAGCTTTTCCCCTTGCCTCCTGTGTGATCTTGGACATATCTCTTCACTTCTCTGTGCCTCAGTTCCCTCAACTGTAGAAGGGGGATTAACACCGTGAGCCACATGTGGGACGTGGACCGTGTCCAACCTGATTAGCTTGCATCTCCCCCAGTGCTCAATACAGTGCCCGGCACATAGTAAGCACTTAATCAATACCATTTAAAGATAAAATAAAATGAAACTGTCTTCCATTCCTGAATGTGGAAAGTAAAAATAGAGTTTTCATGGTGGAGTGAATTGATTCGAGCTGCCCCACCAACGTAATGAACTAGCAGCACAGCTTTAGGAGCCTGGAGCATATTTTGTCCTTGAGAAGGTCGATGAAACAGCGGGGCCTGGTCGGGAAATGGTCAGGCAAGAGTCGCCTCCAACTAATCCACTTCTCTTCCCCAGAATCTCCCCACCGAACACTTTCCCAATCAGACGGGAGTGCGTGCCCCTTGATTTCCTGTCAAAATCTCCCAGGAGGTAGTTTAGATATACGGTATAATAAAGACATGATTCATTCTCTTAAAATAGGAAAAGAAAGTCACAAATAAAGAGCCGCACGGAGCGGAAATAACTCTTCAATGTCAGATCCGGTGGTACGCAGAGAGAGAAGGCAGAGTCAGCCTTGGCACGGGGCAAGTGTATGTTTTTCATCAAATGTGGGAACAGGATGTGCGTCTGGAAGGGGGCGGGGGGCTTGCCTTCCGAGAGAGGAGCCTACTCGGCCAAGGGGCGGCACTGGGAAGACGGAGGGCACGGCGCTTCAGCCCTGGCCTGTGGGAGACACTGAGGCAGGAAGCAGGAAAAGAGGAAGGGAGCGTGAAGAGCAGTCAGCAGTGTGGCCTAGTGGATAGAGGATGGGCCTGGGAGTCAGAAGGACCTGGGTTTTAAATCCCAGTCCTGCCATCCCAGCCCTGCCACTTGTCTGCTGGGTGACCTTGGACAAGTCGCTTCACTTCTCTTCTGTAAAATGGGGATTAAGACCGTGAGCCCTCCGTGGGACGGGGACTGTGTCCATCCCAATTTGGTTGTATCCACTCCAGTGCTTAGGACAGTGCCTGGCACATAGTAAGCACTTAACAAATACCACAATTCTTAGTGAAGGACCACTTTTCTCCTGGGGAGAATCAGAGATAGAAAACTCACGAACTTTGTCTAAACTTATTAGAAAACCTCCAGGAGGGGTAGAGTCTGTGTAATCTTTACTTTCTATCTGCTAATGCCTAGAACCAGCTCGTTAAACACCTGTTGACTTGCCTTGTGATAATACCATAATGTACTTATTTACATTAATGTTTGCCTTCCACCTAGACTTTCAGCTCCCTTTTTATAGCATTTGTTAGCACTTATTATGTGCCAGGCACTGCATTAAACGCTGGGGTGGAATACAAGCTAATCAAGTTGGACACGGTCCATGTCCCCTATGGGGCTCACAGTCTTAATCCCCCATTTTACAGCTGAGGGAACTGAGGCCCAGAGTAGTGAAGAGACTCACCCAAGGTCACACAGCAGACAAGTGAAGGAGCTGGGATTAGAACCCAGGTCCTTCTGACTCTCAGGCCCATGCTGGATCCACTAGGCCACACTGCTTCACCTTCGCGCCTTCCAGAAAAGCAGGATTAACTGTTCTGGGGCACAGTGGGAGTGGCCACTTCCTCCTCAGTGTTCCTCTTGGTGTCGGGGCTGAGAGAAGAATGACTGAGCTCTCCTCAGAGAGCCGTTCAAGTCCACTAGTGTCACCCGGGTGGAAACTCTGCCACGGGCAGAGCACCTGGCCCCTGTTTTCATCTCTTCCCCCATCTGGGTGGTGCCGTTCACCCTGCCGACGGGTCGCAGACTGTGGACCTCCCGAGGGACGTTAAGCACTTTTCCCAGGCAACCGAGCAGAGGATATTTTCATGGTGCCCATATGAAGGGTGGGAGAGATCGCGGGATCTTGTTGGTGAAATGCTAGTGCTGAATCCATTTAGGCAGTGGGCAGGTCTTCTCCATTCTGGAGGGGAATGTCCCCTCTACAATGGGAAGTATGCAGAAAATGAAAGACGACCGAAGTCCAACAACGGACCCTGAATATCAACAGTTAAAAGTCAACAGTGGAGAAGCAGCATGGCCTAGTGGATAAAGCACAGGCTTGGGAGTCAGAAGGACTTGGGTTCTAATTCCGCTTCCATCACGTGTCTGCTGTGTGACCTTGGGCAAATCACTTCACTTCTCTGGGCCTCGTTTCCCTCATCTGTAAAATGGGGATTAAGACTGTGAGCCCCATGTGGGACATGGACTGTGTCCAACCCAATCACCCCAGTGCTACCCAAGCGCTAATTACTGTGCCTGGCCCATAGTAAGCACTTATATTGTACCCTCCCAAGTGCTTAGTACGTTCCTCTGCACTCAGTAAGTGCTGAAAAATGTGATTGAATGAATGAACTTAAGAAATACCACAGTTGTTATTATTAATATTAAAAATATCTTGCCAGTGTGACCCAAATTTAGGGATGTTTGAATTTTGGTTGCCAAATCGTCTTTCGGTCTCCCTGAGGCCTAGGCACTTCCCTTGCTCTTCCCTTGCACACCACCCCTCCCTGCTTGGCTTCTTTCGTTGTTGCTAGGAAAGGAGGACCGTTGCCAGGTGATGAGCCACACTGGATGTAGCACAAAGCAATATGGAGGTTTGAGGGTCCGGAATACACGCGAGCTCTCTCCTCTCTCTCCCTCTGACTCCTACGGGTGCCTAGCTTCTCTAACGAAGGTCTTCTTTTATTTTTTGAGCTGAAGGTCGATCCCCTCTGGGGTCTAGACAGAGGCCGATGCTTGTCACGTGACCATAAAGGCTAGACAGAGGCTAATGGTCTCATGACATGACCAAGGGGCTAGACGGGCTGGGCTTGTCATGAGACCCTAAACCTCCTGAGGACAGGTGCCGGATACAAATTAAATTCCGAAAACGCTCCTTGTGGACCCTCAGGGTTTGGTGGCCACGATGATGCTGCCCGCTCGGTCCAGGCCCCCAAGAACTCAGAGGGTAATCGGCTCTGCCTGCTGCTGCAGAAACCTGGGAAACTTGAGAAAGCCAGAAAACTCACCTCAACTGCCAGTCTGTAAGTTCTTTGTGGGCAGCGAATGTGTCTTCCAACTCCGCTGTATTGTATTCTTCTGAGCGCTTAGTACGCTGCTCTGCACACAGTGCTCAATAAATACTACTGATTAATTGACTGAGCCCTGAATATTTACCCTGGATCCTCCCCCACACTGCTCTGCTCCTGGCTCATAGATTCTAGAGGTTGGTCCCGGGTCTTCAGGTTGGATTTAGCTACTTCTTGCCCCTTGAAAACAGTCAAACACAAAATAAACGCTGATTGCACTTCCTGGGACTCTAGACAGAAGGTAGTGATGGATCACAGAGCCTGGAAGCAGTGTGGCATGAGACACAGTATGGCCTATTGGATGGAGCATAGGTCTGGGAGTCAGAAGGACCTGGATTCTAATCCTGGTTCTGACTCTTGTCTGCTGGGTGACCTTGGGCAAGTCATTCAACTTCTCTGTGCCTTAGTAACCTCATCTGTAAAAGGGGGATTAAGACTGTGAGCCCCATGTGGGACAGGGACCGCGCCTAACCTGATTACCTTGTATCTAACCCAGTGCTTAGAACAGGGCTTGGCGTACAGTAAGCACTTATCCTCTTGACCACCTGTCCACCTATTCCCACCTTCTCTTCACTCCTTGTCCTAAGCCATGTAGCCCCCCTTGCCAGCTTCTTAGATAAGAACATTTGAAAAATAAAGCGGGCCAGAGATGCCTTCATCTGATCAAGAGGGGATTATCGAAGAGTGAAACAAATACGGTCGCCAGGGCGTCGGAGGGGACAGCCGGAATTCCGTGCATGCACGGTGGCCATCTTGGGAGGAAAAGGAATCAAGCCTCTGCTTCCTGCTGCCCCGAAGCCACGGCTTACCTCACGTACTGCAACTAAATGGTCCCCTAATGGTCTGAAAGGGTTCATGTCCCTCCCAAAGGCCTTCCTCACAATCAGAGCCACTTAATAATTATAATTATGGTACTTGTTAAGTGCTTACTTTGTGCTAAGCACTGTTCTAAAGGCTGTGGGAGTCACAGGTTAATCAGGTTGGACGCAGTCCCTGTCCCACAAGGGGATCACACTCTTAATCCCCATTTTACAGATGAGATAACTGAGGTACAGAGAAGTGAAGCGACTTGCCCAAGGTCAAGCGGCAGGCACGGGGAGGAGCCAGGATTAGAATCCAGGTCCTTCTGACGTCTAGGCTTGTGCTCTATCCACTAAGCCACAGCTCACTCTCCGCTCCGGTTGTGCAGGAGGACAAACTGAGGTTTCTGGGCGGAAGAAGCTTGCTCCCAAATTATGGCCAACTATAGGCAGAGGTAGGCAAGAAGCTAAGGGTAATGCTGCCAGGTCATTGCCAAACCTCCGCGAGGTCTTCCCAAGTGAGCAGAGTATCAGCTTTCCGCACAGGCCGCCACCTCCATTTTTCTGAATTTAAGGAGGCAGCTGAAAGGACTTAAGTTCTAGATGTCAGAGAACCCATCTGGGTAATTGCCCTTGCAACTCCCCTAGCCCCCCGGAAGCAGACAGCCTAACCGGTTCTTAATTTGTGATTGATAAACCCGGAAGTTATCACATTATCTGCTACCTGCCTTTCATTAAGACTCTGCCACAGATGCTGTTTCTTGCACGCTGACATCACTGCTCATTCATCTTCATCAAGGAAACAAGATTTTCTGCTCTGGGCTTTGACAGGCTTTTTCCTGAAAGCAGGGGGTGGTGAGAAGCCAATGGTCGGGGAGAGAGGAGAAAGGTAAGGGGGCCATTTTGGTTTCCCTCTAAATTTCTGGGACCAACTACTGGGAGTTCTGGGAGGGGAAAAGAAAAAAAAATCAATCACCCACAGTCTCATCCCTGATGAATTCAAGTCCTTCATGTTTTGAAAACTGAAATCAATTCTTTGGAAGCAACATGACCTAGTGGAAAGAGCACAGGCGTGGGAGTCAGAAGAAAAACGTTCTAATCTGGCTCTGCCACTTGCCTGTTGTGTGAAGTTGGGCAAGTCACTAAACTGCTCTGTGCCTCGGTTTCCTCACCTGCAAAATGGAATTCAGTACTTGCTCCCCCTTCTTGTTAGATTGTGAGCTTCACGTGGGACAGGGACCCACGTTCAACCTGATTATCATATATCTACTTCGGCACTTAGAACAGTAGTTGCCAAATTGTAAATACTTAACAAAAATTACTTAATAAACAGCGGTGACAACAACAACCATCTCAACTTTTAAAATATCTTATTAGGTCTTGGTTTAGGGCCAGGCTGAAGGGTTAGGGTCGGGGCTAAGATCAAGAATACCTGTTGACAAGAGGTTTTGTTGCCTGTTGATGATTGAACATCTGTCAACCACATGTCTGATGACTAGTTTCCCTCAGAGAGCCAGATAGTCACATAAAGCCGAAAGGCAGAGAAGCATGTAAATAAAGCCCACTAGCTCACGTTCTCTAAGGTTTCCTTGCCCCTTCCTTTCCCAGCAGGCATCCTGGGAGAAAATAGGTTAAATTTCCCCATTTGGCACTCATCATTGGTGCCCAGTGATTAGGAAAGCTGGGCTGAGAGAAGGGAAATGGCAGAGCGGTTCTTTACAAAGCTCTTCCATCAAGGTGCCCCCCCCGCCCTCCTCTCCAATCTCTGAACTTGCATCCACTTGGTGGGTGTGGGACGGCCTTGCGGGTGTGGTCTTCCATCCAGCTACATGGAGAAGAACCATGGTGGGAAGCAGTGTAGCCTAATGGATAGAGCATGGGTCTGGGATTCAGAGGACAGGAATTCTAATCCTGGTTCCTCTACTTGTCTGCTGTGTGATCTTGGACAAGTCACTTCACTTCTCTGTACCCCAGTTATCTCATCTGTAAAATGGGGATGAAGACTGTGAGCCCACGTGGGACATGGACTGTGTGCAATCTGATTAGCCTGTATCTACCCCAGTGCTTAGTACAGTGTCTGGTACATAGTAAGCACTTAACAAATACCATAAAACAAAAGGGATCCAGAGGGGAGCGCCCTCTCTTTACAGAATGGTTGGTGGCTTTGGTTTCTGAAACCGGAGCTCGTGGGATGGTCTCAGCTCCTGGGGAGGAGCAGGAGGAGGAGAAAGAGGAGGGTGAAGAGGGGATAGGGAGAGGGGAAACCATGAGCTAAGCCCTCCCCATACTTTGGAAAAGGCAAGCCTCAAAACACACTCTCCAGTCAAACAGCCCGGCTGAGTCCTGGGAGGGAAAAGAAAGCCAGGAAGAACAGTCAGCCCTTCCAGCAACCCGCCACCAGCACCTTTTAATCCACAGTGGCCAGAGAAGAAAATCAGATGAAAGAAAGATGTGGAACAGCTTTCCTGCAGAGGGGCTCACTTCCACCAGCACAGCCAGAGGGGCTGGGGGAGAAGGGGATGGGAGAAATGGGGCCATGTGTCTCCAGCTTTCTCCTGCATTAGATCCACTTCAGCGGCTGTGTCCAAGCCCCAAGGAAGAAGTTGAGCCTCTCCCCCCAAGGAATGCTGACGTTCCCCGGAGCCATTCCCACCCAGCCGGGGAGCTCTGCCTGGGAGCGCTTTAGTTGAAAACTCCAATTAGTAGCAGTTCATTTTCCGCGCTTCGCTATAACACCAATGCTGACGATTTCACTGGGACCTTGATGGGAAAATCGTACATGTTTCCTTAGGAAGACTGGCATAATTCTGCATTAATAAATGTACCATGAAATTAAAAACTGAGGCTTGAGTTGATTATACCTTCCCAACTCGCTCTGGCATGAAGAGAAGCGTTTCACCTTCTGTACAGGCTTTTGTTTCACGACCGTCGGGGCAACAGAGATCAGACGAAGCGATTATTACCCAGACTTACTAAGTCCGAGTCGGCTCCTGTCCGTGACCTTTGGGTGCGTTTGCCTTGTAGGTGAGCATGGAACGAGAAGGGCGGAACGGTTCACTGTTTTTCCCGAAAGGGCTACTCGGGGAAATGGGGGTTGGGGAAGCTATGTTCAGCTCGCACTCCTACCGGGGGCCAGATGTCCACCTGTTGACTACTGTCCTCCTCTTCCTTTTCACTCTGGCTTGGTTCCCCATGGGACATTGGGTGATTAGTTGGCTGTCCAAAACCTACATGCCCCTTTTCGCCTTATGCCATCGGGTCGTCTCCGACCCATAGCCAAGCCACGGACACATCTCTCCCGGAAGGCCCCACCTCCATCGGCGATCGTTTCGGTAGTGTATCCATAGAGTCTTCTTGGTAAAAATACAGAAGCACTTTACCGTTGCCTCCCTCCACCCAGTAAACCTGAGTCTCCGCCCTCGACTCTGTCCTGTGCCGCTGCTGCTCAGCGTGGGTAAGTTTTGACTTGAAGCAGGTTGCCTTCCACTCGCTAGCTAGGAATGGAATGGAATGGACAGGTCTCTGCTTGACTCTCCCTCCCATAGTCGAGACTGGTAGAGTACTGGAAACTCCCCAGGTGCGACCCTGAGAGGGGATGTGTCCCTTCCCTCATGGGAAATCGATCAGTCAGTCAATCACATTTATTAGTAATAATAATAATGATGATGATGGTATTTGTTAAGCGTTTACTATATGCCAGGCACTGTACTAAACGCTGGGGTAGACACAAGCAAATCAGCTTGGACACAGTCCCTGTCCCACATGGGGCTCACAGTTTCAATCCCATTTTACAGACGAGGTAACTGAGGCACAGAGAAGTGAAACGACTTGCCCAAAGTCACCCAGCAGACAAGCGGCAGAGCCGGGATTAGACTCCCAGGCCCACGCTCTATCCTCTAGGCAATGCCACTTTTCATCTTTGAGTACTTACTGTGTGCAGAGCACTGTACTGAGTGCTTGAGAGAGTACAATAAAACAATATAACAGACACATTCCCTGCCCACAACAAGCTTACATTTTCGATGGAGAGAAAGTCAATAATATAAATAAATCACAGAAATGGCTTTTCAATCTGGAAATGTGGTTTTTAAAGTCAGGGTGGAGCAGTTAGGGAGGAGGGCTGCAGTGGGGTTTCCAGGCATTTCAGGTATCAGCCACAGAAGTCACCTCACCGGCAGAGAAAAACAATGTGGTCGAGAGGATAGAAAAAGGGGCTGGGAGTCAGAAGGATCTGGGTTCTAATCACAACTCCGCCACTTGCCTATTGTGTGACCCTGGACAACTCACTTCACTTCTCTGGGCCTCAGTTCCCTTGTCTGTAAAATGGGGATTAAGACGGTGAGCCCCATGTGGGACGTGGACCGTGTCTAACCTGATTGGCTTGGATCTACCCCAGCGCTTAGTACAGTGCCTAGTACACAGTAAGTGTACTGAACCAATATGAGAGAGAGAGAGAGAGAGAGAGAGTGAGTTGGGGAAGCCAGTGGTTGGAATACATGGATTGGACAGGCGTGCTCACTTGCAACATGTGACAGATACACACCTCTTGAGGCGTGTAGGAGCCAGCCCTAACAGATTATTGCCTCAGTTCATTAAGTAAATGAAGACGTGAACCTCTTTGACTTGTGTTCTTGCAGTCTGCTTTGTCACTGTCCTTCACAATCACCTTCCTGCCTTTCTCCACTAGGTCTCAACCTCTCTTATTGCCAGCTCCCATTTCCTTCCAGGCCTTTGACTTTGCTCCAATTTTGAGTGACTATGGGGCAGAACTTCCCCCTTCTCTTCCTGCTAGCCGGGCCCAGTTAAGTGGCCTGTCCATCCCACCGGGAGAACCCAAGGTGAGCCTACGTAAGTGCTCACTAGAAGCTGGCTTCTACCCCAGTTATTGTTAATGGCCCAAACTGTGCTGACCTACCCCAAAGAAAAAGAACAGTAGATTGAAGCAGATAATGCTTGGCACTTGCTGCCTCGATTTCAACCTAATGATTACTTGATAACTAGTAATTTTGGTTGCCACTCAAAGCTGGTTCACCTTGGTAAAGAAGGTTGTACTTAGTGTTAGCTTTCTCAAGCCTGCCTTCCGACTGGCCCGGGGGCTACACGACTGACAGCTGACGTCCAGGGATTTAAGAGTCTTAAATTCCCTCTGTCAGTCAGAACAGGCTGGACTCAGGGGATGGTAGTGACGGTAAGCTCTAGACTGCAAGCTCGTTGTGGGCAGGGAATGTGCCTGTTAATGTATTTTATTCTCCCTAGCATTTAGTGCAGTGCTCTGCACGCATTAAGCACTCAATAAATACAGTTGACTGACTGACTAATGACGCTTGCCTCCTTATCATGAAGAGGCATCCACTTTCCCTGGGGATCAAGAATTCTATTTAGCACCTGGACAGAGTAGCTTGCCCGGGTATGAAATGCAACTTGAGTCCTTGCAAGGAGTTAATGCAGATTCTAAAAGTGCCTCAGTTACCCTCAAAGGGTAGCTAGGACCCTGGGGAAATTAAGTTCGGAATCTCAGGTACGAGACTGGTGGAGAGGGCGTTGGAAGGCTACAGCCTTTAATTCTCTCAGAGGCCTCCGAAATAGAGTTAGATTTCGGCTTCTCCTGGGCTGCTTCCTGCCATATGGTCTGGATTTCATCTTTACGTCTGTCTACCCAGAAGCATTTATGCCACGAAAGCAATTTGTTTTTAAAAATCTTACATAAAACACCGAATCCACTCACCATAAGGATAGCATTATGGTTCAGTGAAGGTCATTTTTCCAACTCAATGATTTCCCACTCTACCCTTGACCTCTAAGCAATGATCTCATTAATAGAATGCCGGTCCGGGTGGTGTGGTGACTGATACTCTCTTGTGGATCCTGAGTTGGCGTGGCGGCACACGGAGGCATCTCTTATGTTGATTCATTGCAGCATCTCATCAAGGTGTTGTATGGGTTCACTTTCATTCAATAGTATTTACTGAGCGCTTACTATGCGCAGAACACTGTACTAAGCGCTTGGAATGAACAAGTCGGCAACAGATAGAGACGGTCCCTGCCGTTTGACGGGCTTACAGCTTCTAAAAGTAGGAGTTTTATTGCTAAACAAGTTTGCCAGCAATTGATTCCTCCCTCCAACCCCCCATATTTTGCCTCAAAGAGAGGAACGGGGGGAACATTACCTGGAAGAGGAAGGGGAGAACGGAGCGAGCAAGAGAAGGAGCCACAAGAAGAGTTGGAAAGGGCAAGAAGACAAAAGTCCATATCAGGGTCTGTAGAGAAGTGGCATGGCATAGTGGATAGAGCACGGGCCTGGGAGTCAGAAGATCACAGGTTCTAGTTCCGACTCTGCCACACGTTTGCTGTGTGACCTTGGGCAAGTCACTTCACTTCTCTGTGCCTCAGTTAACTCATCAGTAAAATGGGCATTGAGACCGTGAGCCCCACGTGGAACAGGGACTGTGTCCAACCTGATTTGCTTCTATCCACCCCAGTACTTAGTACTGTGCTTGGCACATAGTAAGCACTTAACAAATACCACAGTTATTATTGTTATTATCATAAATGCCCATTGTACACAGAGCCCAAGGAAGGTAACAGGGGCTGATGGGATTGGGGCAAAGTTACCAGAGGGGATGGAGGCCCGTTAGATACCAAAATTGTAACCTAGATCTAAGTTTAAGGTATTCACCATAATGCACTTTACAGAGATCTCTGCCTGCCAATTTCCCCCAGAAGTGGAAATTCAATTCACAGAGAAAGTCATAAAGCAGCAATACTTCTGCAGGATTAGTGGAAGCTGAGAGAAGTGATGAGGAAACAGTGAAACCGGCAGGTGGGTACAGTTGCCAGGAAAAGCGTCATCCCATTGATCAGACTTTTCTTGAAAGCACATAGGATCTACACTCTGGAGTGACATACAGCAGAGAAGAAGTTAAGCGGGTGGGGGGTTCTATAAGGATACCGGTGTATAGGGGGTTGTAATGAAGGAATTCAGAACTTGGCATTGTCATGTGAAAAGGGTAAAGACATAGGGCTGGGAAATTCTGTTTCCATGAAAACTAAAGAACAGGCAGAACAAATCTAGGAGAGAAAGAATGAGGTCTCATTAACCAGAGCTCGTCGGCTTCTGGGACAGCAGAGAGCTTTGAATCGTGCTTTCATGCCAAATGTATATATATATATATTTCTATATTTCTGAACTTGGTAAGATAGTCCCAACTGCATATTGAATAATGAGTTTTACCCAGGAAAAATGCATATAGACAACATGCACTCTACAAAGCAGATTTCCAAAAAGGGCTCATATAGGCTCGTCTTAAGGCTTATTCTATTATACAGTCATTTCCACTATAATCTATCATTACATGATTTGGTTAGAATGTGATGGAAGAATAGGGGAACATAGTTACCATAACACAGCTGGGAAATGGCTACAAATTAGTTCTAACTCCACGCAGTGATGCCAGGAATGCTGTTTGTTGCAAGCAGATGCTAGGATCGTGGGCCAACTCTGCTATCAATCCCTCATTAGCATCACATAGAGAACCGATTGCAACTATTTAAAATTAAGTATTGACTAGAAACTGATTTTAAGCAGTGCAAATCGGTTCACCACGAGGTGCCAGTGACCACTGTTAAGTACAAAGGAAGTACAATAGTTTCCCTTTAGTTGCTTTTTAAAACTTGAGTCCGGCGAGAACTCTCTATGCCTTCCACGAACTCTGAATTCCGCCCGGTGTAATAAGAGCTGTGTAGAAGAACAATGGCTTTTGAACCATCTTCTTCCTAACTTTATTTCCCAATGAAATAACTTTTGACTCTGTGCGACTTGGGGGAAACACCCGTTTTTTTGGGAATCCAAGATTTCCCAGGACCACGGATAGTTCCTAAATCCAGCACTCCCAAAACTCCCAGGATTATCCTCAAGGGCTGTAAGAACCTGGGTTGGCTAACAACAATAATAATAATGTTGGTATTTGTTAAGCGCTTACTATGTGCAGAGCACTGTTCTAAGCGCTGGGGTAGACACAGGGGAATCAGGTTGTCCCACGTGGGGCTCACAGTCTTAATCCCCATTTTACAGATGAGGGAACTGAGGCACAGAGAAGTGAAGTGACTTGCCCACAGTCACACAGCTGACAAGTGGCAGAGCTGGGATTCGAACTCATGAGCCCTGACTCCAAAGCCCGTGCTCTTTCCACTGAGCCACGCGGCTTCTCAGAACACGCCGCTACAGAACAACGGAGTCTCTTCTGTAGTGACACTTTAGAAAAGGCTCAGACACCCATCGGTGCAGGACGGAGGCAGGGAGTGAGACCAGCTAGCCCCCGACTGTGCCTTGTCCTTCTATCAGTCATATAGTAATAATAATAATAACAATAATTATGGTATTTGTTAAGCGTTTACTTTGTGACAGGCACTATACTAAGCCCTGGGATGGATACAAGCAAATCGGATTGGATTCAGTCCCTTGTTCCACGTGGGGCTCACATTCTCAACCCCCATTTTACAGATGAGTTAACTGAGGCAAGTGAAGTGACTTGCCCAAGTTCACACGGCAAGCAAGTGGTAGAGTTGGGATTAGAACCCATGACCTTCTGACTCCCAGGCTCACGCTCTATCTGTTATGCCATCCTGCTTCTCATATCATTCCCTGTGGAATTCTTGAAATAATCATAATGATAACTATGGTATTTTTAACATGCTTACTATGTGTCAAGCACCGTTCTAAGCTCCGGTGTAGATACAAGTCAATCAGGTTGGACACAGTCCCTATCCCACATGGGGCTCACAGTCTTAATCTCCATTTTACAGATGAGGGAACTGAGAGGCACAGAAAAGTGAAGTGACTTGTCCAAGGTCACATAGCAGACAAGTGGCAGAGCCGGGGTTAGAACCCATGACCTTCTGACTCCCAGGCCCAGGTTCTATCCACTGGACCGTGATGCAGGTAGTGTCAATTTACGGCTTTCTCATCCTAATCTAATCCCATCTCTGCCCACTGTCTGCTGGGTTCCCTTGGGCAAGTCACTGAACTTCTCTATGCCTCTGTCTCCTCAATGTTAAAATGAGGATACCTGTGCTCTCTCCTACTTAGGCTGTGAGCCCCATGTGGGACAAGGACAGTGTCCTACCTAATTAACTTGTATCTACCCCCGCTCTTAGAATGGTATTTGACACATAGTAAGTGTTTAACAAATACCTTTAAAAAATACCTTTTTTAACAAAAAAAATGCAGGTGGCCAAAAAGATGAATGACCACTTGCCTTTGCGCCATCGCCCAAAGCATCAAAGTAGACCACAGTGACAATGCCTCAGGCCCACAGGCAAAAGCTGACAGTCCTCTGGAAGCACAGAGGGCAGGAATCGTTTCTACTAACTCTCCTTAGGACCGAGTACAGTGCTCTGCACACTGCAGTTGCTCAGTCAATCCTCTTGACTGATTAATGACATCCATCTCTGGAGGGTAGAGGTCGTTCAAGAAAGATAGGCAAAGGAGAGGATTTCCAGACATTTTCTGAGGTCCAGGAAAATGAAGGAGGCCAACGGTTAGAGAATATCTGGATTAAAGGGAAAGGGTGTTACTGGAGGACTTCATTATAGGCCTCCATATCGGGAGAAGAGAGTCAGATGGGCATTATATGGTCAGATGATCCCAGAAACTTCAGACCAGGATCTGGAGATAATGCCCTGCTTCTTTGCTCCTCCCACGCAAATGTCCCAACCTTCCCTTATTCCTGACTCCCTCAACCCACTAATCAGTAGCTTCTACTGAGGGCTTACTTGGTGCGGAGCACTGGACTAAACACTTGGGAGAGTATGTCCATCCCTTTCCCCCTGCCTTTCCCCTCACTCCCAATGCTCTGCCAAACCATATCCCTCTCATTCAAACTTTCCTAAAAAGTGTTCTCTTCCACGAGGCAATCTTTGACCGATTCCTGGTCATGTCATCCAGCAGTCCCCTTAGCACTAATGCTTACTCATTAATCGGCTTATTTATTATTTGTATCTGTTCTCTTACTCTTTGGCTTACTGTATATGGGGTTTATTTATGTCCCCCTGCCTCCCCCATTTGCATGTAAGTCATTTGAGGGCAGGGGAATGCTTATTTTGCTGCCGTTGCATGTTTCCCCAAACCTTTATTTCAGCATCCTGTGCACAGTAGGTGATCAGTGATGCTGATGATGAGCAACTTTATTTTCATCTCTGCTCAAAGGGCCAGAGATGATCGAACAAGTTTTGAGATTGCACTGGGGACTATTTCCTAGTAAATAGATGAATCAACCAGGGCAAGCATCCTTGCTAATTTGATTTTTACTAATCGAGGAGAGTTCTTTAAGAACTTAAGGGTGGTTCATCCTATGATGGAAGCCACCATAAGACAATCACATTACAGATCCTAATTAAAGGGTGGAGAGACACTGGCAAGAAAAATAAATAAAATGAAGGTTAGGGAAGAAAGTCTGAATGCTTTAGGAAGACAGTTGAGTAGATTTAGATCATGGCCCTGGGAGTCAGAAGGACCTGGGTTCTAATCCCAGCTCTACCAATTGCTAGATGCGTGACCTTGGGCAAGTCACTTCAGTTCTCTGGGCCTCAGTTTCCTCAACTGTAAAATTCCTGGTCTCCCTCCTATTTAGACTGTGAGCCTTATGTGGGAGTGGCCTAATTAACTTGTATCTACCCCAGCACTTAGAAAAGTGATTGTCACATAGTAAGCACTGAACACCATAAAAAGTAACAACTTAGCTGTTAATAATAACTGTGATAATAATAATAATTGTGGGATTTGTTAAACACCTATTCTGTGCCAAGCATTGTACTAAGTACTGAGGTAGATGTAAGATCATCAGGTCCCGGATGAGGTTTACAATCTAAGCAGGAGTGAAAAACGGTACTGAATCCTCACTTTGCAGATGAGGGAATTGAAGCATAGAGAAGTTAAGTGACTTGCCCAAGGTCACGCAGCAGACAAGTGGCAGAGCCTGGGCTCTTTCCACTAGACTATGCTGCTTCTCAATAGAGAGAAGAAAGAATCCGACGGATAGAAAACCTAAGGAGCAAAGGAGCTCAAGAAACTGACTCTTCTTCAGAGAAACTTCTTCAAACAGGCTGGCCTAAGAGCAGTATCTCCGGGGCCTAGGGAGGATAAAGCAGTATAACAAGATGGTCACTCGGCTAAGCCCACCACTCTATGAAGGCTTTGAAGGGCAAGTGAGGAAGCTACGGAAAGACAGAAATTAGGTCAGATCACCAAGGAGGAATATAAAGGACAACTGTGTTGGGGTGAGATCAGAAGAACTGAAGTCAGAAAGTAGAGGCAGCTTGGGAGGAACAAAAAAAGGGAACACACAAAACCTCTTCAGTGACATGAAGCAATAGGGGAAGACTAACTCAAACACTGCCCCTCTGGCAGCCAGAATGACCGTGAAAAGATGGAGATTTTTTTAATGTCCTTTTTGCTTCTGACTCTACAAGACAGAAAAAAAAAGTTACCACAGAGTAGTCGATCCAAGCCATTCGTACTTGTGATGAAAGGCTAAAAAGCTGAACTCTGAGAGGGGAATAAACAGTTACAAGACAGCTAAAGAAACTGCATGTATTTCTTTGTCAGCAGTACTGACACCCCTCATCCCAGGCAATTTAAGGAGCTGGTGGTGTTTAAGTAGCTATGATTTCGGAGAACTCACTGAGGGGTAGGTCCTGAGGATTGGAAAAGGGCAAATACGATGTGTAATTTAAAACAGAAAAAAAAGGGGACCTGATATTTTTAGACCATTGTACTACAACGTGGGAGGACAGCTGGCTTGAGGCTTGCCTCTAAGAGGTCATTGAGAATGGTTCCGGGTCATTCTTGGGGGCCTACACTGAGTGGCATTTCAGCGGGACTGATTGTATGGTTGGCTCTAGCTGTTCAATATCTTTATCGATTACTCACATGAAAAAAAAGAAAAAAACGAGCGAACATTCATCAAGTTTGTAGCCAGTCCTAAATCGAAGGACGTTACCAGCACTATTAAAGAGGGGAATACAATTCAAAGTGCCCTAGATAAATTCAAAAAATCGTACTAGAAAAACAAGATGAAGTTCCATGTGGACAAGTGAATGTAGGGAAAAAACACCATAATCTGAATTTAGGATGTAGGAAGGCTGTCTAGGCACCAATACGGTCAGTCAGTCAGTAAATTGCATTTACTCTGAGCAGATCACCGTACTGAGCTCTGGGGAGAGTTAGCAGACATGATCCCTGCCCACGACAAGCTCTTTTTGAACAGAAACTCCGCAAGGATAGAGAAACAAAGAGGCGAAAGGGAAAACAGCATCAGGGTCACCCTTTTGGTGTGTATGGTGCAAGGGGGAATGTGGATCCTCCAGTGGCTTTTACAGACACGAATGCACCCGTAGGTGAATTTCACTGTCAGTGCTGTTTTGTTGGAGTATAAAGGACAATTATATCTATGGATCTATCTATCTAACTTTCAATCATTTCTATCAATCAATCATCTATCTATCTATCTATCTATCTATCTATCTATCTATCTATCTATCTATCTATCTATCTATCCATCCATCCATCCATCCATCCATCCATCCATCCATCCATCCATCCATCTCTCTCTCTCTCTCTCTCTCTCTCTCTCTCTCTCTCTCTCTCTATCTATCTATCTATCTATCTATCTATCTATCTATCTATCTATCTACCTATCTATCTCCATCCAACTATTTATCAGCCTACCTACCTACTTACCTAACCCCCTCTAGTCTGTAAGCTCATTATGGGCAGGGAACATGTTTACCAACTCTGTTATATTGTATTCTCCCAAGCACCTAGTACAGTGTTCTGCGCATAGAAAGCACTCGTTAAACACCATCGCTTGATTGAAAAAAGTATTTTTTTTCTTGGTTGCAGTGCAGTATGGTAAGGACACTATAAATATGATTGATTGATAGATTGATTTCCTACCTATCTCTCTACCTTTCTATCTATCTATCTATCATCTATCTAATCATCTGTCTATCTCTATCCAAGTATCTTCCTACCTAACCCCCTCTAGACTATAAGCTTGCTGTGGGCAGGGAATACCAACTCTATTATGTTGTACTCTCCCGAGGCCTTAGCATAGAGCTCTGCACATAGTAAGCACTCAATAAACCCCATTGATCGATAGACTGAAAAAAGCCACCCCTTTCTTGGTTGCAGTACAGTACATTCATTCATTCATTCAATCATATTTATTAAGTGCTTACTGTGTGCAGAGCACTATGCTAAGCTCTTGGAAAGTACAATTCAGCAGTGAAGAGAGAAAATCCCTGTCCTCACTGGGCTCACAGTCTAGAAGGGGGGAGACAGACATCAAAACAAATAAACAGGCATCTATATAAATAGAATACATAAATAGAATATATTAAAAAAGTACTCAATAAATATGATTGATTGATAGGTTGATTACTTCCCTATCTATCTTTCCATCATCTATCTATCCACCCATCTATCTATATATGTAGAGACAGTGTCTCCCCCTCTAGACCTTAAGCTCACTGTGGGCAGGGAATGTGTCCATATTGTGCTCTCCCAAGCTCTCAGGACTGTGCTCTACACACAATAAGTGCTCAATAAATGCGGTTGAATGAATGAATGACTGACTGAGTGAGAAGAAACCTATAGGTCTTTTTCCCAATGTCTGTCTGGGCATTTTCTCTCTCCTTCTCCAAATCCTCATTCAAAAGTCTAACTCTAAAGAAGGAGGAAGGCAGTAACAAATGCCAAACCCTGGGAGTCCATGCTGATATAAACACATCCAGCCTCTAGAGGATACATTCATCATGTCCTCTCCTTTCCAGGGCCACCGAGATAGCCACTTTCTGGACGACACAGGATTGGATCCACCTTTTTAAGATGACTTGCCTTGAAGAGTGACCTTTCGTGGGGATTGTTTTCCCCGGTGGTGCGGTGGCGAGTTTTCTATTTTAAAGCAATTTTCGGTTGAGCATGTTGTAAGGTTTCATTAGCACATGTCGAGGCACCCTTCAGAAATAAATAAATAATAAAAGGCACGGAGCTACTGAAAGTTAGGTATCAGCAGTTGCTTCTGCAGAACTGCAGTTGACTCAGACATTGCTTAGTAGTTGAACTTTTCACCCTACCGAACTGCTTTCTCGAGGCAAAGGTTTTAGTACTGAGAGAAAAATATATCTATCTTCTCGATAAATCCCCACAATGGAAAGGCAGAAGAATATGACAGATGACCTTTCAAACCCATTAGGCACCATACAGATTCCCTTAGGATGTCATGAAATGACTATATATATATGTATGGAGAGAGAGAGAGAGAGAGAGAGAGAGAGAGAGAGAGAGAGAGAGAGAGATAGAGAGAGAGGGAGGGAGAGAGAGAGATTCCTAGACCATTCCACAACTCTTCTTATTTTTTCAGAGAAAAGTAACTCTGAGGATCTGGTGCAAATTTGTTTATTTTTCTCTTTCTTTCCATGTCCCCAGGTCCATCACAGATTTTGCCCAGAAAGTCACAACGTTGATTCCTCTCTTACCATTTCTTTTGATTTATTTCAGATCAGCCTACTCTTCAACTTCACTGCTGAATATGATTGATTAAAAGCTCTTCTAGTCTTCCCAGAGGCTTCACTGACCTTTTCCCCACTCTATTTTTTTTTCCAGAAAGATTTCCCCAAAGTACCAACAGGATTCTTTGGCCCTGACAATTTCTATTTCCACATTCTCCATTTGGACTCATTCATTCAGTCAGTCGTATTTATTGAGTGCTTAGTCTGTGGGGTTGTGCTGGGCTGGGCAGAGCATCCATTTAAATATGTAAAAATGCCACTTCACCTAAAGAATGCAGGCTTACAATTTACCGAACTCAAAAACACAGTATGGTGCCCACACGGTTTAAATTTAGGACATTCAGACTCTGTTGATTCTGTCCAGTGGAGGGAGAAACCAAAGGAGAAAGAAAGTCCAATCTTTAAAGTATCCCAAGAGTACAAGAAGGCTGGTAGATCCAGTTTCATGTTCCACATTCGGTATTTTTTGTCCTCGTGAAGCATTTACGGTAGGAATTCCCAGATATCTGTCTGCTATTTGATGGCCATGGAGGAACAGTTGGAATATTATGCTGCTACAGTAGGAGAGAAATGAGTCATTTTAAAAGTACATTATCAGGCAAAATGATCCCCATTTGCTGAATCTTTTCTTATCAAGAGACACATTGCATCCAGTAGCTTGTTTCCTTTGTATATTGGGGGGAGAACCAGAAATCTGGTGTCTCTTTCATATCTGCAGAGAAATTGCCTCAAATCAGTCAATTAAACATTGTGATATTTTATAATAATTGTGTTCAGTGACTAATGTACCGTAAGGCTCTGCCTCCTGAAGTTGGAATTTTGACACATCTGACACGGAGCGCTCACTGTCTATAGCCCTCCCGCACCCACCTGCACATCTTGTGCTCTTCCTCTCCACCCCCGCATCTGCTGCAGTCATTCCTGGCGACTTCATCCTCCACCTTGATACTCCTTTAAGCATCCCTACCTCCTGATTCCTCCCCTTAATGCTTCTCACTTCCAAATCCGCCCCTTACCAATTGCACTTTAGTTTGTAGAGGGCAGGGATCATATCTACTGATTCTGTTGTGCTTCCCCAAGCGCTTTGCATTATGCACTGCACACGATAGATGCATGATTGTGAGTCCCACATCTTAGACCGTGAATCCCATGTAGGACAGGGACTGTGTCCAACGTGACTACCTTGTGTCTATCCTGGTGCTTAAAACAGTGTTCGACTCATAATAAGCGCTTAACAAATATTATTATTATTATGATAAATGTGATCAGTCGATTGATTACACACAGCTAGGCTGCAGCAGTGGTGCGAACATGCCCAACCGAGACTGAGGGAAGAGCGAGTGCCTTTGTCCAGGGACAAAAAGAGAGTCAACTCTCCATTACTCGAGAAGCGTCAATCAATCAATCAATCATATTTACTGAGTGCTTACTGTGTGGAGAGCACTGAGTACTAAGCACTTGGAAGAGCAAAACGTAACAGAGTTGGTAGACACATTCCCTGCCGATAATGAGCTTACAGTATAGAGGGTAAGACAGGCATTAATGTAAAAAAAAATATGGATTTATACATAAATGCTTTGGGACTGATGGGGGCAAAAAAAGGAGCAAATTCAAATGCAAGGGTGATGTGGAAAGGAGTGGGAGGAGAGGAAATGAGGACTTAGTCAGGGAAGGCCTCTTGGAAGAGATGTGCCTCTAATAAGGCTTTGAAGCCGGGGAGAGGGATTGACTGTCAGATATGAAGAGGGAGGTCATTCCGGGTAGAGACAGGATGTGTGCGAGAGGTCGGCAGTGAGATGGACGAGATCAAGGTACAGCGAGTAGGTTGGTATTAGGGGAACAAAGTGTGCGGGCTGGGTTGTAATAGGAGAGCAGTGAAGTGAAGTAAGAGGGGGCAAGGTGATCGAGTGCTTAAAGCTGAAGGCAAAGAGGTTCTGTTGTCTCTCCAGTTTGTAGATTATCCAGCCGTTCCCTTCCCCTGCCACCTCCCGCCCCCCAACCCCCAATCCTAGCCACTTCCCTTCTGCTCCCTGCCCTACGGACATGTGGACATGTCACAGCTCATTAGGGTCTCCCCCAGAGAGCATGTACTCCAAAGCAGGACCACTAAAACATTCGGAGGAGGAGGAGATTGAGACTTCTCCAGGCTATCTTGTCCTCCATTTCTCTGGACTTTGAGATTTCAGCTCGAAAACATCGCTGCTGAGAGAGAGAGCGGCTGATCAACTCTCACCTCCTTGTATCATATGCCACCAATAGGAGACTCAACCCAATCCAGTCACCTAGAAAAGGCTAGGCCACCTCAGGCTCTCCTAATGTGGCAAAGGGCCAGCAGCGATTCCATGTGTTCCTCTATCCGCCATTATTAAGCTGACTTGAAGATGGCTCTGTTTTGTTTAATATTCTAACTGGGGATGCTTAGATGGAAATAAAACATTTATTAGGGACCAATGGTTTGCAAAGGGCATTAAAGATGGATTGCATCTTAGATGTCCGTGAAATTTAATTGGCTTCATTGTATGACATTCTATTTCTTTGAAGAAAAAAATCATTATACTTGGTAAGCGGATCAGCAATAGCCTGATATTGGATGATTTTTTATCCCTGTTGGTTTAAAACTGGCTCGATACGGGTTTTGAGGTTGGCTTCTTTTTTGAGGGGTGGGTTGAGGAGAGGAGTTTGAGCTTCAGTGGCACAGTAAATTTCGTTTCCCTCTCTGGCAAATCTTGCTGCCATCTGTAAATTATCTGCCAACCTGGAATGCTCCCACTAGTCCTCGCCTCTGTGACTGAACCTGAATCGGCCCCGAAGACTCAGATCTGAGGTAAGAAATTTCCAAAGAAAAATGAAATAAATTTCCACTGGCAGATCTGGGAAGAAATTCACGGCCAAAGGACAGTGAAGCACAGTTTTTTCTGCCCAAGGGAGAGGGCAGAAAAATTGCTCTCTCTCTCTTTTCTTCCCCTCCACTCCCCACTCTCTCCTTCCACCCCAAATTCGGGAGGCTGAGGGAAAAATTTTTCAGGCACCCCAGAACTTAAAGTCCCCAGAAAGGCAGGCCCCCAGTATCCTCACATTTCAGCCTTCATTCCCCAGTGTTCCATCCTGGCATCAATAATTATAATAATAACGATAATTGTGATATGTGTTTTGCGCTTACTATGTGCCAAACACAGCACTAAGGGCTGGGGTAGATAAAAGATGGGCAAAGTCCTTGCCCCACATGGGGCTCACAGTCTAAATAGGAGGCAGAACATGAATTCAATCCCCATTTTCAGAGGACAAAACTGAAAAGGTAAGCTACTTGGGCAAGGTCACTCAGGACCTGGGATTAGAACCCAGATCCTCTGACTCCCAGGTCTATGCTCTTTCCATTATACCTTGTTGCTAAAGGGAGCTTATTGGATCCATCAGCTCCCACCCCAATCCCCATCCACCTAACTTTCCATCATAAACAACCTTCTCAATCTCCCCCATATCTGAAGGAATTTTCTTGGTTTCTCCCATACCACATTTCCAGAATCTGTCCCTTGCTTCCATCCAAATGGCCATCGGGCTGGCTCAGGCGCTTGCCATATCCTAGCTTGACTACTTCATCCGCTTCCTCGCTGGTTTCTCTGCCTCCAGCCTCCTCCCTCTTCAGTCCTTACTCACCTTTGCTGCCTGGATCATTTTTCTATGGCATTTTTCTGCCCACATCTCCTAACTCCTGAAAATCCTCCAGTAGTTGCCTATTCTTAATAACAATAATTACGGTAGCTGTTAAGTGCTTACTGTGTGCCAGGCACTGTACTAAGTGATCGGGTGGATACAAGGAAATAGGGTTGGACACAGTCCTTATGGGGGCCTCACAGTCTCAATCCCCATTTGACAGATGAGGTAACTGAGGCATAGAAAAGTGAGGTGACTTGGCCAAGGTCACACGGCAGACAAGTGGAGGAGCCAGGATTAGAAGCCAAGACCTTCCGAGGCCCAGGCTTGTGCTCTATCCACTAAGCCTCACTGCTTCCCAGCAACTTCTCTGCATCAAGCAGAAATTCCTCACCAATCACCCATTAGCTCTCTTCCTCCTACTTATCACACTAGACTGCAGTTTACCTCCTTTGCTTCTCTCAAGCTAACCTCGTCCCTGGGCCTTGTTTTTGCCTTTCATGCTGCCAACCTCTTGCTCACATCCTCTCCCTACCCTGGAACTCCTCCCTCTTTCAGATTGGACAGATTTTCCCATTTCCAAAGTCTTTCTTTCTCTTCTATTTTTTTAATGGTATTTGTTAAGTGTTTACTATGAGCCAGGCACCGCATTAAGTGCTGGGGTAAACACAGTTAGGTTGGACACAGTCCCTGTAAGCCCGTCAAAGGGCAGGGACTGTCTCTATCTGTTGCCGATTTGTACATTCCAAGCGCTTAGTACCGTGCTCTGCACATAGTAAGCCCTCAATAAATACTATTGAATGAATGAATGAATATGAAGCTCCTAGTCTTAATCCTCATTTTACAGGTGAGGTAACTGAGGCACAGAGAAGTGAAGTGACTTCCCCAAGATCACGCAGCAGATAGATTAGAACTTAGGTCCTTTTGATTCCCAGGCCCATGCTCTATCTACAAGGCCATAGTGCTTCTCTGAAATCATTTCCTCTCCAGGAAGTCTTCCCCAATTAACTTCTAATCTCTCCTGCTTATATCTCCCTTATTGCCTCTTCAGCTCTTCTACATCTCCTAAAACTTAAGTAGCCATACCCTCTCGAAGCAGGTTTGAACACATCTTTGTTTCTCATTGCTTAAAAATTGACTCGTATACATACCCTTTTCTTTCTTCCTCCTGTTATTATTATTATCATGCTTTGTTAAGTGCTTACTATGTGTCAAGAACTGTTCTAAGCACTGGGGCAGAAATAAGTTAATCGGGTGAGGCACAGTTCCTGTCCCACACAGAGTTCACAATCTAGGGATGCGGAGTAGCCTTGTAAAAAGAGCAGAAGCCTAGAAGTCAGAGGACCTGAATACTAATCCTGGCTGTGTCACTTGTCTACTGTTTGACCTTGGACAAGTCACTTCATTTCTCTCTGCCTCAATTCCCTCATCCGCAAAATGGGGATTCAATATCCGTTCTCCCTCCTCCCATGTGGGACCCGATTATTTTGTATATATCCCAGTGCTTAGCTCAGTGCTAGAAATATAGTAAACACTAAACAAGAACCATTATTCTCCTTATTATGAGTGGAAAGAGCAGGCATTCCTATCTGTAAATTACTTTGTGTCTGTCTCCCCACTAGACTGTAAACACTCTGAGGGCAGCCCAAACACTTAGTACAGTGCTCTGCCAACTGTTCTATAAATATGATCGTTTGATTGGCTGCCTGCTGCAGGAGTTTGCCTGGGCCTACGGATCTTGAACTTTTCCCTCTTCTCTTACAGCGAGAATGCAGGTGCTTCGAGAGTCCTGATAGGTAAACTGGTTGCCAGGGCAACGGCCAACAGTTTTTCTATATTTCACAGCCCTTTTTTCTCTTTTGCCAGGGTGGGAGGCCTTGTGTATGTCTGGACCTCTCCATGTATGTTCGTATTGATAGACATGGAGAGATATATGTGTATGTCTGTGTGTTTGTGGGTGTGTGTGTGATGGACAAGTGGTCCATCATGGATTATTAGCGGTAAAGTGAGCGATGAACAGAGAAAAGTTAGGTATGTTAAATGGAACATTAATAGTCGGTAGAATGGACGCCAAGGAAGCCTCACCTGGTTCCTTTAAGCATCCTTTTGCTACACTTGGAGACAGACATCTACACTCAAGATACCTGGTCTAATGTTGCAGATTAGACCCAAGATAGCCTTGAGGGTTCTTGTTGCAGCTGTGTGTGTATCGGGGAGGGAGGGCAACAAAAGAGGAAAGGATGAAGGTGAAAAGAAGGGGAAATGACAGGAGAGAAGTGTAGGGAGAGAGAAGTGTAGGGAAACTGGGGGACAGGTGGAGGGAGAAGATGAAGAAGGCAAGGGGAAAGGAGGGAAGTGGGAAGGAAACAGGAGAGAACGAGAATGGAGGAAGAGGGAAAGAGACAGAGGGAGAACTGTGGGGCTAGGAGGGTACTTGGGGTTGGGGATGGGGGGCAAGGAATAACAACCAAGACAACTGCGAGGGGGGATGGAGGAGGAAGAGAAGTAGGAATGACTGGGTGAGGTTTGCTTGTCCATTTACCCACCCAGCCTGGGGACTAGATGGTGAACTCTGCAGCCTATTTAGCCTCTCTTCTGATCACCACCCAGCTGAGAGCCAGGCCCCAGGCATCATCCCCGGGCCCCCTAGAGAAAAGAGAGTGTAGCTCTGAGCCCCAAAAGGCTCTGTGCCCCTTCCCCAACCACTGACACGCGCTTAGTACAGTGCTCTGCACTCAGGAGGAGTGCAGTAGACTGTAAGCTCAATGTGGGCGGGAATGTGCCCGCAGCGTGGCTTAGTGGATAGAGCACAGGCCTGGGAGTCAGAAAAATCTGAGTTCTAATCCTGACTCCGCCACATGTCTGTTCTGTGACCGTGGGCAAGTCACTTCACTTCTCTGTACCCCAGTTACTTCATATGTAAAATGGGGATTAAGGGTGTGAGCACCAGGGACTATGTCCAACCTGATTAACTTTATCTACCCCAGTGCTGAGAACAGTGCTTGGTACATAGTAAGCGCTAACAAGTATCATGATTATTATTACACTATACTCGCCCAAGCACTTAATTCAGTGCTCCGCGCACCCAAAAGTGCTCAATAAATACAACTGACCGCCTGATAAATACCACCGACTGATTGGGTGACAAACTGACCTTGGGCTGCCAGGGCCCATTTTTATCCAGGAACTTAAAGGCCTTTTAAAATCACTAGATTTTCTCCTCCTCCAAAAGTGCTGGAACATGATGTTCCGACGACTGCTCTTATTTAGCGGCACATTAGATAATGAAGTCCATATATGTGTTTTCATAGATAGAATGCAAAGTGCTGGAGTGCTTTGGCAAAGCACACCAAGTGAAGCCCCAGAGCCTTCAGAGAGTCAGTGGAATTGAAAAGAAGGAATCATCAGCCTCGGAATCTGGAAGGGCTGGGTTTCAATCCTGCGTGAGGTGGCTGGGGGACCTTAGGCCAGCCCTTCGAGGGACGGGGTCGGTTTTATACCCATTTGTACATTCTTTCGCAGCTCTTTGTACTGTGCTCTGCCCAAAGAAAGCACTTAATAAATACGGCTACAACTGCTATTACGATAATAATAATCATGATATTAATAATAACGGTACTTGTTGAGCACCCCCTCAGCACTGCACTTAGAGAATCTGCGGTACTCTACCGGTGTCGGCTACAGGAGGGAGAGTCAAGCCGAGGCCTACCCATTCCATTCCTAGCTTGGGCAGTGGCTAGTGAGTGGAAGGCCATCGGCTACAAGTCTAAATTCTCCTGTGCTGTGTAGCAGTAGCATGGGGGAGAGTCAAGGGCAGCGACTCAAGTTAACTGCGCGGAGGAAGCCAGTGGTAAGCCACTTCCACATTTTTACCAAGGAAACTTTATGGATATACTACCGGAATACTGTAAGCCCGTCGTTGGGCAGGGACTGTCTCTATCTGTTGATGAATTGTACATTCCAAATGCTTAGTACAGTGCTCTGCACATAGTAAGCGCTCAGTAAATACTATTGAATGAATGAATGCAGGTGGAGTGTTCTGGGAGAGATGTTTCCATGGAGTTGCTATGGGTCGGAGACGACTTGACAGCATAAGGCAAGACTCTTTGAGCATTTACTATGTGCCTAGCACCAAGCCCTGGAGCAGTGCCCTCCCTCTGAGCCGCCACAGAGAGAAATAAGACAGCCTCGCCATCCAAACGGCTGGGGATAACTGCCCAAAGAAGAGACTGACAAGCTCGACACACAATCCGGGCAACGAAATTTTGCCCGAGAGGAAACAGACCCATCCAAAGGTGGCTAGGCAGCAGAGTCCACTAGCCAAACGTGAAAGAAGATGTCCCGGGGCTACTGGCCATTGACTGGCAAGGGAGCTGGCTCACCAATCTGA
This sequence comes from Ornithorhynchus anatinus, assembly GCF_004115215.2. NCBI lineage: Eukaryota > Metazoa > Chordata > Mammalia > Monotremata > Ornithorhynchidae > Ornithorhynchus > Ornithorhynchus anatinus. The sequence goes on from NC_041735.1 coordinate 21,265,241, forward strand.
GCTGTGACACAGGCAGTGATCTTTGCCTGAACAGTAGAGCTGTTTCCAACAGGTCAGAAGCACGGTGCCCTAGAGGAGGACGTGCTGATCCGGTACAAGTTCCTAGCTCCATGCAAACGGCGGAACATGAATTTATTATGACTCAATATACCAGCGGGGAGGAAAGCATTAGCAGATCATTGCTAATAATTCCTTAACGACCCCTTTTCTGCTAGACAGGAAAAGAGCCTCTGCTGTTGTTCAGGAATGTGCTTATTGCACAAAGTCAGTGGCAGAGCAGGGGCTAACACTGGGAAATCTTCTGTGGATTCTGCTCTGATTGGAGCCAATCAATGGTATTTATCGAGTACTTACTGTGTATAGAGCACTGTGCTAAGCGCTTGGGAGTGTATAACGCACTACAGTTGGTAGACAAGATCCCTGCCCACAAGAGCTTACAATCAAATGACCACTAAGTTTTCAAGAGGATCAATCAAATTGTATTTATTGAGCACCTAACTGTGAACAGAGCACTGTACTAAGCGCCTGGGAGGGAATAATATAACAATATAACGGACACACCCTCTCCCCTCAGCGAGCTTACAGTCTAAAGGGGGAGACAGACATTAATATAAATAAATTACGGATGTGCACCTAAGTGCTAGAGTTGAGGGGTGATAAAGGGAGCAAATCGGGGTGACACAGAAGGGCACGGGAGAGGAGGAAATGAGGGGTTAGTCAGGGAAGGCCTCTGGGAGGGGATGTGCCTTCAGTAGGGCTTCAGAGTTGGGGATGTGGAGGATGGGATTCCAGAAGGGAAGCTGACAAAATGGGAATAAAGTTCAAGAGAACTGAGGTTGTTGAAAGTGAAGAGCTGGACAAGAGGGTGACTGAGAGCTCTAGATTATAAACTCCCTCTAGACTGTAAGCTCGCTGCGGGCCAAGAACGTGTCTACCAATTCTGTTCCGCTGTACTCTCCCAGCCACTTAGTACAGTACTCTGCACGCAGGAAGTGCCCAATAAATACGATCTGTTGATTCACTGCTGAGTGTTCCTGGGATAAAAGTCAAGCTCACTGGGAAAACATGCCCAAACCCAAATTTTTAACGGCTCAAGCGCAGCAGCCGTGCTTCCGATCAAATAAAAAAGGAGGTTCGCAATAGGTATTTTTGTTGCCGGTTTTATGGATCCTTTGAACTCGGTTCATTTGGAGAGCCGACAGGCAACTTTTCACTTGGTGATGATGATGATGATGGTGAGGATGATGATGATGATGATGGAGGGGCCTGTGGAGAATGAATGACTAGTCCCAGGCCTCTGACTTCCCGTTCGAGAGCCTGCACAGAGGAGCTGATTGAAGGGACCGGAACGGCTGCACAGGTGAAGAGTTCAGTTGGATCCAAGGAACTATTCCTTGACCGTCTGACTATGAAAATAACGTTGGTATTTGTTAAGCGCTTACTATGTGCAGAGCACTGTTCCAAGCGCTGGGGTAGATACAGGGTAATCAGGTTGTCCCACGTGAGGCTCACAGTTAATCCCCATTTTACAGATGAGGTAACTGAGGCACAGAGAAGTTAAGTGACTTGCCCACAGTCGCACAGCTTGCTATTGTTCTTGTCTGTCCGTCTCCCCCGATTAGACCGTAAGCCCGGCAAAGGGCAGGGACTGTCTCTATCTGTTACCGATTTGTACATTCCAAGCGCTTAGTACAGTGCTCTGCACATAGTAAGCTCTCAATAAATACTATTGAATGCATGAATGAAAGCGGCAGAGCCGGGAAATACTGGAACGGGCTAACAGAGGGGGCCGGGGGGCCTCCATCTCCGGAGACCACCACTCGTCCAGGGGGATCTGATCTCTTTTAGCCAAAGGTAGAGGATTGGACCAAATTTTCTCATTAAGTCCCTTAAGGCGATGGGATTCCTTGGAAGAGGTGACTCTCTGAGCACCTGACTGCGTGTCTTGTTGGACCTTCCATTCCTGCCAGGCAGAAAATGGGCTGATATGTAGTCTTTGACGGCTCTCAGCTAGCCCTCACCTCTCCCCACAACCCTCCCCGCCAACCTCCGGCAGCCTAATCCACAGCCTTACACCAAGACAGGAGCAGAGCTCCCTTGATCTTCAATCCAGATGCTCTCCTAATGAATATTTCACTGGCCTCCCGAAATCTAAGAGATCACCCCAGGCCTCCTCAATCAGAAATTCAGCTCATATATAATTAATCGGGGGCTTGTTTTGGAGGCACGCTCTCTAGGTTCAGAATTTGGAGGGTTATGGGAACATTTCACGTCTTCATCATCGACATCATCCGAACTCCATTACTGCTTGTGGAGTGAGCTGTAGGGAATGGAGGCAGGAGTCACGCGGTACTGCACTGGAAGCCATGTTTCAGAGGTCTTGGAGAGAGTGTGGTTGACAGGAGGGAGGAGGGCTCAGTGGGGGTGGGAGTGAAATAGGGAGCGGCTCAATGTGGGCAGGGAATGTGTATGCTATATTGTTATATTGCCGTGTTTTGAGCCCAGTAAGCACTCAATAAATAGGACTGACTGGATCCCTTCTTCACGTCTGCTTCACTTTTAAATAGCGTCTCCGTTTTCTTCAAGCGCTTACCGTGTGCCAAGCACTGTACTAAATGCTGGGATAGATACAAGAATATCAGGTTGGACATCCCGTCCCTGTACCACATGAAGCTTACCTTCTAAGTAAGAGGGAAGACAGGATTGGATCCCCATTATACAGATGGGGAAGCTGGGGCACAGAGAAGTTAAGCGACTTCATTCAATCGTATTTACTGAACACTTACGGTGTGTAGAGCACTGTACTGACATGTCTGAGGTCACACACCGGGAAGTGGTGGACTCCAGGTCCTCTGACTCCCAGGCCCGTGCTCTTTCCACTAGGCCATGCTGGACCTCCCCACAGCCTTGAAGCAATCAATAGTAAGCTCTGAATGGCTTCTGTGTATGAAACTGCAGAACTAAAGCTACGAAAGGACTTTGTCCTCACAGAGATTACAAACTAAGGGGTCTTCTCACTCTCATAGTTTTCGGGTTCCTAGCAAATCAGCATCATCATGATTACTCACTGATTTCCTCCCCCCTGCCCACCCACCCACTATTAACTCTCTCCCTGCAGCCAGCCCTATGTCCCTAGCCTAAAGAGAGTCCTTCTCTGGACATTAAAGCATTTACGTTTCTTCCTTCCCAGCCTCAAGGGTGCTCTTTACCGGCAGCCGCTGACGTGCCCGCCTCCCTTCGATAACTTAAGAAAGAGCCATCTAAGGGACAAATCAAATGAAACGGAATCTGTACCAAGGAAATATTAAGGCCAGAGGATATTAAGTGTGTAGGATACTATGATGTAAGAGAGATATAGCACGGGGTCCCTTCCAGAGGTGAAGATGCATTTTCACTTAGGAAGCAACGTGCCTGGTGGGCAGTCTAGGTCTAGACTGGTATTACGGAGATGGCTCCAAAGAACCCATCAGCTCCCGATTTTCCCAGCTTTCCCGTAATAATGATAACTGTGGTATTTGTTAAGTGCTTACCGTGTGCCGGGCCCTGTACTAAGTGCTGGGGTCGATACAAGGAAATCGGGTTGGACATAGTCCCTGTCCCACGTGGAGCTCACAGTCTTAATCCCCATTTTATAGATGAGGTAACTGAGGACCAGAGAAATGAAGTGACCTGCCCAAGGCCAGGCAGCCGACAAATGGCGGAGGAGGATTAGAACGCTTGACCTTCTGACTCCCAGGCCACGCTGCTAGTGTCCCCGGGCCGGCGAGGTGGCCGAAGTCTCGATATAGTATCAGTGCTACGGCCGGCCTCCCATTTTAATCATATCCAGCTGAGTGCACAAGTGAATTCGAAAACAGATTACTGGGCCTTTCCCCTCTCTTTGCTTCTTACCTCCATCTCCTCCTTCTTCCCTCTCCCTACCCCAGGCCTCCCCCTCTCTCCCCATCATCCTTCCCATCTTTCTCTTCCTCCTTCCCTTGTCTCTCTCAGTTCCTTTCTCACCTTTGGAACGACTGCCCCGGCTCAGAGGTTCCAGGCTGTACTGATGTCCTGGACGCTGTTGCTTCTGGACTGCGCTAAGCTCCATGGGCTCAGGGTAGTCCTAGGCAAGGCTCTCTCTGGGGGTCTGGGATTTCTCGGCTCCCCTCAAGAGAAGATCCTGGTTCTCCTGATCCTGGCACTGGGCTATGCACCGTAGGCTTTTGCTCAGGCCTGTGATGACAACGACAATTACCTCTATTGCTGCTGTTGCAACTATTGCTATTATAACTACAATATTACTATTATTACTATTAATAATGATGTCATTTATTAAGCACTCACTCTGTGCCAAGCACTGTTCTATATTACCGCCACTACTAGTACTGCTGCTACTATTACTATCGAATAATAATAATTATTATTATTGTACTTGTTAAGGATTTACTATGCACCAAGTACGGTTCTAAGCACTGGGGTCGTTACAAGTTTATCAGATCTGACGCAGACCCTGTCCCACATAGAGCTCACAGTCTTAATCCCCATTTTCCTGATGAGATAACTGAGGCATGGAGAGTGAAATGACTTGCTCACGGTCACCCAGCAGACAAGTGGCGGAGCTGGGATTAGAACCCAGGTCCCTCTGACTCCCTGACCTGTGCTCTATCCACCGGACCACACTGCTTCTCATTGACTTGGACCCACGAGCGGCCGGGATGGAGCTACGTGGAGGATTCTTTATTCCAGTTGGCTTAATGCTGACTGGATTTACGAGTAATCTCCCTGATTTCTCCCTGAATCTGAGTGGACCAAGGGTTATCATCAGCTTAGACTCGGAAGGGATATCAGAGCCCTGTCACTCAGACATGGCAAAGAGCTCCAAGAAGCAGTGTTCTCAGTATCATCCGATCTTCGCCCCCTTTTGACAAATCTTCTCGACGGTTTTAGAAGCATCTTGGATTGCTGCTCTGTGGAGAATTCTGTATCCCATCTCTGAAGCATCATTTGTAGAAAGACAAATCACGGAAACACTGACATAATATTGCTATTTAAACGTGGCTTCAGAGGATTGAAGCTAATTAGCACTTAATTAAGTTCCTTAAAAGATGTAAGCAAGAAGACTTGATATATTTATAGTACCAATTCTCAGACACCCATTTCTTTGTGAGAACACACACACACATACACACACACACACACACATACAAACACACACACACAGAGTCACCCAAAGGAAGATCCAATTTGTTAAATATAAACATAACAAAGTAACCTCTACCTTGGGGTATTCCGACATCCTTTTCACATTGGATTTTCCAAGGCATGATAATGCATTCAGCAAAATTTGGAGAGAAACTGTCACTGGCTAAGGTCAAGATCAAACCGATGGAAGAGGGATGAAAATAGTGAAAGTAGTGAAGGTGAATGATGAGGAGGATGGGCTATTTTAACGATAAGAAGGGTGGTGAGGGGGTATGGAAAATTCCTGGGCTTAAAACAACATGTTTGCACACATGAGCGCACACACACACACACACACATGCACACCCTACTACTTAGTGTTGGGTGTTACCGATCACAGAGCAACCGGTAAGGGTCAGAGCTCAAAAGGAAATGAGTGAATGGAAAGCAACACAACTTAGAGAAAACGGAGAGAGGCCAAAGAACTAAAATGAGCAAGAACCTCAATGGTTCACGGGAGGAATTCTCTTTAGGACTTGGGTGGGGTGTCTCAGTTACCTCATGGGGATTAGGCTGGTGACCCTCATGTGGGATAGGGACTCTGTCCAATCTGACAAACTCAGATCTGCCCCAGTGCTTAGTACAGTGCCTGGCACATGGTAAGTGTGTAAAAAAATGCCATAAAAATGAAACAGAGGAGTAGAGCTGGGGGAACAAATGCTGGAGGGCAGACCAGAGCTTCTTCCTTAACCTAGTGGGAAGGTGCTGATCTTGAAGCCTATAAGATCCTTGGGGGGAGGAATCGTGTCTACTAACCCTATTGCACTTTCCCAAGCTCTTAATTCTGTGCTCCGCACACAGAGTAAGCACACTAGATATACCAAGTGATCCATAAATACTACCAACTGATGGATCGCATGTGTCCCTATTTTCCCATCTATGTGCAGAAACGGGACACACTGTTAAAGGCAGCTCCCTTCTGAAGAACACAAAGCACCCATGACCCATCACGGAATTTACGCAGTGCACCAAGGTTGACTCTCTCCATAGGATAAGGAGATGGTCACCCACGGGCTTGTACAAGGGCTTGTCTCGGAAGCGGGAAACGTTCCCCTCAGCTGGAGAATGCTCTTTTGGGAACATTAGCTGACGTTGGGAAGTGATAATACTAATAGTCATAGTAATAATCATAATCATAATCAAACAATGGTATTTGTTAAGTCCTTACTAGACTGTAAGCTCATCGAGGGCAGGGAACATATCTGCTGCTCTGCTGTACTGTCCTCTCCCAAGCACTTAGTACAGTGCGCGGCACATAATAAGTGTTCAATAAATACCACTTGATTGGTTATTCTGTGTCAAGCACAGACCTAAACCCAGGGCTACGTACAAATTAATCAAATCGGACACAGTCCCTCCCCCACATGGGGCTCACAGTCCAAGGAGGAGGGAGAGCTGATTTAATCCCCATTTTCCAAATGAGGAAACTGGACCACGAAGAAGAGTAACAGAACGGAGATCTTGAAGATCAGTGAGTTGAAGGAGCCGGGGAGGGTCAAGGAGGAATTAGAGTGGGCATTTTTCCTGCTTTTGGGATCCTGTGGGCCTGCTACCTTAATGACTGTGCTTCCCATTGTCTGCAGGATACAGGGTAAGACTTGACTGTACAAGCTGGTGTCTTACCGATTCGACTCTATTCCATTCCTTGCTATGTCGATTTAATTTTTGAAAAATTAATTGTTATTCTTTCTCTGGCACCCTGAGGTGATGTTAGCGTGAAGGGCATAATTTTATAAATCTATTAAATAAGACATGAAATAAGGGCAAAAACCATCTCAGAGAGTAAGAGCCAGTGACAATATGAACTTGTAATCAGTCTTCGAAAGGCGGTGGATAAAAAGGCTGGGTCAAGTCCAAGGATGAGTGGGGAAGGGTAGCTTATGTGGCAGGAAGAGATGGCAAGAGGGATATAATGATAATTATTAATAATAATGATAATAAAGATAATAATTGTGGAATTTGTTAAGTGCTTACTATGCACCAGGTACTATACTAAGTACTGGGGCGGGTACCGGAAAATCAAGACGGACACGGTCCCTGTCCCACATGGGGCTTAGAGACTTAATTCCCATTTTACATTCATTCATTCAATTAATTCAATCATATTTATTGAGCGCTTACTGTGTGCAGAACACTGTACTGAGCGCTTGAAAAGTATAATTTAGCAACAAAGAGAGACAATCCCTGCCCTCAATGGGCTCACAGTTTAGAAGGGGGGAGACATAACTCAAAACAAGTAAACAGGCATCAATAGCATCAATATAAATAAAGTATAGATATATGCATATCAAAACAAGTAAATGGGCATTAATATAAATAAATAGAATTATAGTTATGTAACATATATACACCAGTGCTGCGGAGAAGGGAGAGGGTAGAGCAAAGAGAGTGAGTTGGGGTGATGGGGAAGGGAGGCGGAGCTGAGGAAAATGGGAGCTTAGTCTGGGAAGGCCTCCTGGAGGAGGTGAGCCTTCAGTGGGGCTTTGAAGGGGGAAAGTGTGATTGTTTGGAGGATGTGAGGAGAGATGGCATTCCAGGCCAGAGGTAGGACATGGGCCAAAGGTCGACGGTGGGACAGGCAAGAACGAGGCACAGGTTAGCGGCAAAGGAGCGGAATTTGTGGGCAGGGCTGTAGAAGGAGAGAAGGGAGGTGAGGTAGGAAGGGGCAAGGTGATGGAGAGCTTTGAAGGTAATAGTGAGGAGTTTTTGAGGGGACTGAGGTACAGAGAAGTTAAATGATTTGCTGGGTGGATACAGGTCAAGAGAAGTGGATACTTCAGGAAACCACCTGGATAATTCAGGAATTATTCACCTAGAAAGTCTAAATGAAAGCAAATCTTTAAGTGAACTGGAGAATCAGCCCAATTTTCCACTTCACTCTGCTAGTATAGGTCTGGCCTTTAGCTCTCTTACCCAAGTAAAGTGAAGAGTATCTTTTTAGAATACTCGAAATTTGAATACTGAACATCGGACATCCTTAGAAGTAGAATCTAATGGATAGAGTCAAGTCACTTAGCTTCTCTGTGCCTCAGTTACCTCATCTTTAATATGTGAGCCCTATATAGGATGAGGACTGCGTCTAACCTGATTAACTTGTATCTACTCCAGTGTTTGGTACAGTGCCTCGCATAGAAAGCACTTAACAAATGCACATATCCGTAATTTATATATATTAATGTCTGTGTCCCCCTCTGGACTGTAAGCTCTTTTTGGGCAGGGAACATTTCTGTTTATTGTTGTATTGTACTCTCCTTAGAGCTTAGTACAGTGCTCTGCACAAAGTGCTCAATAAGTAGATTGACTGTCTAACAAATGCAATGAAAAAAACCCAAATAGACAGCCAAAATGAAAAATAATGGAGAAAAATGAATGAACTATTTGAAATTCTTTCTTTTTAACTATTAGCAGTAAGAGGGGATGCTTCAAACAATGGATATGAACTTTATTTTGGCAGAGTCAGTAGGGAGGTCTTTAAGGGCCAAGTTGTACACAGACACCATTCATTATCAACCGTTTACTCTTTCTGGGCCAAGACCAGAGTCACGCACTTTGAGGAGGATCAATGCATATGTGAGCTGGGATGATGGTTTAACGCCTTCCCCTTGTAAATGGAGACCTTTTTTGACTTCAACCAGTACGGAAGGCAGGGAAACATCCAATCTACTTGACCAGCCTTACCCTCACTGGAGGGTCGAAACTTCAAGGTAACGTTCGCTTCTACCGTTAGCCTAGCAACGACAAGCGAGACGTGGGCCAGCCCTCAGATAAGTTTCGCCAGCCCCCTTTCCTCCTTAGGGTAGCGTGCAGGCCATAAAATGAATAACATCAGATTTCATTTCTTGGCAACTGGGGCAACAGAAATTGATTGCGGGTGAGTGGGTGTAGGACTATTTGCAGGGCTGTTAACCGGGATAGGGGTAATTCTAGGGAGAAAACACAAGCACTGTGGAAATGGATCTTTTTAAAGTCACTTTGCAATGAAAGGTGGTCCCACTCAGGCAGCCAAATGTTAGGAAAACGAGCCGAGCGGGTGTGTGCGTTTGGAGCACACGCTACTCCGGCTGCTGAGAGAAAGTGGCGGGGCGTTGTGAGGCAGACGTGGGCCCCTGGCCAGGAGGGACAATCCCACCTCATTCTTCTTTATTATTAATTATTGTTGTTCCCTCCCAGCCTGGAGTTAGGCCAGCTACTGGTGGAGAGACTATTCCGTCACCAGCCTGCCTCTCTCGTGGCTCCTTCTCCTAACTTCGGTATTCCTGCGGTGCAGAGATGGTGAAGGGGGGCAGTTCTGGGGTGCAGTGGAATGGGTAGAATAAAGCTAATTGCTGACCTACCCCCTTCCCCCACAGTTCCTTCCAGCCTTTACCCTCCGCCAGCTGTCCCCCTCATTCCTCTCTCCGGTCCTAAACCGATCCGTCATTCTCTATCCCCACCTCCACTTCAACTATCTAGTAATAGGAGGAGTGGTAATCCCTGAGAAGCAGCGTGGTCTAGTGGACAGAGTACGGGCCCGGCAGTCAGAAGGACCTGGATTCTAATTCATGCTGCATCTCACACCTGCTCTACGCTTCCACACCCCCGCCCCCCATTATCCTATGAAATGAAGCAGACAGTACTTCATATTTTGACGAAACGTACCAGTTTTCAACCCCGATTAGGTTGTTGCCCGCCGAATACAACTGATTTGCGACATGAAGAATTTAGAGCATGCTGAAGACCCTCGGTTCCAACCCAGGCCAGACTCGATCCAATCGTCCTGTATCACGGCTACCCTTTCGCGCGGAGCTGGATGAAGTAGTTCGAGCTGAGAACTTGCCACTCAAAGCCCAGATGGCCGGGAAATGAACGTGCTGATGCGAATCTGGGATTTCTAGCGGAGGAAGTGCTATTTGGACTTCAAAGATGGAGTTAACTTATCGCTCAAGGACTGGAATGAGAAAACACAATGGGATCCGAAGGCCTTGAACATGCTCATGATTACTTAAGTCAACAGTGATCGATTAACATGGCTGGATGACACTTCACTGATGTGCGCTGACCTTTTCATTCTTTTGTATCAAGCCACAAGCGTTGTCATGGTGACAATACATCAGTCACCTGCCCCTCGTCTTTTACGGTGGACTCACACAATACACAGTGTGTATGCTGGTGGGGCACTCACAGAATAAGTCTCTCATGAACAATTTCCCCATTCGAGGCAACCAGATCCCATAGAACCATTATTGGCAACCTCTCCATTCATCTCCTTTGTGAACTGGAATCCATATCAGAGATCTTGTCCCCTTTTCTTTTTTTAAAAAAATGGTATCTGTAAAGCGCTTACTCTGTGCCAGACACAGTACAAAGCCCTGGGGTAGATACAAGCCAGTCAGGTTGGACAAAGTCCATTTGCCACCTGAGGCTCATAGACTTAATCCCCATTTTACAGAGGAGATGACTGAAGTGCAGAAAAGTGAAATGACTTGCCCAGAGTCACACAGCAGAGAAGTGGCGGAGCCAGGATTAGGACTGGGGTGCTTCTGACTCCCAGGTCCGTGCTGTATCCACTAGGCCACATTGTCTTTCTTTGCAGGAAGGTGGAAGCCTCCTTGTCCTGAACCAGAACGGTGGCCTTCAGCAGGCCAGCACCCTCAGAAAGTCAGTGCGCGCCCTCGGAAAATCAGTGCCGGAGGGAGCAGATGGGACTCCAAAGCTGAAGAAACATAGTTTATTCCCTTACACTTTCTTTTCGGTTCCATGGTGTTTCACGTCAAACAATCTCCGCTGAATGAGAAAGATCTCTTCCTTATTCTGAAGTGCTGTGACATGGCTTTGCTTATTGATTCCCTCAGCTCCTTCCGTTTGGAGGGTCTGATGCTCGCTGCATACTAACCAGTGGTGGCCCGGGATTGGCTTCTGGCTTTTGCCATTCTGGTTCAGTAAGAAGGTGCTATGGGGTGATTTTGCATGTACTAGGCCTGAGGAGATGGGGAGAGGAGGCAGAAAATGGGGCGTGAACTGGAGGTGGGTGGCAGGATCTATGAATCCCGGGTCCCAAGCGGGAGCGCTTGGTAATAATTATTATTAACAATAATCATAATAATAATTGGGTATTTATTAAGCTCTGACTATATGCCAGGCACTGAGCTAAGCACCGGGGAAGAGACAAGGTAATTGGGTTGGACACAGTCCCTTTTCCACATCGGGCTCTCGGTCTTTATCCCCGTTTTACAGATGAGGGAACAGAGAAGTGAAGTGACTTGCCCAAGAAAGTGGTGGAGCTGGGATTAGAACCCAGGTCCTTCTGATTCCCAGGCCCATGCTCTATCCATTAGGCCTCGCTGAGGGTAAGCACTCAGTAAATATACTGATTGACCGAGTAGACATTCTGTGGACAGTTGTGCTCTAAATGACCTTACGCCTGTTTGAAAGAGGAATCTGAGGGTGCTTCCTGTTGGCAATCTCTTCTCTTTCCTGTGGCAGCACATCCAAACTTGGAAATCAGTGAACCACCAACTGGCATCCAGCCCTGTGGGAATACCATCTACCCCATCTGGGCACCCGCTTCTGGGCTATGTGCTGAATGCCACTTTCCCTCTTGGGGCAATCCAAGGTCATCAGCTGCCAGAGAATTGTTTTCGAAGCATCCTTAAACAGTGTGGCTTAACTTCTGGGTTGAATCTCGGTCCATCTGTGACTTGGATTGGTACCTGAGGTGACTTCGGTCACAGAGAAATTAAGTGACTAGAACCCAGGTCCTTCTAACTCCCAGACCTGTGCTCTATACTAATAGTACTATTCTTCCTGAGAGAGTAATTCAATCAGTGGTTGGTCCATTTCACTGTCACTCGAGGATCTGGCCCACGTACCCTGAGGGAGATGAGATGTCATAATCCAGTGACTTAAATGGTAAAATCCTAGAGAGGAATGGGTCTGCTTAAACTGGCCTTATATAATAATAATAACGATGGCATTTAAGCGCTTACTATGTGCAAAGCACTGTCCTAAGCGCTGGGGGGGGGGATACAAGTTAATCAGATTGTCCCACTTGGGGCTCACAGTCTTAATCCCCATTTTCCAGATGAGGTAACTGAGGCACAGAGAGGTTTAGTGACTTGCCCAAAGTCACAGAGCTGACAAGTGTCAGAGCTGGGATTAGAACCCACTACCTCTGACTCCCAAGCCCGGGCTCCTTCCACTGAGCCACGCTGCTTCCCATAGCGTCGGGCAGGATGCCACTTGCAGATTGGGATTTAAGAGAAGCAGCATGGCCTACTGGACAGAGCCTGAGAGTCAGAAGGATCTGAGTTCTAATCCTGACTCATCACTTGCCTGCTGTGTGACCTTCGGCATGTCGCTTCACTTCTCTGTGCCTCAGTTACCTCAGCTGTAAAATGGGGATTAAGACTGTGAGCCCCAGGTGGGACAGGGACTGCATCCAAACCGATTAGCTTGTATCCACCCCTGCACTTAGTACAGTGCCTGGCACATAGTAAGGACTTAACAAATACCATAAAAAATAAATTCATGCTCTGGGGTTGGAACTCACTTCTCCGATTCTAAGGGCTCTGCTCAAGGGCTTAGTCGGCCTCTGTGACTTGATTCAGGAAAGAATCCAAGGTGGCTCCAGCGAATCAGGGACAGAGGATGGATCTGAATTCAGTGGGCCCTCATTCACTTCTTCCTCAGTACAGTAAATCTCACTCCCCTTGTCACTTCCGCCTGATCTCCACAAAGAGGTCTACACAACACAAAATGGTGCATTTGCAGCTATCCACTGAAATCAGGCAGAAAATGACTATGAATCATTCAGGCAGAAACTCTACTTTTCCTATAAGTATTTCAAAAATTCAACCAAAAGCCTTTTGCTGCGGGGGCGGGGCCGAATGATCTGGATTGCAATGATCACGTAGACCTGACCTCATTTCCATTAAGTCCTTGTAGAGCTTTCCAAGGAACTATTCCAAACAGCTATGATTTTGTGGGTGTTGAAGTTTGTTCCCGATTGAGTGGCTATAACAGAATGGTCTAGCCCCTATTCAGAACGTCTGCACATTAAGGTCACAGTTCTTTTAAAACTCCCTTTCTCTGGCTGCATGTCACCCGTGAAAAATATCTCACTTTTTATGACATCTGTTAAGCACTTACTATGTGTCAAATACTGTTCTTAGCAGTGGGGATGGTACAAGTTAATTAGCTTGGACGCAGTCCCCGTCCCTCTTGGGGCTCAGAGTCTAAGTAGGAGGGAGAGCAGTAGAACTGAGGAACAGAGAAGTTAAGTGACTTGCCCAAGGTTGTACAGCAAACAATTAGAAGATCTGGAATTAGAACCCAGGTTCTCTGATTCCCACGCCTCTGCTTTTTCCACTAGGCCTCGCAGCTTCTCATCTGCTTTTTTTAAGATGGTGGTTTGGATACTTCGTTTTCTTTTTCGTATTAGTCTTTGGTCTAGAAAGGAAAGAAATGAGGGCAGGGGTCGGGAGGGCAGATAGGGAGCGGGAGCAGGGGGAGCCCCATTTTGGGAAGGCCAAATTAAGGGCTGGGCTTTGAATGAGAGGAAGAAGCTGACCTGTCCCTGCCAAGGGAAATAGGAGGCATCTCTAAGCGGGCAGGCAGCCCAGGATGGAACTGGAGAAGCAGTGTGGCCTAGTGGAGAGAGCACGGGCCGGGGAGTCGGAAGGACCTGGGTTCTGATCCCGGATCTGTCAATTGCTTGCTGTGTGACCATGGGCGAGTCACTTAACTTCTCTGGGTCTCGGTTTCCTCGACTGTAAAATAAGGATGCCTGGTCTTTCTCTTACTTAGATCGTGAGCCTCTGGGGAACAGGGGCTGCGTCTGACCTAATTAACTTGTATCTACCCCAGTGCTTAGAACAGTGCTCGACACATAGTAAGCACTTAACAAATACCATAAAAAATTGTGTCTGATGTTGGAGATGGAATAAAAGAAACTTAAACTCAAATCTTCTTGCCTGGAACAAAGTGGGGAGGAGGGTCGGATGGAAGAAGGAGAAGCAGTGTGGTCTAATGGGAAGAGCACAGAACTGAGAATCAGGAGACCTCGTTTCTAATCCCAGTTCTGCCACTTGCTGGCTTTGTGACCCTGGGTCTTCTCTGAGCCTCAGTTTCCTCATCTCTAAAACAGTAATTCAATACCACTGTGACAAGGACTGTATCAGATTTGACTGTATTATGTCTACCCCCAGGGCTGGCATATAGAGAACCCTGAAGAAATACCATTCATCATCATCTTCATCATCATCATTATTGAGGGCCAGTCTGGGGAAGGATTTTGAACTCCCTCTAATAAGGAGGAATATCTCCAAAATCGGAAATGGGAACCAGTGAAGAGCTCTGAGGAGGGGAGAACGGAACACTGGGAGAAGCAGGGCATAGTGGACAGAGCACGGGCCTGGGAGTCGGAAGGTCATGGGTTCTAATCCTGGCTCCGCCATTTGTCTGCTGTGTGGCCTTGGGCAAATCACTTCAGTTCTCTGTGTCTCAGTTATTTCATCTCTAAAATGGGGATGAAGATTATGACACAGTCCCCGTGTCCAACTCAATTTGCTGTATCCACCCCAACACTTTGTACAGTGCCTGGCACCCAGTAAGTGCTTAGCAAATACCACAATTGTTATTATTATGATTAATTATTACTGGGAATGATCAGGGGGAGCTAGAGACCCAGAAGCAGTGAGGAAGAAGCTTCAGTTGGCCAGGCCCTCAGCCGGAAGTTAGACTGTGGGCAGGACCAGAGAGGGAGAGGGATATCCTTAGCTTCATTTTCTGTCCAGAGCCTGACATTCTTGGATACTACCAGTGCTAGCCTTAGAAGGACAGGCAACATAACACTGTACCTCACTGCCCACGGCCTTCCATCTTCATGTTGCATTGGCTGGGCCCAGCAGGCTTGGGAGTGGCAAAGGAGAGATTCCTAGGGCCCAGAAACCCTTTCCTGGACTCAAACTTGAACTTTGAAATGAGCCTTCATTTACTGCTGGGCAAATATCTTCCCTGTAACTCCTGGGAAGTTGCCCTTTTCTCCCACCCTTTAAGGCTGGTACTGGCCATAGTCAACCCAGGCAGCTGAGGTGGAAGAGAAGTCAATAGCAATCACTATATCAATGACAATTTTTTGAGCACCTACCGAGTGCTAAACAATACACTAAGTATTTGAGACAGCCCAACAGAATCTACACATAAACACACACGCAGACGTGGACACGGACACACACATATGCCCTGCCGCCCAAGAGGCTTCCAATCTAATCGGATGATCGGAGTTTGTGTGGCCATTCTCTAATAACTCCACCCAAAGGTGCTTTATCTTTTTCGTTGGGAGCAGTTGAACATTTCATCACAAATATCCCAGTCAAACTTTGATTAGTTGGGGTTTATTAATCCAATCTGAGGAATACCCAAGCTATTTATTGCTGCTGGTCTGTTCTATTTTCTTGGTTCTCTTTCTGGCCTTCAACCTCTTATTCATTTCTACTAGGGGGATCTTTGACCCCTGGGCACTTGCTATTCACCCACCCTCAACACCACAGCTCTTACGTACTTATCTAACATATCTATATACTATGTATTATTAATAATTTATTTATATTCATGTCTGTCTCCCCCTTTAGACTGTAAGCACCTTGTGGACAGGGAATGCGGCAACCAAATCTCTTATATTGTACTCTCCCAAGTGCTTAGTATACTGTTCAGTATGCAGCAAGTGCTCAATCAATACCATTGACTGACTGAGGGCGGGCAGAGGCAAAAGGTCAATCTGTATCTTTTATTATGTATCTGCTGCCTTGGTGAAAAGTTGGGTGAGGAAAGGGGCTGACCTATAGACTAAAAGAAAGAGAGTTTGGGGTGATTTATGCTCTAGCAGTTTTTATTAGCCCCGCTCATTAGGAGTTCATGTTTCCTTTAGTTTTCCCAGCTTTAAAATGGGGGTGAGAGAGAGAGAGAGTGAGAGTGAAAGAGAGACAGCCATGGAGATAACTGCTGATATCTACTAAAGTCAAAAAGTGACCCAAATGCTTAATCATTTTGACATAGGGGAAACGGAAGCACAGAGAGGCTAAGTGGTTTGTCCAGAGCCTAACAGCAAATCAATGGCAGAGCCAAGAATAGATTCCGATCTGCCTGACACCTGTCCGCTTTGCTGCGAGTTTGCACCCTTTCATATAAATGTAGCCCTGTCCGTGAAGTGGATGCATTGGAAAATGGTGATGGGGTGGGGAGCGGGGGGGCTCAAGAGATGTTTAATGAGGGAAGGCTTTCTGAAGGAGATGGCTACCATTCAAAAAGAGCTGATGCAGCGTGACCTAGTAGATAGAGCCGGGGCCTGGGAGTCACAAGACCTGGGTTTTAATCTCGACTCTGCCACTTGTCTGCTGTGTGACCTTGAAAAAGGCACTTCTCTTCTCTGGACCTCAGTTACCTCAACTGTAAAATGGGGATTAAGACTGTGACCCCTATGTGGGATGTGGACTGTGTCCAACTTGATTATCTTGTATCTACCCTAGCTTTCAGTACAGAACTTGGCACATAGTAAGAGCTTAACAAATATCCTAATAAAAAAGGAGGGGACAGAGGTAGGAGCCGTATACACTCCCCCCGGAATTCCCGACAAGCTGAACACAAAGGGCTTGGAGTCACCAAGGCAAAGTTTCCTGAAGGGTGCAACAGATGAGACTGAGTTTGAAATTAGCCAAGACAATGCCTAGGTTTGGATTGGCTTTAATTTAAAAAAAGACACGAGCGGGGTTGCTTAGTAAAGCTGTGTCTCAAGAGTTTTCATGTATCCATCTGGAAAGCCAAATTAATTCTTCCTGTGGGTATTTGTTTCGGCTCAACAGAATATTTCAGTGTTGTTTTCCCGGGGGGTAAAAAATAGGCTCTCAGCCTCCATTCAGAAATAGTTTGGTGAAAACAGTGCGGCGAACATCTTAACTGCAAACCAGAGGGAAGAGAAATTTCTCTTCCAGGGGCAGGGAGGCGAGAGGTAGCAAGGCAGTGTTACCTAAGGCCTTCCCAGTCCTGGAGCTTTTAGATCAATCGTCAACCAATCGATTGATCGTATTTATTCAGTCAATAATAACTGGCGATCCCCTTGTGGGGATCATGGTCTTGATCCCTGTTTTACTGATGAGGTCACTGAGGCAGAGAGAAGTGAAGCGATTCACACAAGGTCACACAGCACATTGTTCTCCCAAGCGCTTATGACAATGCTCTGCATGCAGAAAGTGCTCAATAAATTCCGCTGTTTGATCAAAAAGTAGTAAAGGTATTTATTGTGGGTGCCTCCTGAGAATAAAGCACTGTACTGAGCACTTAGGAAAGAAGAAAAGAAGACATGCTCCCAGGGACCCAAACTCCCCATTTCTCCTGCTAACTCCTGAGGGAGTAAAAACTCTGCCTGACTCCTGGACGGGGGAAGGGAGCAGAAGCCTGTGTCTATCCTAGGGTGGGGATTGTATTTGGAACATGTGAAAAAATCTGTGGCCGGGACCAGAAGACCCCTGGGTCATCAGGGAGTTAGGTGGGCAGTAGATCGTTGTTAGTTTTGAATTTTCTCCTCCTTGGAAGTTCTGGAAGTGATTAAACTGCTGAATAATAAATAAGCGCTCAATAAATACTATTGATTGATTGTTGATGCCACAAACAGGTGAACATAAAGTCTTCTGGGATTGTCCAAATTCCTTATTTTTCCTTCTCTTCTTTGATTTCCTCCATCTCCTCCTCCTCTTCCTCCTACTATTACCCTTCCTTCCCCTTTTCTTCTCCTCTCCTCTTTCTCCTACTACTCTACTCCTCCTTTTCCTTTTCCTCTTTCTTCTCCCGTTCCTCCTCCTCCTTATTCTCCTCCTCCTTCTCCTTGTCCTCCTTCTCCCTGCTGCTCCTTTTTTGGTTTTCGCCCTGAGGAGCAGCAGTAAGTAACCGTGGCCGAAGGCTCGAGGCTGTTTGCTGTTCACTTAACTCTCTGGCTCTCTGTAGCCAACAGTCCTGTGAGCTTGGTCAAGATCAGCGTGAGCTGAGGCTACCTCTACTCTCTTATGAAGGGCTCAATAAGTATGATTGATTGATAGAATAATTAAGGTCTAATCGCAGATACTTCACCACTTTGGTGAAGAGGGGAAGTGGGGTTAAAGTGCAAAGGCTACAAAACCACCAGTCCCTCCTGTTTTTGATTCTTCTTACTGAGTCCCCTCTCCTTCTTCGCAGCTTCTGCTGGCCTCGGTGACCTTTAAGTGAACCCCAGAATACCTCCAGTCGGCAACTGCGCAGGGGGAAGCAAACGGGTCTGAGAACCTTGTTGTGCCTTGAAGTTGCCTCTCCGAACAGAGAGAGGAACCACCAGCTGTCAAAGAATTATAAATCACGGTAACCAATATCTATAGTTCTAACATCTAGGCTGTCGCATCCAAATCAGTCACCTCAAACTGGACCTTGGTCATAATGATGATTACGATTATGATCATATGATCGTTACGATCATAATGATCATGACCCCTGATAATAATGGTCATAATGATAATCGTACTGCAAAGCAGCATGGCCTAATGGATAGAGCACGGGCCTGGGAGTCAGAGAGTTCTCGGTTCTAATTCTGGTTCTGCCACTTGTCTGCTGCGTGACCTTGGGCAAGTCACTTCACTTCTCTGGGCCTCATTTACCTCATCTGCAAATTTGGGGATTAAGACCGTGAGCCCTGTCTGGAACGCGGACTGTGTCTAATCTGATTTGCTTTTTTCTACCTCAGGGCTTAGTATAGTGCCTGGCACATAGTAAATGCTTTACAAATACCATAAAAAAAGAAAAATAGAGCGTCCCAGAGGAGACAGAACCCAGGATGAATCACATCTCCCAGCCATCGCAAACTTTGTTTCTAAACCCAGGATCCGAGTCACCTCCCCCACGCTGCCTATCTACACCCTATCTATCCTGGTCACTGGCTGAGAACCAGCAATGCTTTTTACCTTGGCTCTGCTCCTAGAACCAGAACTACTCTCAGTCCCATTTCTGGGCTTGGCCCTGCTCCCATTCCTGTCCCCTGACAAATTCCCTCTGGATTCTGGCCTCCAGGTTGGCTGAAAATTCCCAGGAGGAGGAGAAAGGATTAGATAAGTAGTGAGCAGACCTGACTGGGGGAGAGCTACATGGTCTCTGCCCGGCCTGGAAAGGAAGGGGTGAAGTCAGTCAGTCAGTCGTACTCACCGAGCGCTGTGTGCAGGGCACTTACTGAGCGCTTGGGAAAGTACAATATAACAATATAACAGACCCACTCCCTGCCCACAATAAGCTCGATGAGGGTTGTCAGGGTCCCAGGGGGATGGATGTCTCTTGATGGGGCACCCTGCCCACTTGAAAATATTCAGGCCAAGACGATCCTGCTTCGGACTGGTCTCGTGACTGTGTGGTCCAGGCTGGACCAAAAAGGGGTCCAGCCCTTCCTTCCCGGGGGTGGGGGCTGGGTGAGGGTGTTATCATGTGGTCCTGGGTCACTGCGCTTGGATTTCCTCCCTTTAGGGTGTAGTGGAAAGAGCACGGGCCTGGGACTCGGAAGGTCATGGGTTTTAATCCCTCCTCTGCCACTTGTCCACTCTGTGATGTTGGGCAAATCACTTCACTTCTCTGTGGTTACCTCATCTGTAAAATGGGCACTGAGACCGTGAGCTCCACAAAGGACAGGGACCGGGTCCAACTCATTTTGCTTGTATCCACCCCAGATCTTAGAACAGTGCGTGGCACATAATAATGTTGGTATCTGTTAAGAGCTTACTACGTGCAGAGCGCTGTTCTAAGCGCTGGGGGTAGATACAGGGTTAGTCCCACATGAGGCTCACAGTTAATCCCCATTTTACAGATGAGATAACTGAGGCACAGAGCAGTTAAGTGACTTGCCCACAGTCACACAGCTGACCAAGTGGCAGAGCTGGGATTTGAACCCAGTGACCTCTGACTCCCAAGCCCAGGCTCTTTCCACTGAGCCACACTGCTTCCCGTTAAGCACATAGAAAGTGCTTAACAATTGCCATAATTATTAATTATTATTATTATTTATTCACCCCTCCCCCAGCCCCACAGCCCTTTCATCCATATCCGTCATTTCTTTCTTTCTATTAATGTCCCTCTCCCCCTCCAGACTGTTAAACTCGCATTGGGCAGGGAATGGGTCTACCAACTCTGTTCTATTGTCCTCTCCCAAGCACTTAGTTTATCTGCTCTGCACACATAACTACACAATAAATACGATTGATTAATTGATTAATTGATTGAGAGGTCCCTGGTGCTTGTTCCTGGGAGCCCAAGGGCAAAACTTCACCTGTGAGACTCCATCACCCATGTGAGGCAAGACCTGACATGAGGATTCTGAAAATAGGGTGGGGAGGGAGAAGTGCTGGGGCAGTCAATGCTGTTTATTTGACCTAGTCTGGCCTACGGACTGCTCAGACCGGTCCATGGACCGAACCAGCGTAGGACTCTAAAGCCTCCTCCCTCTCCTCCTTGTCCTCCTCCTCCCCCCCGCCACCCCTCCTCTTCCTCCCCTTTCTCATCTCAGTAAATCACTAAGCATCCACCAGCCCCGGGTATGATAGATGACTTGCAGAGCAAAGAGCCACTTGCAGCGAAACAAGTAATGCATCAACAACACCTTGCAGAGCCTCACGAATCTGACAAAAAAGGATGCTTATCGAAGCCTACGCGGTGGAATTCAGAGCGGTTTAAGAAGGGTGCGTGACAAAGGGGGTGGACTGTCAAGGTTTAAGAGAGGCGAGGCTACCCAGACACAGACTAACCCTAAACTGAAGAGCTCGTACGTGGACCCGCACACCCTCCCACAGCACCACTGAAGGGAAGAGTCGGCTCCACTAGGATCGCAAAGAGGGAATCTTAAAGAGCTGTGAAAGCATCTTTTACACACTTTCTCCGCCCCTCCCTCTCCCCCCTTCCCCACCTCGCCCAATTTGGGGATGACCCTCTTCGAAGAACAGTCTGTTTGCCAGCGGCGTTGGCGTGGCGTAGTGGAAAGAGTACAGGCCTGGGTTCTAATCTAAGCTCACTGTGGACAGGGAATGTGTCTGTTTATTATTACATTGTACTCTCCCAAGCGCTTAATATAGTGCTCTGCACACGGTAAGTGCTCAATAAATACGATTAAATGAATGAATGATCCCAGCGCCACCACTTCTCTGCTGTGTGACCTTATACAAGTCACCTAACTTCTCGGTGACTCAGTTCCTTCATCTGTAAAAATGGGGATTAAGACTGTGAACCCCACGTGGGACAGGGACTGTGTCCAACCTGTTTAGCTTATATCTTCCCCAGTGCTTAGTACAGTGCCCGGCACAAAGTAAGGGCTTAACAAACGCCATTAAAAAAAAAAAAAGATGACTTCTGCTCCAACCCTGAACGAAATCACTAGTTAGAGACGTAAAGAATGGCAAAGCTCCCAGATACGATGCCCTCTGGTGTTTTCTGTTCAGTTGCCCTGCGCTGGCTCTTCCTCAGCAAGTGGAATAATGAGGAAATGCCAAATGGTTTCAAAGATGCCAATCAATCGATCGTATTTATTGAGCGCTTACTGTGTGCAGAGCCCTGTACCAGCATATCTTTGCCATCACAGACACCATCTCCAAGAAAAAAGGGGGTGGGGAGAGCTGCCCACCTATATTGTAAGCTCGATGTGAACAGGGAACGTGTCTACCAACTCTGTTATACTGGACTCTCTCTCGAGTGTTCAATACAGAGCTCGATGCACTCCACTACTGGGAAGTTCCCAGTGCAAATCCCTCTCTACCCTGTGAAATCAATGTGGGCAGGGAACCGTGTCTCTGAACTGTGCTGTATTGTAATGATAAATAATAATAATGATGGTATTTGTTAAGCGCTTACTCTGTGCCAAGCTCTGTTCTAAGCGCTGGGGTAGATACAAAGTAATCAGGTTGTCCCACGTGGGGCTCGCAACTTTAATCCCCATTTTACAGATGAGGTAAGTGAAGTCCAGAGAAGTGAAGTGATTTGCCTAAAGTCACAGAGCTGGTAGTCTCCCAAGCGTTTAGCACAGTGCGCTGCACTTAGGAAGGGCTCAATAAATACCACTGATTAACCGTTTGCAGAACTATCACGGGAACTCAATGCTCCCCAGTGCTGAGAAGTTCCCCGTGTAAACTCCTCTCTACAATGTGAGCTTGTTGGGGGCACCATGTTGTAGTGCCCTCTCCCAAGTGCTTAGCACAGTGCTCTGCACATAGGGAGTGCTCAGTAAGTACCACTGATTGATCAGTTGGGAGTCTCAATAAATATCATCGATCGACTGACTGACTGGGAATCCTCAGGGTCTGATTTTAGGTGCACACCATCTGTGTCCAGAGGCTAAGGGGTTAGGCAGGGTCAGGAAATACGGGGTCACAAACAGTGCGGTCTTGGAATACAACTGGACAAACCAGCATTGTGGAGACGCTAATTACCTCACACCACTGCCAGGAGCAAAGATGGTGGCCAGAGACCCAAACGGCTCCTCTATGATGGCCTGAAACGGAGAATCGATCAAACGGTTGTAGGTTCTCAGAGCTCACTTTGTGCTGAGCACCGTACTAAGCGCCTGGGAGGAAACAAGACAACGGAGTTGGCAGATTCGTTTCCCCCGTCCACAACGAGGAGAAGCCAGAAACACCTGAAAGACACGAAGAAGCAGAACCTCCCACGGTAGCCAGCTGGGAGACAGAAGCAGAAGGCGAATCAGAAATGGGGTAGATGTCGTGAAAGGCCACAAGACAGAGAGGGAGAAACTCTAATGAAAGGCCGGATTGAGAAAAGCAGATGCAGTGGCAAGGGAAAAGACATCTTTATAGGTGTAGGGTAGAAAAGATCGCCCGTTTCACAGCCGTCTTTTCAGGTACACGTGCACCCGTAGTTGAAATTTCTCCGTCGGTCACATCTTGGAAAGAGACCGGGCTTGGGAGTCAGAGGTTATGGGTTCTAATCCCGGCTCCACCACTTGTCAGCTGTGTGACTTTGGGCAAGTCACTTAACTTTTCTGTGCCTCAGTTCCCTCTTCCGTAAAATGGGGATTAAGGCTGTGAGCCAACAAGTGGGACAACCTGATAACCCTGTATTTATTCCAGTGCTCAGAACAGCCCTTGGCACATAATAAGCACTTAACAAATACCATCGTTATCATCTTATTTTCTCTCCATTTTGCCAAAACCCCGTGGACGGTAAGCTCATTGCATAGCCGGGGTCGTGTCTACCCACTCTGTTATTCTGTACTTTCCCAAGTGCTTAGTAAAGAACTCTAGACCGTGCGATCCTCGTGGGCGGGGAATGTGTCTGTTTATTGTTATATTGTACTCTCCTAAGTGCTTAGTACAGTGCACAGTAAGTGCTCAGTAAATGCCACTGATTGATGGATTGATTGATAGTAGACCCCGGGGGGGTATTAAATGCAGAAGGGCCCAAAATAACAATCTTTACCTGCCCAAGACATTGGAGGGATTGTTGATCACACATCAGTCATTTGTGGAACTGAGTTTTGGATTAAGAAAAATTTCTGGAATAGCGGTCCTCGAGTGGTGGAGGCGGGTTCAAGGAGAGGGGTGAGTCACTCGCCTCTGCCTATTGGTTGTCAGCAGGGGCAAATGACATTAGTAATAATACTACTACTACTACTAAGCACTTACTATGTTCCCATTTAACTCTTTCCCGAGGCCCTGGATGGTCTGCCCGGAATTTTATCAAATCAATCAATCAAGCGATCGCATTTATCGAGCGCTTACTTTCAGCAGAGCACTGTACTAAGCGCCTGGGAGAATACAACTTAACAGAGTTGGTAGATACGTTCCCTGCCCACGACCAGCTTACAGCCTAGAGGGGGAGTCAGACGTTAATAGAAATAAATTATGGCTATATACATAAGTATATAGAGAAGTACATAAGTATATAGAGAAGCAGCGCGGCTCAGTGGAAAGAGCCCGGGCTTGGCAGTCAGAGGTCATGGGTTCGAATCCCGGCTCTGCCCCTTGGCAGCTGTGTGACTCTGGGCAAGTCACTTCACTTCTCTGTGCCTCAGTTCCCTCATCTGTAAAATGGGGATTAACTGTGAGCCTCACGTGGGACAACCTGATTACCTTGTGTCTACCCCAGCGCTTAGAACAGTGCTCTGCACGTAGTAAGCGCTTAACCAATACCAATATTATTATAAGTTCTGTGGGACCGAGGGAGGGGTGAATAAAGAGAGGAGATCCAAGGGCAAGGGCGATGCAGGAGGGAGTGGGAGAAGAGGAAATGAGGGCTTAGTCAGGGAAGACCTCTTGGAGGAGGCCTGCCTTCAGTAAGGCTTTGAATGGGCTGGTTAGGGGGCCCCCCCCGCGACCAATAGCCTACTGGCCACCGATGTCTGTCGACTCTCTGGCTAGTATTATTTTTTTTCTTTCGGCCCGATGAGACCGACTTATAACTAAACCGCTCTGGCCCTGCTCCCCGGGTTCTCGGCCGCTCTCCTCCTGAGCGAGCTCTGCTGGCAGCTCACGTCACCGTTCAAATACGTGTGTTCAGTTCCCAGGCTAACAAGGGAAATGGCACGAATGGTTCTCCCCGCTTGCCGTCGTCACTTCGAAAGGCTAGCAATTACAAAGGGAAACTGTGGTGATTATTTCTAATACCTCAGATGGCTAAATACATATTTGCTCAATAAAGATGTATCCTCACTGCAACCTTAACTAATGAGCCATGACCGAGGCCCCACGATGCATATTAAGCGACGAATTGTCAGAGCGATCTGTAGAGATAACGGAGGAATTCGCTTCTGCAGATCGCCACCTGCAAGGAACATTTGGCTCCACCGATAAAATCTTCCAGCCCAAAGGCCATTTCCTGGCAGTGGGTGGTTTGTCTGTCATTGGATGTTTGGCTGGGACACCGAGATTGGAAATGACTCTGGTATTTTCCAAGTTCCCAAAGAAATTCTTTCCCCTTGCCCCTCCCACCCTCACTTTCTCTCAACAGAGGGCCTTCGGGTGACAGATTAACAATGGCCTTGGCCTTTACAGGGCCGTGCCGAGAAGCCGTGCGGACAAGTGGTTAGGGCTCAGGCCTGGGAGTCAGAAGCCCTGGGTTCTAATTCCAGTTCTGCCGCTCGCCTGCTGTGTGACTTTGGGAAAGTCACTTCATTTCTCTGTGCCTCAGTTTCCTCATCTGCAAAATGGGGGTTAAATCCTACTCCCTCCCACCTGGACTGTGAGCTCCATGAGGCCCAGGGACTATGTCTAACCTGATAACTTTGTATCTACCCCAGCGCTTAAAACAGTGCTTGGCACATAGTAAGCACTTAACAAATACCACTATTGGCAAATACCATTAGTATAATAATAATAATAATAATAATAATAATAATGAGTACTTACTATGTTCCAAGCACTATACCAAGCGCTGGGGTAGATACGAGATATTCAGGTTAGAAACAGTCCCTATCTCACGTGGGACTCACAGTCTTAATGCCCATTTTACAAATGAGGAAACTGAGGCCCAGAGAAGTGAAGAGACTTGCCCAAGGTCACACAGCAGACAAGTGGCAGAGCCAGTATTAGAACCCACGGCTTTCTGATCCCAGGCCTGTACTTTATCCTCTAGGCCATGCTGTTTCTTAATTGCTTCTCAACTGCACCCTTGCTCAGGGAGGAAATCATCCCACCAGTCCCTCCACCCACACCTTCAACCCCATCCCGCTTCACCTTCCAAAAACCCCTGGGCCCATGTTTTTCCCTCCCTGACTGCCATCTTTAACCATTCATCCTCTGAGCATTCCTCCTCTGTGAACTGACACATCCATGTCTCCCCTACCTAAGAAACCCATCTTTGGACCCACTGAACCATCAAGCTATTACCCCTCCTCCCTCTTCCCATTCCTCTCCAAACCCCACGAATGGGTTGAATATATTCGCTTTATTCTGGTGTCCACCTATTCCACTCCACCAAACCACGCTCAGCCGGGTTACTAATGTTCTCCTCTTCGCCAGATCGAACAAAATCTGTTCTGTCCAAATCCTCATCCCCAAATCGGCTGCCTTTGACACTGTGGGCCACTCCCTTCTGGAAACATCTGCCTATTCTTGGTTTCCTGACAAGGTTTTCTTCTTGTTCTTTTCTTACCCCTTTGGCTGATCCTCTAAACCGAAAGCTCGTTGCTGGTAGGGAAACTGTCTATCAACTCTGTACTCTGTACTCTCCCAAGTGCTTAGTATGGTGCTTCTTCATCCTCCTCCTCTCTGATCTTCCTCTTTCCATTCCTTCCCCTCTCCAGCCCATACTTCTCCCTGCTGCCTGCATCATTTTTCTCAAACGATGTTCTGTACGTCTCACCACTCATCAAAACTCTCCAGTGGTTACTCATTCCTTTCTGTATTAAGCAGCAACTCCTGACAACTGGTTTTAGGGTATTCAATCAGTTCTCTTCCTCCCACCATCTACTCTCATAGCTCGATCTCATCTGTTACTCTGCCGACCCCTCTCCCACTTCCTCCCTCCGGCCTGGAACTCCCTCCTTCATAGGTAACCGTTGATCGCTCTCCCCACCTGCAAAGCCTTATTTAAAATCACACCTCCTCCAAGAGGCCTTCCCGGACTAAGCCCTCATTTCCCCTGCTCCCTCTCTCTTCTGCATCACCCTTTCACTTGGATTTGTACCCTTTATTCGCCCCACCCTTAGCCCCACAGCACTTACATACTTATCCGTACTTGATCTATCTATATTAATTTTTTAAGATTGTGAGGCCCGGGTGGAACAACCTGTGATCAACCTGATGAAGTGGTCTCTACCCCAGAGTTTAGAACTGTGCTTGGCACATAGTAAGCGCTTAATAAGACCCATAATTATTAATTATTATTAATCTGGGCAAGGGGTCGGTGGCAGGATAGACGAGATTGAGGTAGAGAGAGTAGGTTGGCGTTAGAACGTGCCGGCTGGGTCGTAGTGAGAGATCAGCAAGGTAAGGTGAGAAGGCAGTGTTGCTCAGAGGAAAGAGCAGGGGTTTAAGAGTCAGAGGATGTGGGTTCTAATCCCTCCTTGGCCCCTTGTCTGCTGTGTGACCTTGAGCAAGTCACTTAACTTCCCTGTGCCTCAGTTACCTATCTGTCTCACGTGGGTCAACCTGATTACCTTGTATCTCCCCCAGCGCTCAGAACAGTGCTTGGCACAAAGTAAGCGCTTAACAAATACCATCATCGTTACTATTACTGCTAATAAGGGGAGAGCTGATTGGCAGGCTGGTCTGTCTGTGACATTGGACTCCCAGCAGCCCACTCCCGTACCATGCTGAATGAGACTATGATTTACTCTGCCTTTATATTGTCATCTCTGTCCTCTTGGCTTGCACGTGCTTCCTTTTCCTTTCACCTCACCACAGCTGCTTAGAAGTCCTGATGGCCTTCATTCTTACAAAGATGGAGCCCAACCAACTCTACAGTAAACTGGGACCAGAGAAGTGCTTGGCACGTAATAAGCGCTTAACAAATATCAGAATTATTTTATTATTAGAGAAAAACACAAGCTTAGACCTTAATGATCCCCATCACTGTCTCCTTTCCTCATTTCGCTTCGGTTGTGAAGGCCAGGCCTGATGGTCTCTGGGAGAACATGGTGTGAGTTTTTGTTTTCCACAGCTGCCTCTCAGGCCCCTCAAAATCCCAAATTTCCAAGTCCCAGAAAATCTTTCACTGACACTTTTCTAACCACGACTTCACTTATGAATGATAATGTACTGCTCTGTGTAGTCAGGGGAAGATTTTAAAAAAAAATCTCTTCTGTTCCACTGTACTCTTCCTTTCATTCATTCAATCATATTTATTGAGCGCTTACTGTGTGCAGAGCACTGTACTAAGTGCTTGGAAAGTACAGTTCAGCAACAAATAGAGACAATCCCTACCCAACAACAGGCTCACAGTCTAGGGGGGCTCACGATCTAGACATGTTTTCACTGTTAGCATCAGGCTGTTTCCAAAAAGGCCAAGTTGTTAAGGGGGAAACCACACATCAGTGCAGGGAAGACAACATCCTTAGATGACAGGCAGACGATTTTATCATTTGATCCCTCTCCCCCCATCTACTCCAACTCCATTAAGGGAAGTTGGACATCCATTTTAAAAATCTTAGCCAACAGCATCCTCTTGCATTTGTCATATATTTTTCTTTGATTTGTGGATTAAATGAAACCCAACCCGACTCTGCTATTTAAGTAATATCGTTTAAAGGAAATCTGGGTATTTATAGAATAATACTCCTTCCTAAAAAAATCAGAAAACACTCACCAGACAAGGAATAACCTGACAAGCGCTTATCAGACAAGGCAAGACTTTGTCTGGTGCCCTGTCAATTTCCAGACATATCAAATTGCTCCTTCCCCTATACAGAACTAGCAGAGAGAGAAGAGAACACGTGGAGATTCAAAGATTCTCTGAAGCGACCTGGGCCGGATCCCTCAGGGACGGACAGACAGTTTAAGGCTCTGCTTCCTAATCCTAATCTCCTGAGTCTTCATCCATCCATCCATCTCTCCATCCAATCATCCATCAGTCCATGCTACCTTTCAAAAAAGAATTTCTATCTCTCTTGTTGGTTCTCTCTCACCCCCAAAGATAGCTGTGGTTTTATGGGGGTGAAATGAGTCCGAGATATGTGTTCTATGTAGACTCCGAACATCATTTTGGGATTATTGGGAGGGATGAAGTAGCTGTTTTCCCTCTCTAATTATGGTGCACTAATTGATATTCGATTGCATGAAATGTGACCTTTTGGAATGATTGGTTATGGTCTTTTAATACACTCTGCTCCACTGTGCAAAAGTACCAATCCATCAATCAGTGATAATTAACTACCGCTTACTATGTGTAGGGCTTTGTACTAAGTCCTTGGGAGAGTACAATACAACAGAATTAGCAGACACATTCCCCGTCCACAGCAAAGTATAGAGGGGGAACTCTTGGTCAAAAACATGGAACATCACATTATCGATGCAAAGATAGGGAAAAATTCATCATTGTAGTCAACCTGTTTGGTGTATCTCCTCGTTATAAGTAAGGAGTGGGCAGACCTTTTTTTTATTATAATTTTTACGATATTTGTTAAGCGCTTCACTATGTGTCAGACACTCTACTAAGTACTGGGGTAGATAGGCCACAGTCTCTGTCCCACTGGGCTCACAGCCTAAATCAAAGGGAGGAAGATTTAATTCCATTTTACAGATGAGGTAACAGCAGAAAAGTGGCTGGACTGGGGTTATAACCCAGGTCAGTGATGGTGCTGTTTTTGTTTTTTTGTTCTTAACTGTATTTGAGAAGTGTAAGATCCTCCTTTAGACCGCAAGCTCTTTCTAGACAGAGAATGTGTTGATCAAATCAGTAATACTGTACTCTTCAAGTGCTTAGTAAAGTGATCTATACACAGTAAGTGCTCAGTGTCTTTTTAATTGTATTTGTTAAGCATTTTCTCTGTGCCAGGCACTGTACTAAGCGTTGGATTAGACTCAAGATCATTGGGTTGGAAACAGTCCTGTCCCATGTGGGGCTCACAGTCTTAATCCCCATCTCACAGGTGAGGTAACTGAGTCTAGGAGGAGTTACGTGACTTGCCCAAGGTCCCAAGACGAGTCGGGGAGGCAAAATTAGAACCTAAGTCCGACTTCCCGACCTGTGGTCTTTCCACAAGGTCAAATTGCTTCTCAATATGATCGATTGATTAAAAAGCGAATATTAGCGTGAAAGCACTGGCTACATTTTATCTCCATTGAATACGAAGGCCCCATCAGCTAACGTAGCAAAAGCAGAATGATCCATTGCTAAGGCCACGTCTCCTCTAAGAGGTCTTCCCTGATTAAGCCCTCTTTTTCCCCGTTTTGTTTTCCCTTCTGCATTGTCTATGCACTTCAATCTGTGACCTCTAGACACTTGATCTTCTCCTCGTCCATATATTTAAATTATATTTTATAAATGCCTTATTTATTCATATTAGTGTCCGTCTCCCCCTCTAGACTGTAAGCTCATTCGGAGCAGGGAGAGTGTCTGCTAATTCTGTTGTGTTGTACTCTTCCAAGTGCCTAGCTGCACATTGCAAGCGGTCGATAAATACCATTGATTGATTGATTAGTAGATAGGGAAATTATCAGATGGAAAGAAACCAAGGCTTCCAGGAGCTTTCCTTGCCTGGGGCCTACTGAAAAGAGGTCTCCTAAAAAATAATTCCGTGTAAACTCAAGTGACTCCAGCAGTCGCCTATTCACCTCCACATCAAACAGATACTCCTCACCATCCGAGGCACTCAACCAGCTCTCTCCCCTCTACTTCTCCTTCTCCTCGCTCCTCCCCCCACTCCAGTCCAGCCCTTCCATTTCACTCCTCTAACCACCACCTTCTCACTGTTCCTTCCTCTCCATCTCTCCCGCCACCCCACCCCTTCCTCCCACCCTCCCTCCCACCTGGAACTCCCTCCCCCTTCATATCTGGCAGACCACCACTCTCCCCCTCTTCAAAGACCTACAAAAAACTTATCTCCTCCAGGAAACCTTCCGTGACTAAACTCTCATCCACCTCTCCAACCCCCCGCAATTTCCCCTCCCTACTGCATCAGCGATACACTCAGTTCCACCTTCTAAGTAGTATTTAGAGCACCGACCTTGGAGTCAGAAGGACCTGGATTCTAATCCTGTCTACCTCTTGTCTGTTGTGTGACCTCGGACAAGTCACTTAACTTCTCTGGGCCTCAGTTACCTCATCTGTAAAAAGGGGATTAAGACTGTGAGCCCCCTGTGGGACAGGGACTGTGTCCAACCTGATTAGCTTGTATCTACCCCAGTGCTTAGTACAGTGCCTGGCACATAGTAAGCACCTAACAAAATCACGATTATTATATTATTTAGATACTCAGTCACTGTACCCATTCATATATCCTTATATTCAGTTGTTTCCATTACCTGCAGTTTATTATATTTTCTGTTCCTCCCACCCCTGTTAGACTATCATCCTGGAGAACAGGGATTGTGACTCCTTACTGTATTGTACTCTCCCAAGTGCATAGAACAGTGGTTTGCACAGAGCAAACACTCAATAAATACCAATGATTGATTGGGCTGAAATTTAGAGAAGCAGCATGGTCTAGTGGAAAGAACACAGGCCTGGGAGTCAGAGAACCTGGGTTCTAATCCAGTCTCTGCCATTCACCTGTTGAATGACCTTGGGCAAGTCATTTAGCTTCTTTGTGCCTCAGTTACCTCATCTATAAAATGGGGATTAAGACTATGAGCCCCATATGGGATGCAGATTGTATCCAATCTGACTGGCTTGTACCTACCCCAGTGCTTAGTACAGTGCCTGTCACGTAGTAAGTACTTAACAAAAAATATTTAGGAAAAAAAGAGCTTAATGCTCTAATTCAGATCTACTCCATTCCGGAAGATCTTTGACTGGAGAGAACAATCCTTTCCTGGGCACCCTTTGGAATCTCTTGGTCTCTTCCCTATATTCTGTTTCACTCCAAACACTCGTGGGGAGAGAGTAGATGGAAAAATGTTTTCCGATCCATTTGCTAGCTAGGAAATATGTTCATGTATCTAAATCTATATCTAGAGGTAGAAAGAGAGAGAAGGGAAATGAGAGAAATAGAGAAAGAGGACAGGGAGAAAGAGGAGTAAGAGTTCACTAAGTGAAAATCAATAAATCAATCATGTTTATTGAGCATTTACTGCTTGCAGAGCACTGTACTAAGCACTTGGGGGAATACAGTATAACAAAGTTGGTAGCTACGTTCCTTGCCCACAGTGAGTTTATAGTCTAGGAAAGGCCACTGTAGGATTTACAGTCTTGACCAAATGGCGCACACACAATTGTCAGTCCTAGGGGGGCTGAGACGTTTGTTGTCTGCTGTTTTCTGGTGCTGTTGGGGAGACAAAATGGCAAGATTGAGAGGAAACTTTCCCTGGACTCGTGTTCACCCTCCCCCTTCTGAGAAGGAGAAGTCTCAGAAGAGGATGCCAGATTTATCTGCCAATCCGCTGGGTAGTGTTTTCCAGCGTCTCTCTGGAAATGTCAGAACGCTTGGTTGTTGGAACACTTGGAATTTTTCCTTTAAATAGCGAGAAACATATGGGAGGCTGATGATGCTCTCTGCCCTTGTTGCCAAGTTTCTTTTCTGGAGCTCAAAGCCACGCAGAAGCATCTGTGGTCCAGAAGAGGTTTTCACTCGGGGCCTGACCAGCGCCAGAGAGATACGCGGACTTTTAGAACACATCTGCCGAGGGCAAGAATATCTGCTCTCGTACCATGGCCTGGGGTAGGGGATGGTGAGGGGGGAGAGGGGCGGAGAGGATGGGATTCTCAGGACCCCATGGCAGCCGACTCACTGGCATCGTTTTGGGTGCTCCAAGGATGAGAAAAAGATAAGAAGAGATCACGTCAAACAGAATGTACTCCTTCTCTGGGTCTCACGAAATAATAATAATGGTATTTAAGTGCTTACTATACGTCAGGCACTGTACTAAGTGCAGATACAACCTAATTGGGTTGGACCCAGCCCCCGTCCCACTCAGAGCTCACATTGTTAATCCCCATTTTACAGATGAGGTAACTGAGACCCAGAGGAGTTAAATGACTCGCCCAAGGTCACGCAGCAAACAAGTGGCAGAGCGGGGATTAGAATCCAGGTCTCTCTGACTGCCAGGTCCGTGCTCTATCCACTAGGCCACGCTGTACCCCGAAGCTGCTCAAGTCTGTGCCTCCCCAGGCTGCCTTGCTCCACAGAGGATGCGAGCAGTTGGGGGAAACCGAGGCTATGCCCAGATGATGCTGACACTGGGGGCAGTTTGAGGACATTGTCAGGGCTGGGCGGAGGCACGGGTGACTCTTGACCCCTTCTCCACCTTGGCCACCGAGGCACAAAGCGAGCTGGCTGAGCTTCCAGAGCAGATGGCAGAGTCACCTGTGAGAGCAGGGAACGTGCCGTGCTGCTACCGTTCTGCTCCGGGTCATTTATGAGAACCCGCAAAAGTAAATTTAGGCTCCCGGAGAGAGGGAGAGTCATCCGAGCTCGTCCCTGTAAACCGTGAACTCAATATGGGCAGGGAATGTGTCTGTTTATTGTTACATTGTACTCACCCAAGCGCTTAGTACAGTGCTCTGCACAGAGTAAACGCTCAATAAATACGATTCAATGAATGAATGAATTTGGGTGGTGCACTGCAGGTACCAGCCTCATTTGTGGGCGTTGGCTTAGCACGGACTGGGCTGACCAGCCTTGAAACCCTCTGCCTTGGCTCCCTGATCAGGAGCTAATCAAGGCTGTCCTCGGCATCTGCGGGAAGACGTGTGATTCCCCATCCAGGATGGCCTAGTGGATAGAGCATGGACCAGGGAGTCAGAAGGACCTGGGTTCTAATCCTGCCTCTGCCGCTCGTCTGCACTTCTCTGTGTCTCAGTTCCCTCGTCTGTAAAATGGGGATTGAGACTGTGAGCTCCATGTGGGACAGGGACAGTGTCCAACGTGTTTAGCTTGTATCGACCCCAGCCCTTAGAACAGTGCTTGACACATAGTAAGCACTTAATAGATACCATTATTATTATTACTAATGATCTATAATGATAAATATAATAATAATGATATTAAAAACTTAAGGCTGTTGAGGGCTTACTATCTCAGTCAATCGTATTTATTGAGCGCTTACTGTGTGCGGAGCACTGTACTAAGCACTTGGGTGAGTACAGTACAAAAATATAATAGACACATTCCCTGCCCACAGCGAGTTTTACAGTCTCTTTAGGTGCCGAGCACTGTGCTGAACGCTGGGGTAGATACAATACAGGCAGATGGCACACAGTCTCTGTTCAACACGGGGTTAGAGGGGAGGGAGAACAGATATTTAATCCCTATTTTACAGATGAGGAAACGGAGGCAGAAAGTTAAGTGATTCGCCCAAAGTCACACAGCAGGCAAGGACCAGAGACGGGATTAGAACCCAGATCTCCTGACTCCCAATCCTGTGGTCTTTCCACTAGGCCTTGCTGCTTCTCAGTATTTAAGGAGACACGTACCGCCATAAAGTGACAGTAAGTCACAGGATTTAACCTTTTCATTCATCCATTCAATCATATGTGTGGAGCACTTACTGTTTGCAGAGCACCGTACTAAGCGCTTGGGAGAGTACAATGCAACCATATATAGACACATCCCCAGCCCACAGCGAGCTTACAGTCTAAAAGGGGAGACGGATATGAATGTAAATAAATAAATTTCAGTTATGGACATAAGGG
The DNA here is from genome assembly GCF_004115215.2 of Ornithorhynchus anatinus. NCBI lineage: Eukaryota > Metazoa > Chordata > Mammalia > Monotremata > Ornithorhynchidae > Ornithorhynchus > Ornithorhynchus anatinus. Next base: position 21,299,729 of record NC_041735.1, read on the forward strand.
CTGTGGAACTGGGAGGAGGAATGAGTAAAGGGAGTAAGTCAGGGTGTCCGTCACTCAATCCATCGATCGAACTTATTGAGCGCTTAGGGTCGAGAGTTGAACAGGACAATGGGGCAGAGAGGGAGAATATGGAGCAAGCTGGGCACTTCCTAAAAACTCATTGCCCTGCGCCCTGCTCTCCAAAAAAAGAAACCCAAACTGCCATGAAACCATTCCCAGAGCCAACTGAGAGGTGACCCTCCTCCTGGTAAGAAGGAAGCTTTAAGATGCAACACGTGCCTCTTCCACCCTGGAAGCAAACACGGAAAGGAATTAGAGAGGGGGAGATGAATTGCCGTGACTGATCTAAGAGAGAAAGAGAGGAGACTCACTGCCGCTAACAAGAAGGAATTTTTTTCCAAGCTATTCTATGCCAGCCGATCTCTGCCTCCTGACCCTTTATGAAGAAACTCTCGCATCCTTTGAATTTGAATTTAATGGCTGGATTTTTCTCTATGCCCATGTCTGCTCGGAGCAAATTTGACAGCAAGTTGAAAAGGTTCCCGTGTCTTCATGGTGCTAATGGTGGCTGATATCATTAGCAAGCCAACAATATGAGGTTCTGCTGTAAATGGAGCCTTTTTGGTCAAAATTCAGCCCAGGGGAGCTGGAAATGATAGGCGGGGGTTGAGCCAGAAAACGGCAATTTGGGAATGAGATTGGTTCCCCTTGACTTGGGTGCTCTCTGATAGGCCACGGGCTGTCCAACTGACAGCTGCTTTGCTTGGGAATGTGACTCTCTTTCCCCCACACCCCACCATCCAAGCTTTCCCCCTGTCCCAACCGGGCCTCCAGGTCTTGCCCTGAAGTCAACCTGGGTGAGGCCCATACTAAAGGGAGGCAAAACACGGCCAAACTGGTCAATTCATAGGCATCAAGATCCCTGGCACCAGCTCAGATGGAGGATTAGGCGTATAATTGGCTCTTGTCTGACGGGGCACTCTCTAATGACATTAGGTGTGGGCTTTGGCATGCTTGCTCTGAGCATGTTTAAACTCCAGTGGTATTTTTGCACTCAGAAAACACCCGTGCCCAGTGTAGAAGGGGCGTGGCCTACTGGAAAGAGCCCGGGCTTGGGCGTCAGAGGACCTGGGTTCTAATCCCACCTCCACTAGTTATCTGCTGTGTGACCTTGGGCAAATCACTTTATTTCTCTGTGCCTCAGTTCCCTCACCTCCAAAATGGGGATTCGATACCTGTTCACCCTTCTGCTGGAACTATGAGCCCCATATGGGACTTGGTAATCTTGCATCTGCTCCAGTGCTTAGTACAGTACTTAGGACATAGTGAGCGCTTAACAAATACCATAATTCTTCCTCTCCATTTCCTTCATCTCCTGGCTTGGCTGGCCAGGGCCTCGGAGTCTGTGCTCTCCCAAGTGCTTAGTACAGTGCTCTGCACGTACTAACTGCTCAATAAATACGACTGATTGATTGATTGATTTGGCTGCTTCAGAGTGGCTCATTTAAGACCAGATCCTATTTAAAGCCTGGCAGTATTCAACGGCATCTGCTTTAAATACGCCACCCCAGAAGATGACAACACTAGCCCTAAAGAGTTGGAAATATTTTCAGCGAGCGTCGGTCGGTAAACGGTTCGAGTTTGAGCAGATTAGCAGCCGAAACAACTTCTTACGTGGCTGGCGTCCTTCCCTTTCTGAAGGATGTTGACGATAACTTCTAAGTGGAAGCTTTAGGAATTCCATCCTCTATTCTTGATCTGGAACTGGCAGTTCCGGACCGGATCTTTAGGATGGCTACTGTCATACCGGCCTAGTTGTCCCTGGGGCCACATTCTGGTAGAGAAGCAGTGTGGCCTAATGGAAAGAACGCGGGCCTGGGAGTCAGAAGGACCTGGGTTCGAATCCTGGCTCTGCCGCTGCTCGCTCTGTTTCCTTGGGCAAGTCACTCAACTTCCCTGTGCTTCGGTTTCCTCCCTTTATTCACCCTTCCCTCAGCCCCACAGCACTTACCTACATATCTGTAATTTATGTGTTAATATTAATGACTGTCTTCCCTTCTCGTTTTGGGCAGGGAACGTGTTCACCAACTCTTTTGTATTGTTATATTGTACTCTTTCAAGTGCCTAGTACAGTGCTCTGCCCACGGTAAGTGCTCAATAAATATGACTGACTGATCTATAAGGTGGGGATTAAATGCCTGCTCTCCCTCCTACTGAGACTGTGAGTCCCATGTGGGATGGGGACTGTGTCCAACTTGATTAACTTGATTAAATTGATTAACCCCAGCATTTAGAACAGCGTCTGACATAGTAAGTGCTTAATAAATGCCATTATATACAGAAAAAAGGTACTGAGGGCCATAAGATATTTAAAGAAACATTTTATGAGCCTTCAAGGGTGGCCTACTCTCAGGTAGTTTGCAAGTTAAAATTGGATTCAGGTTAAAATTCAAGTTAAAATTTTATTACTGTTTCTACAGAGGGAATTATTCTTCATTAATCTCTTCTTCTTTCACATTTCTTTAATAATTGAGAAATGCCCCTCTCAGAGAAGGGAAGGCAGTCAAAGCCAGAGGACAGGGTAACGGAGACATTGAACAGCCATCAGTATACCTACCAAGAAAAGATCAATTAATATAGTAATAACAGTAGTTACTGAGCATCTACTGAGAGTAAAGAACTGAACTCAGCCCCAGGAAGGATAAATAATAATAGCATTTATTAAGCATCTACTATATGCTAAGCCCTGGGGTAGAAACAGTTCAAGTCAAACACGGGGCTCACAGTTTACCTTGTCCCATTTTATAGATGAAGAAACCGAGACCCAAATAGGTCTTTTTTGTTCATTTTGTTTATAGCATTTATTAAGTGCTTATTATGTGCCGGACCCTGTACTTGTAGATACGAGCTAAACAGGTTGGACACGGTCCATGTCCCACATGCAGCTCACAGTCTTAATAGCTATTTTACGAACGAGGGAACCAAAGCCCAGAGAAGCGAAGTGACTTGCCCAAGGTCACACAGCAGGCTAGAGGTAGAGCCGGAATTAGCGCCGAGGTCCTTCTGGCTCCCAGGCCCGTGCTCCGTCCACTAAGCCATACTCTTTCTCTCATGTCGGCAGGGAACTTGTCCACCGACTCTGTTGTATTGTACTCTTCCAAGCACTTAGTACAGTGTTCCACACACGGTAAGTGCTCAGTTAATACCAGTGCTTGACTGATTGACTGATAGGGATTTGCCCAAGGACGTAAAATAGGACGGCGGCAGATCTGACACTTGAACTTGGATCTTTGAATTCCCGGTCCTGTGCTATTTCCACTAAGCGAGACACAACTTGTCTGCCCTCCCTTTCTCAAGCATTTAATATAGTGCATTGCACCCCGTGGGTGCTCAATAAATACCATCACTCCCATTCTTCCCAGATTTGGTTCGGAGAACACTGATCTACTCTGAGCAGCTTCGTGGCAGGGAGCTGCCTCATTCTGGATTTGGAACGAGCAGAATGTGACTCTCAGGGACGGTTCAACATATGGACCTCCAGACTCCAAATTTCCGAACTGTGAGGGAATGGGAAAGGAGGGAGGAGTGTCTGGGAGGGATGGAAGGGGGAAGACAAGAAAAAGAAGAGCTCTCTGTCACTTCCCCGCTGCGTCTCTGTTCCCGGGCGGTGTCCGATCCTTCCTACTCGAGCTCGTTACGGGCAGGGAACGGGTCTGCTAATTCTGTTGTATTGTACAGTGCTCTGCACATAGTAAGCGCTCAGCAAGTACCACTGATTGAATGATTGAAAGACGATGAGCCCCAGGTGGGACAGGATCTGTGTCCAACTTGATTCAGTCAGTCAGTGAATCATTCAATCATATTTACTGAGCATTTACTGTGTGCAGAGCACTATACTGAGCACTTGGGGAGAACAGTATAAAAATATAGCACACGCTGCCCATAATGAGTTTACGGTCTGAAGGGAGTTTACAGTCCAGAGGGATTATTTTGATTATCTTATATCTGCCCCAGAACATATTACAGTGCATGACACATAGTATGTGCTTAACAAATACCATAAAAAAACCCTGATAATGGAGCATGTCTGTATTTTCCTAGGGCCATAACCATAGTCAGAGGTCATGGGTTCGACTCCCGGCTCTGCCACTTGTCAGCTGTGTGACTGTGGGCAAGTCGCTTAACTTCTCTGTGCCTCAGTTACCTCATCTGTAAAATGGGGATTAACTGTGAGCCTCACGTGGGACGACCTGATCCCCCCGTATCTACCCCAGCGCTGAGAACAGTGCTCTGGACATAGTAAGCGCTTAACAAATACCAACATTATTATAACCAATTTCATTGCTAGTCCAATTGTACCTTTGCAGTTGGCTACCTGCCCTTCCTGACTTGAAGCATCCTCATCCCCCACTGTGCATTTATTCTTTTTTCCTTCAATTCACATTTATGTGCCTTTTTATCCTTCAGTCTTGAACCTACCCACCCCATGAATTCAATAAAACTGGGGTCTGCCTTTTCTCAAGTGTAAAGCAAGGGACTCCTGCTTTTAACCCTTTTAACACGTCCGAATATCTCAAAAGTACTTTACGGACACTGTGAAATTAAAGATGGTGGTTTCTTAAATGGAATAAAACCTCAGAAGCCTGAGAGCACCCCTGTCCCTTTGCTTCTAGGGCAGCAGCATGGTCTAATGGTTAGAGCACAGGACCTGGGAGTCAGAGGGCCTGGGTTCTAATCCCGGCTCTGCCAAATGCTTGCTGTGTGACCTCGGGCAAGTCACTTCACTTCCCTGTGCCTCGCTTCTCCTGTTCTCCTTCCTAGTTAGACTGTGATCCCCATACGACTGTGTCCAATCGAATTAACTTGTATCCACCCCAGTGCTTAGAAAAGTGCTTGCCACCTAGTAAGCGCTCTACAAATACCACAGAAAAACAAGTTGATGGCAGAGCATTTAGCCTGCTTTGGGTGTGACCCCCAACAAGACAGCCTAGCAAGAACCTGACTCAGATGACAACGCCTAGGATATTGAGCCGAGAGCGATGAGTAGCCGAGACCCTCAATACAAAACGTCAGTTGCCTTCTCCCAAGAGACTCTTTGAGAAGAGGAAGTGGGATCACCAGGGACTTGAAAGAAGGCCTTGACATGGCAGCCACTGGGTAGCCGGGGCTGCTGGCTAGTTACAATCCCCGGATGTCCATGAGACTGAGATCATTCTCATCACTCTGATGCTCAGGAAGCAGGTGTGGCCAACGAGGCCCACAGCAGCCCGCATGGGCCCTGGCTGGCTGGGAAGTTCCCTGGCACATGCCTGGAGGCCCACAGAAGCCCACATGGGCTCGGGCTCAATGGGAAGTTTCCTGGAACGTACCCGGTCCAGCCTGGGCTGAGATGGACATCGGAACGGTGGCGGAACAAGGTTTCACTCACTGTTCGTGGAGGTTTGTTGGGGGGTTCTGATACAGTAAGGGAGTATTTGTAGCCCGGAGATGGATATAAGAGGCCGCGGGAGTGGAGAGGCATATGGAACCCCGTAGACATAATCCCATCCGCTGAGCTCGCTCCATTGCTTCCAAGCCTGTGACCAAGGGCACTGGGTCTAAAAATGCTGACCTCGAACCCCAGCAGCAGGGTGACTTTTCCAAATTGAAGCAGAAGAGAGGAAATGGGTCCACGTTAGTGCACACTGGGCAAGCCCAGTACCTACGCATCGATGCCACATACGGTTCAGGCCACAAGTCTAAATGAATGGAAATCAATATGGCATACTCTCTCCTGGATCTCCAATAGAGCCCCCGGGGCCCCAAGGGAGAACAGAATCGAGCTCCAAGGCAAACCACATTCCAGGCCCAGGACCGCATAACTGGAGCCCGAGATCTCATCGACTGGACTCCCAGTTCGAAGAAACTTATAGCACTTCTGTGGAGGTTTGGGGGTGTGTGGCCAATTTGGGTCACTTACCAGCAAGGGAGCCGCTTGTAGCTCAGAGGAAAACGGCTCCAGAGTAAACGGGTGTCACCTCCACACCGCCGCGCTACTGCGGATGCACATTCCTCATGAGATCCGAGGTGGTTTGAGATGGCGGGGGAAAATGAAGCTTCTTCTTCTGGGTCCTCGGATCCCGAGAGATACTCCCAGCTAGAATAGGGACCCTCGGAGGAGCTGGGCCGAGTCCCTCGCTTAGGAAAATCACTGCAGAGATGGCCGTGTGCACCCACGGGGTGGTCTGGGACAAGAGGAAGGGATGGTGGTCATCCGTTTCTACCTCGCCTCGCCGACTAGGGTCCCCACCTCCTGCAGAGAGGAATGGATACGTGAGCAAGCCCGAAGGCTGGACTGTCTAGCTCCCTCCCCCGGCCCCTGACCAATCTGGGATTTGCAGTGTGACCTTGGGAAAGTCACTTAACTTTTCTGTGCTTCTCTGTAAAATGCAGATTAAAAATGTGAGCCCCACGTGGGACAACCTGATTACCCTGTATCTACCGCAGCGTTTAGAACAGTGCTTGGCACACAGTAAGCGCTTAACAAATACCATAATTATTATTATTATTATCCTGGGGAAGTGGTCAATCATCGGCTGGCCAGGCCCCTCCATGTGATCTTGCATCTGGAGCCATCTCGTCCAAACCCTTTTAGATTCAGAGCAGGCCCCGGGTCTATGGGTGGTGAACACTTGGTGTTCCATCCTGATTCAAGTGGGCTGGGGGCAGGGAGGGGTCCCTCTGGTTTTTGACCCCCCTATACATTTTCACTGGCCAACAGAGGGTTGTGGGACGGCCCAGACGGATCTGGACTCCTGCCCGTGGACGGGCACAAGAGGCCTCAACAATCTGAGGGAGATTCGGCCCAGCTTGATATTAATTATGATGGTATCATTAAAAAAACCCACCCAAAACCACCAAAAAAACCCCTCCTTCCCCTCCCCTTTCTCCTTTCCTCTCCCAGCTACCTTTCTACCCTCTGTTTCCCTAGGCTAAGAGAACATAAGCTTTTCCCTGCAGCAAGCACATAAGAGTTAATAATAATCGTGATATTTGTTAATTGCTTACTCTGTGCCAAAGCACCGTTCTACGCACAGGGTGAGATACAAGTTAATCAGGTCAGACAAATTTCCTGTCCCACACGGGGCTCGCAGACTAAGTAGGAGGGAGAGCAGGTATTGAATCCTCATTTTATAGATGAAGATAGGAAGCCCAGCAAAGTTAAGTGATTTAGGCAGAGTCACACAGCAGGCAAATGGCAGAGCTGGGATTAGAAGCCAGGTTTTGCTGTCTTTCTCCCCCTTCTAGACTGTGAGCCCGTTACTGGGTAGGGATTATCTCTATCTGTTGCCGAACTGTTCTTTCCAAGTGATTAGTATAGTGCTCTGCACACAGTAAGCGCTCAATAAATACGATTGAATGAGTGATTGAAGGTTCTCCGACTCCCAGGTCCATGCTCTTTCCACTAAGCCACGCTGCTTCTCCAAGCGCACATGGATGCATACGAAAATGAAACGAATGGGATCTAGAAAAGAGAGGCGGAGCATATCCAATTTCTTTTCTATATATTATAAATTACTTATTTCTTCGTATTAATGTCTGTCTCCTCCTCTAGACTGTAAGCTTGTTATGGGCAGGGAATGTGTTTGTTTATTGTTACATTGTTCTCTCCCAAGAACTTAGTACGGTGCTCTGCACACAGTAAGCACTAATGATTGACTATATCTTCGATTAATTAATTAAAAATTAAAAAGGATTATTAATAAAAAGGAATGATTGAAATCAAAAGAGTGCTCTTGTTGCCTGGGTCAGCCCTTACTCACAGTCAAGCTATGTTTGTGGTTCCCTAATATATCTAGTGAGGGAAGTTTCTAACAATGTACCTGCCTCCGATTTTCACATGAACTCCCAAGGCCAAGTTGATTTTGGGCCTATTTCTACACGTTCACATCCACCCTTCCACAGAGGCTTGCTGCTGAGGGGCAATGGGAACCCCTGACATTCCAAAGAAAAGGGCTGGGAATGTGTATTCTCTGGCCTAAGCCTCCAATCAATGGCAGAGTCACCATGTAGCCTAGAGGAAAGAGCATGGGCTTGGGAGTCGGAAGAAACGGGGTTCTAATCCTGGCTCTGCCACTTGTCTGCTCTATGACCTCGGGCAAATCACTTCACTGGGCCTCGGTTTCCTCATCTGTAAATGAGTGATCAAATACCTGTTCTTCCTCTTACTGAGAAGCAGCATGGCTCAATGTAAAGAGCCCGGGCTTGGGAGGCAGAGGTTGAGGGTTCTAATCCCAGCTCTGCCGCTTGCCAGCTGTGTGACTTTGGGCCAGTCACTTCACTTCTCTGTGCCTCAGTTACTTCATCTGTAAAATGAGGATTAAAACTGTGTGCCCCACGTGGGACAACCTGATCACCTTGTATCCCCCAGTGCTTAGAACAGTGCTTTGCATCTAGTAAGCGCTTAACAAATACCATTTATTTATTTTTTATTTATTTTTACTTAGACCGTGAGTCCCATGTGGGACATGAACTATGTCCAATTTTCATTCGATCATATTTATTGAGCACTTACTGTGCAGAGTACTGTATTAAGCGCTTGGAAGAGTACGATACATCAATAAACGGAATCGTTCCCTTCCCACAATGAGCTTACAGTCTGAGGAGGGAGACAGATATTAATATAAATAAATTACAGATATGTACATATGTGCTGTGGGGCTGGGAGGGGAGAACAAAGGGATCAAATCAGGACTGTGCAGAAGGGAGTGGGAGAAGAGGAAACGGGGTGCTTAGGGAAGACCTCTTGGACGAGTCGTATCTTCAATCAGGCTTTGAAGGGAGGAGAGTAATTGTCTGTTGGATTTGAGGAGGGAGGGTGTTCCAAGCCAGAGGTAGGACATGGGCTAAAGGCCGGCGGTGAGATAGGCGAGATAGAGTCACAGTGAAAAGGTTAGCATTAGAGGAGTGAAATGGGCAGGCTGGGTTGTAGTAGAAGAGAAGCGAGGTGAGGTAGGAGGGGGCAAGGTGATGAAATGCTTTAAAGCCAATGGTGAGGAGTTTTTGTTCCATATGGAGGTGGATGGGCAACCCCTGGAGTTTTTTGAGGAGTGGGGTGACATGTCCTGAACATTTCTATAGAAAAATGAACCAGGCAGCAGAGTGAAGTATGGACTGGAGTGGGAAGAGACGGGAGGCTGGAAGGTCACCAAGGAAGCTGATGCAGTAATCCAGGTGGGTTAGGATGAATGATTGGATTAATATGGTAGCAGTTGTTTGGATGGAGAGGAAAGGGCAGGTTTCAGCCATGTTGTGAAGATGGGACCAACAGGATTTAGTGATGGATTGAATATGTGGGTTGAATGAGAGAGAGGAGTCAAGGATAATGCCAAGATTATGGGCTTGTGAGGCAGGAAGGATGGTGGTGCCGTCTACGGGGATGGGAAAGTCACGGGGAGGACAGGGCTTGGGTGGGAAGATAAGGAGCTCTGTTTTGGACATGTTAAGCTGGAGGTGATGGGAGGACATCCAAGTAGAGATGTCTTGAAGGCAAGAGGAAATGCGAGATTGCAGAGAGGGAGGGAGTTCAGGGCTGGAGATGGAGATTTGGGTAACATTCATTTAGAGGTGGTCGTTGAAGCCATGGGAGCAAGTGAGTTCTCCAAAAGGAGTGGGTGTAGATGGAGAATAGAAGGGGAAGAAGAACTTGAACCTTGAGGGGACCCCCCCCCCCCCGTTACGGGGTAGGAGGTAGAGGAGGAGCCTGTGAAGGAGATTGAGGATGAACAGTCAGAGAGATAATAGGAGAACCGGAAGAGGACAGATTCGGAGGACCGGACAAACTTGTATCTACCCCGGCGCTTAGAACGGTGCTTGACACATAGTAAGGGCTTAAGAAACGCCAAAAGTAATTTGTTGAGCACTTACTCTGTGCCCAGCACTGTAATAAGCGCATGGGAGCCTGCAATACTACAGAATTGATAGATACATTCCCAGCTCACACTCCCTCCTCTCCCTCCCTGACAAACCGGTGGTGTCGTGCTTCCTCCCGGGTGATCCACATTGGCAGCTCCCCCTTTTTTATGAGGGATTTATGAAGCACTTACTAAGTGCCAGTCACTGTACTAAGCGCTGGGGTGGATATAAGCAAATCGGGTTGGACGCAGTCCCCGTCCCACATGCGGCTCACAATCTTAATCCCCATTTTACAGATGAGGGAACTGAGGCCAAGCAAAGTGAAGAGGCCTGTCCAAGGTCACACTGCAGACAAGTGGCGGAGCCGGGATTGGAACCCAGGTTCTTCTGACTCCCAGGCTTGTGCTCCACCCATTCGGCCACGCTGCTTCCCCTAAGCAGCCCTCTCCCCTTCCCCACTCGAGAGGGCGGGGGTGTAATCGCGTCTGGGGGAGAGAGCGTGCTTAGGGGATGAAGGAGCCTGGGCACGTCGGGGGAGGAGGAAGCTGGAAAGCAGCTGTTGAGACGGTTATTATTTGGATGTTGTTTTCGGGCTGTCCCTGCCATCTGGTAAACCTGGCCAGTTTATTTTCGTCCTTTGGAGTTCATTTAGATCAGCGATTTCACTTGGAGCTAAAGGAGCACTGGACTGAAACCAATGCAATCTGTCCGCTGACAAAGGGAGGAGAGGCCTTGAGGGATGTGGCCGAGGTGGGGAGGAAGGGGGTGGGACAGGGCCTGTGCAGTGGCCGGGAAGATATGAGGGGGTCTGTGAGGGATGGTTACGATGTGAGGGGTGCAGTGGGGTGGATGGAGTACAGGAGAACAGGGAGAGGATGGAGTGTGTAGAGAGGAAGGGGAGAATGGCCTGAGGTGTGAGGGTTGGATGGGGGTAGGATGAGAGTGGGGAATGGATGGAATAATAATAATATTTATTGTTATATTTGTTAAGTACTTACTATGTGCCAGGCACTGTTCAAAGCACTGGGGTAGATAAAAGAAAATCAGGTTGGGCAGTCTCTGTCCCACATGGGGTTCGCAATCTTAATCCCCATTCGACAGCTGAGGTAACTGAGGCCCAGACAAGTGAAGCGACTTGCCCAAGGTCACCCAGCAGACAAGTGGTGGATCCTGGATTAGAACCCAGATCCTTCTGACTCCCAGGCCTGTGCTCTATCCACTAGGGTGGATGGAGGACATGAAGGGATAGAATTGGGAGGGAATGGGGTAGATTTTGAGGGGAGGAAGGGGGTGGGAAGGGTGTTGTGTGGGGAGTGGATTTCTCCAGCCCTCCACCCCCGCTCCCTGGAACTCACCGCTACCTCTTTCTCATCCCATCTCCTAAACTCCCCCCTCAGTGTATTCTGGAGGTTCAGGTTAAAAAAGGTGGGGACCACTGTCCAGTTAATAAGGGAGTGTCTGCTGAAGTGGGAATAGAAGCAGCACAGCCTGATGGACACAGCCTGGGCCTGGGAGTCAGAAGGATGTGGGTTCTAATCCCGGCTTGGCCACTTGTCTGCTGTGTGAATTTGGGCAAGTCTTTAAACTTCCCTGGACCTCATTCACCTCATTTGTAAAATGGGGATTGAGACCGTAAGCCGCATGCGGGACAGGGACTATGTCCAACTCGATTTACTTGGATCCACCCCAGCGCTTAGAACAGTGCCCGACACCTAGGATAATCAGGTCTGGGAAACAGTCCCTGTCCCACCTGGGACTCACAGTCTAAGAGGGAGGGAGAACAGGTATTTAATCCCCATTTTACAGACGAGGGAACTGGGACACATCTGTATTCACACACCTCATTTTGAAGATCTGCACATGGGAAACAACTTGGTGGCAACTGGTCTGTGCTGGAAATGAAGTTGACTGACAGGAAAAAGTCAAGAGACGTTTCATTTTTCCTTCACTGCTGCCTTGATAAAGAAACAATCGAAAGAGAGGAGCTGACAGGGCAGGAGGCGGGAGAAGTTTAGTTTGAATAGGGGGAGAAACAGTCAAAGGGTGCTGAAATGCAATGGATGCATTTGCATTAGCACGGTCTGATGGCAGATGCCCTCAGGCACTTAGGGAGTTGACCCATATTTTTCCAGAGCTGCTGCCAGGGTTCATGAGCATTCCAAGAGGACCAAGGGGCAAAGAGGAGAATGCTGGTAATTATGGAATGTGTGACCTTGGACAAGTCACTTTAACTTCTCTGGCTCAATATTCTTCATTTATAAAATAATAATCATTAATAATAACTGTGGTATTTGTTAAGCACTCATTATATTCCAAGAACTGTACTAGTCACTGGGGCAGGTACGAGGCAATCCCACACGGGGCTCACAGTCGAAGTAGAAAGGGGAACAGGTATTGAATCTCCATTTGGCAGATGAGAGGACTGAGTCGCAGAGAAGTTAAGTGACTTGCCCAGGGTCGCATGGCAGGTAAGTGGCAGAGTTGGGATTAGAACCCAGGTCCTCCGAGAAGTTACCCAGAGAAGTAAAGCGACTTGCCCAAGGTCATATAGCTGGTAAGCGGAGGAGCCAGGATTAGAACCCAGGTCCTTCTAACTCCCAGGCCCGTCCTCTTTCCTCTAGGCCCTGCTGCTTCTCTAGACGCTTCTCCGGATGGCCGCACGATCCCTGTCCTCCCTCTCCCTTAGACTGAGAGCTGTGAGGGACAGGAACTGTGGCAGACCCGATTACCCGGGCATTTAGCTCAGTGTATAGCCCTTAGTAAATATTTAACAAAATCCAGTTATTGCTTAGAACAGTGCTTTGCACATAGTAAGTGCTTAATAAATGCCATTATTATTATTATTATTTATTAACCCCCTCACTGAGCTAGGACAGATGATCAAACAATCAATTTACAACATCCTAAAAGAGAAGAGCAACTTGCTGCAGACCGATATAATCACCTTACAAGATGAAGTGACAGCTGGGAAGCCTCACGAGCAACTAGGCTAGACTCCAGGAAGACTTTGGACTCTCAAGACTCTTGAGAAGTGGAGGGAGATGCTCTGGACTCAGGAGAACTGGTATCTAGTTGAGGGATCGTTAATTTGGTGCCGAGGCACCCCACTGTGCTTAGCAATGCCTGAAAAATGTTCTCTCAACAGGTGAGCGGCATCAAGCGGTGGGGGGGGGGGGGGGTGGAGGGACGCACACGTTAGTGGGAGTTGTCAAAAAATAGAGATGAGAAGGAGAGAGGAGAAGTGGCAACTGTCAAGATGGAAAACGCTTTGCCTGAAGAAGGAGAGAAGGCCAGAATGATCCAGAAAGGGAAGCAGCGTGGCCTAGTGGGAAAGCTTGGACCTGGGAATCAGGAGACCCCGGTTTTAATCCCAGCACTACACTCGCTGACTGTTTGACCTTGGGCAAGTCACTACATTTGTCTGGGCCTCAGTTTCTTCAACTGCAAATGGGGATTCTATACCTGTTCTCTCTTCGACTTAAGCTGTGAGCCCCAAATGGAACAGGGAGTGTGTCTGATCTGAATAACTAGAGCACGGGCCTGGGAGTTAGAAGGACCTGGGTTCTAATCCTGGCTCCTCCACTTACCATCTATATGACCTTGGGCAAGTCGCTTTACTTCTCTGGGTCTCAGTTCCCTCATCTGTAAAATGGGGATTAAGACTGAGTGCCCCACATGGGTCAGGGACTGCGTCCAACCCGATTCGCTTACATTTCATTCATTCATTCTTTCGATCGTATTTATTGAGCGCTTACTGTGTGCAGAGCACTGTCTACCCCAGGGCTTAGTACAGTGTCTGGCGTGTAGTAAGCGCTTAACAAATGCCACAATTATCATAGTTGTTACTTCAGAGCTTAAATACCATTAAAAATAAATAAATAAGCTACAGACCCGTGCAAGGAGACTGGAAGGGAGGAAGTGTGTAAACGTTAACGCAGTTTTGAAACTGCCAGCCATGCTGTTCTATCTCTACCTGGCAAAGGGTGAGGCTCCGTGATCAGGAGGTGAGGGCTCTCGAAGAGACGGGGACTCTGACCTGTCCACTACCGTCATCAGTCGGTCAGTTGTATTTATTGAGCGCTTACTATGTGCAGAGCTCTGTACTAAGTGCTTGGGAGAGTACCATATAACAGAAACATTCCCTGCCCACAATGAGCTTACGGTCTAGAGGGGGAGATGGACATTTATATAAATGAATAAATTACAGATGTGTACATATGTAGTTGGGGGTCATTGGAATCTGTGCCCTCTCTTCTCTCAGCCCCCCTTCCTCATCCCCAGAGTGGGGAATCCTTTCCTTTCCAGGGTCACTGGAGTCACGTGTACCCTGAACCCCCATATATTCATTCATTCAGTAGTATTTATTGAGCGCTTACTACGTGCAGAGCACTGAACTGAGCACTTGGAATGTACAAATCAGCCATCATCGTGAACCTCCCCATCTCCCAGGACAGTCTGGGGATCCTCACAGTCGTCTCTGAGAAGGATCCTGAACTCTAGTGAAAACAAGGTGCTAGATTTACGCGTTATGCTGATAATTAAGGATATCCTTGCCTATGCAGTATGCACCTAGCTAATGCCAGTCTTCATGGTCATTCCGTCGCCATCTATTTATTCATTTCATTTGCACCGTTCAGATGCACCCATTACCTCCAGGACTCTTAGCACACGTATTACTCTAAGCAGCTCAGACAAAGGAAATTAAATCTAGTGGATAAAATGCTTCATGAAAATGGGAGGGGAGAGAGCCTCTTGGGGAAAGCAGGCCCTAGCAAGGAAGGTGCCTACAGAGCTCAGGAAGAACAGATTCCTCTCTCTGGTCCTCTAGGCGGCCCGAACACAAAGTCCTCTGGCTATTTCTCAGCACGATGGTGCTATCAATTAATCCATGGTCTTTAATGAGCACCCACTGTGTCCAGAGCACCGTACTAAGCGTTTGGGAGAGTACAATTTAAGAGAAACATTTCCTGCCCACAGTGAGTTTACAGACTAGAGAGGTGCAGCAGGGAAAAACCAGAGTCCAGGCCTAGGAGTCAGGAGAGATGGATTCCAATACTGGCTCCGCCACTTGCCTTCTCTATGACTTTGAGAAAGTAATTTTATTTCTCTGTACCTCTGTTTCCTCATCTGTAAAATGGGAATAGAATACCTGTTCTCCCTTCATTTTAGACTGGGAACCCCAGGTAAGGAGAAGAGTGACCTAGTGGAAAGAGCCTGGGAGCCAGAGGACCTGGGTTCTAAACCTGACTCTTCCACTTGCTTGCTTTGTGACCTTGGGCAAGTCACTTTACTTCTCTTTGCCACAGTTTCCTCAACTATAAAAGGGGGATTAAATTTTTATCTTTCCTCCTACTTAGACTGTGAGCCCCATGCAGGACAGGGACTGTACCCAACCTAATAAACTTGTACCTATACTAGTGCTTAGAACGGTGCCTGACACATAGGAAGTGCTTAACAAACAGTTTAAAAAACCCCAAAACTGAAAGGTGGAGACCGATGATCCTTTGATGCATTTTTTTCTGCTGCTCTTTCTCGTTCCTGTTATCTGCTCCCTTTAAGTTCTAGGCCTCTGCCCCTTGAATTGTGGCTTATAGAAGAAAGGGAAAAAGAGGCAAAAAGTTCCTTTAGGGCCTGGATCCTTAATTCTCTAGGAGCAGAATACAGTGCTGTGCA
Source organism: Ornithorhynchus anatinus (assembly GCF_004115215.2). Classification (NCBI taxonomy): domain Eukaryota; kingdom Metazoa; phylum Chordata; class Mammalia; order Monotremata; family Ornithorhynchidae; genus Ornithorhynchus; species Ornithorhynchus anatinus. Next base: position 21,315,296 of record NC_041735.1, read on the forward strand.
CAACAGAGACTGTCAATAAATATTGGTATCGATGGTGATGAGAATGAAAATGACATTCTAATCAATCGGTGGTATTCATTGAGTACTTCCTGAGCGGAGAGCACTGTACTAAGCCCTTGGGAAAATAATAATGGTATTTGTTAAGCACTTATCACATTCCAGGCACTGTACTAAGCGTTGGGGTGGATACGAGCAAATAGAGTTGGTCACAGTCCCTGTCCCATGTGGGGCTCACAGTCTCAACTCCCATTTTCCTCATGAGATAACTGACTCTCTGACTTCCAGGTCTGCACTCTATCCAATAGGCCATGCTGCTTCTCATTCATTCATTCAACTGTATTTATGGAGCGCTTACTGTGTACAGAGCACTGTACTAAGCGCCAGGAAAGTACTATTCGGTAACAGATAGAGATGATCCCTACCCAACAAAGGGCTCACAGTCGCCAACAACAGAATTAGTACACACTTTCCCTGCCCTCCCCTTTAGACTGTAAGTTCCTCATGGACAGGGCTGTAACTTACTGTCTTCTCCAGAGAGTTTATTGCGGTGCTCTGCGCACAGGAAGGGCTCAATGAATAGCACCGATCGACCAATTGAACGAGCTTACAATGTACATTCTAGAGTGGGCGTGTGCACGTATGTCTCAGCCTCCTTAATTTCCCCCAAAATTAGAGGTGGGGTCTGTTCCTGGGGTCAAGAGGACGCAGACTGTACGACTGCTCCAGACACCACTGCTGCTCTCAGGATGATTTACACACTGAAGCGGGATGTGCCCGCTGAAGGCCCATCTCCTCCAAGAGGCCTTCCCAGACTAAACCCTACTTTTCCTCATCTCCCACTCCCTTCTGCCTCACCCTGCCCTGCTCCCTTAGCTCTACCCGGCCCTACCCCAGAGAAGCAGCATGGCTTAGTGGAAAGAGCTCGGGCAGAGAATGAGCTGTGACTTAGTGGATAGAGTACAGGCCTGGGAGGCAGAGGACACGGGTTCCAATCCCAACTCCGCCACACGTCTGCTGTGTGGCCTTGGGCAAGCCACTTGACTTCTCTGTGCCTCGGTTACCTCATCTGTAAAATGGGGATAAGAGTGTGAGTCCCATGGGGGACCGGCACCGTGTCCAATCTGATTAAAGGGTATTTACCCCAGTCCTTAGAACAGTGCTGGGCACATCGTAAGGGCTTAACAAGTACCATACTTATTATATGGACTCTGAGAATCATAGGGGCTTCTCCTGTAATAATGCATGTGGGAAACACTGCCTTTACGTGGACACTAAGTTCAGCCAGTAGGAGGTGAAGTGAGGACTCTTTTCTGAACACCCACTCATTAATCTATGGTATTTATTGAGTGCTTACCATGGGCAGAGCACTATACTGAGAGCTTGAGAGAGTTCAAAATAATAAACAGACACATTCCCTGCCCACCAAGAGCTTTCAGGCTAGAGGACCTGCCCAAGCTCAACAACAGAGAAGTGGCGGAGGAAGGATTAGAACCCAGGTTTTCTGACTCCCATGCCCTCGCTCTTTCCACTAGGCTATGCTGCTCTTGGGAGGTTATAGACAGTGGAGGTGGGCTGGCACCCAGGCTGGATAGCAAGGGCATCTCCCTGACCTGCCACCCTCTCTCCAAGCCCCTCCACACCAGTCTCGCAGGCTAGGAAGCAGACCGGCAATGGGACTTCCTGCTTCTGGGCTTCCACACAAGCGGCTTCGTAGTCTCCAAGCTGGACGGCGGTGCTCTGCCCGGCCCTGGACACCAGGAGAAGTTAAGGACAGCCCAGAGAGGAGCCCGAGAGGACCAAGGAAAGCCCCAGGCCCTCTGGGCCGGGCAACACCACTGGCCACCCAGCTCAGAGAACGGCCACCATGATGGTCCCAGAAGGGGAGGATTGGGATTTTTTCCTCATGCCATAACCATCCCCATGATGTTTATGTACACTTCCTGTCTCCCAGACTGTAAGCTCTTGTGGACAGGCCTCATGTCTACCAACTCTGTTGAATTATACTCTCCCAAATGCTCAGTACAGTGCTCAGCACAGAGTAAGCACTCGATAAACTCTGAGAAGCAGCATGGCCTAATGGATACAGCACAGGCCTGGGAGGCAGAAGGACCTGTGTTCTAATACTGGCTCTGTCACTTGTTTGCTGTGTGATCTTGGGCAAATCAATTCTCTTTGCCTCAATTACTTCATCTTTAAAATGGGGATTAAAACTGTTAACCCCATGTGGAACAGGGACTGCCTCCAACCTAAATAGCTTGTATCTAACCCAGCGCTTAGCATGTAATAAGAACTTGAATATCATAAAATATATAAACACCATTGATTGACTGACCTTCTGAAAATATCCCTGTTCCCAGGCAAAGGAACCCTGGTAGGCAATTGGAGCAGATTTGGCTCCAGGAAGTCACTGCACTGGGGAGAGGCGAGCGTTCCCCCCTCCCTCTCCCACCACCGCCTCTCATCACTTCCGGGAGTTTCATTCTTCTGACAGAAGAACATCGGTGGAGCCTTTTAGAGAAACGATCGGTTCCCTAGCCGATCCGCCAGGGAAGGAGAGCTATTTTCCTCTGTCTCGTCGTTGACTCTGAGCCGGAAAGCCTGGGGTGCGATTGTCTTCTCTGAGCATGCCGGGTAGCATGAGGCTGAGACAGACCGTTTACCCTGCGGATGGTTTGGCTTCAGGGTCTAGCCCAGCTCGGATCTGTCCCCCTGCATCATCCCCCTGCCATTTTGGGGGGCCGCATGTGAGCCATGAAAACACTTAACCCCACGGGCTAACAGGCTCACTCCAACCAGGCCTGACACCATAAAGCCCCGAAGGGGCTTCGCCCTATTACCTCTGGTGATGTCTAATCTTAATCTGCAGACGTCCTCGGCTTTCACAGACCTAAGCAACCTCAACCCCGCAATGCCCAGCATCCTCGAACCCCATATACGAAGCATCCAGAGCCGTCCCTCGGTTCGCGGAGTTGGCCCCGGTCCCTCCTCGGCTTTACGGAATGGATAATCACCGCCCAAATTCCCGATCAGGTTGAAGTCTCACTCTTTCCCTGTGTGACTCACACGAAGATTCCACTCTGATTTATCACGGGAACCCTGTTCTACACCCACTTGGTACTTTTCTGCAATTAATTCCAACACGCTGATGTGTTGTGCGCATTGTTTTCCAGGTGGTTTAAGAGAGACTAGTTATTGCCGAATCTCCAGACTCAGTACGAAGTCTCGCTAAGGGGTTGCTTTCACTGAATAAATGCTGGCGTGTATCTCTCATGCTGCGGGTTTACCCGGCAACAGAGAAATGACCCGCTGTCTCTGGACTGTCAGCTCATCGTGGGCGGGAAATGTGTCTTTTTATTGTTGCACTGTACTCTCCCGAGTGCTTAGTACAGTGTTTTGCACACTGTAAGCACTCAATAAGTATGTTTGAATGAATGAATGATTGAATTATCTACAAGAGGATGTCCAAGGGGAGAGGAAAAAACCAGGAAGGTGATTTCACCTGCTAGCAACCACAAAATCTATCAGTCACAAAGGCATTTAGTTAAGAGTGTTAGATTGGGAACCAGGGAAGCTGACTTTTCTCATCTCCACTGACTTGCTGGAGGACTTAAGGAAGTCACTGTCCTCCTTCGGGTATCAATGCAGCCACCTGTAGAATGGGGAGAATACCTTTTGGTGTCCTCAGTGAATGGGATTGAAGAGATCATGATTAAAGAGCATTTTGTATGCCTTGGAAGAAGCTTAGTGAAGCAGTGTGGCCTAGTGAACAGATCACAGGATTGGGAGTCAGGACCTCTGGGTTCTAATTATGACTCTGCTTCTTGTTTGCTGTGTGATCTTGGGCAAGTCATTTAATTTCACTGGACCTCAGTTTCCTCATCTGTGAAGATGGTGATGAGATCCATCTTCTCCCTCCCCCTTAGACTATAAACCCCATGTGGGTCTGGCACTGTGCATCCTCCTTATATTTTATCTACCCCAGCGCTCACCACGGTGTTTGGTAAGGCTTTAACAATACACCAATTATTATTATTGCTCTTGAAGGTGTACACTTACCCACACTTACCTAACAAGGAGCTCTGAGGCCCCTCTTCTCACTCATTCCCCCTTTTCAGACAAGCCTGTGAGTAGCCTTAGACTGACACTTCCTCCCAGGAGTAGGGAAATTCTACTCTCTCATTCTCAGGCCACAAGAACTCCAACCAGGCCCAACTGTGACCCCTGCACTCTCTTTCACCTCCGGTTGGAATCTCAGATGTGGAGGGGCCCTTAATTCTGACAAAGTGGGCAGGTTGGCTAGATATGCATCATCCACAGGACAGCATATTATGTATCTAGGGGGCCTAGCCCAGCATCAGGTACTTCTTACCCTGGCTTACCCTTACAGTCTACTTCCCTGGCACCTGCCTCAATAACCTCAGGAGGAAATTCAGCCCCGGAGCTGCCCGCTGCTATTACAAGCTCAGGATCCTCTCCCTCAGCTTCACCTACTCTAGTAAGAGGGCAGGACTCTGCTGCCCGTACTGAGAGGAGTAATTCTCTCTCTCTCTCTCTCTCTCTCTCTCTCACACACACACACACACAATCACTCTCTCACCTTATCACTCTCCAGAAGCCCCCATTTCTGTCCCAGCTAATGCTCTGCCTGCCTTCCCCAGAAAGATCAAAGCATCCCAAATGAGTTCCCCTTATCCCGAGTAGACATTCTGTTGTCCTCCAGAATCTCAAACCAGAAATTGGCTCTCCAGCTGGTTATGGATCCCAGCCCCATTCACTGGCTGCCTCCCAACCACTACCAGCCTTTTCAATTATTTTATTCATTTCATTTATGTGATTTGTTAAGCACTTACTATGTGTCAAACACAGTTTTAAGCACCGGGGTAGATACAAGTTAACCAGGTTTGATCCAGTCCCTGTCCCACATGGAGCTCACGGTCTAAGTAGGAGAGAGAATGGGTTTTGAATCCCCATTTGACAGTTGAGGAAACCGAGGTCCAAGATCACCCAGCAGACAACTGGCAGAGCCGGAATTACAACTCGGGTCCTCTGATTCCCGGCCCTGTGCTCCTTCCACTAGCCCACAATGCTTCCCACACTCATATCTTTTTTCTCTATTGTCACCATCTTTCCACACTCCTCTACTGTGGTAACTCTTTATGGAATTTGTTGAGCACTTACTATGTGCCAGGCACTGTACTAAGCCCTGGGCAAGATACAAGATAATCAAGTTAGACACAGTCCCTGTCCCACATGGGGGTCATCATCTTAATCCCCCTTTTACAGATGAAGAGACTGAGGTACAGAGAAGTTAAGGTCACACAGCAGACAAGTGGTGAAGCCGGTACTAGAACGCGGGTCCTTCTGACTCCCAGGCCTATGCTTTTTCCACTAGGCCATGCTGCCTCTTTATTTCCTGTGGGGCACAAGCAACCCCATCCCTGAAACCCTGACAAGATGCCACACTGTCCCTTCCCGCATCTTGGCTTCTCTTCTACCCAACCGGGAAAAGTCATGTGACCCCACCGTCTCCAACCATTCCCTCTCAACTTCCTTCCGCCTGCTGTGGCTTGGACTCAGTCACTCTCACTCACGCCCCGGCCCTTGCTCCCTCCTTCTCCTGAAAAATGGCCACGTGCCATGCGACTGTCATTTCGCAGCCCCTCTGCTCACTGTCCTCAGCTTCTCATCTCCTTGCCAGTAGGCATCTGGCTCCCTTGGAGAACGCGTTCCTCTCCAGAAGGAGAAGACCGTGTCCTTCCCTTTAGCCGGAGCACAGCCATGCCCTCGTTTCTCTCTGAAGCTGAGCTACATTACCAAAAAAAGAAAGAGAAAAATCCCAGAGACACAAATACCCAGCTTGATGTCCCAGATATCCCATTTGGGTTGGGCGAAAACTCTCACGCACACACACACTCACGAGGCCGATGGATTCTAAATTAATAACAACCCTCAAATTCCTGTCAGCCTCTACAATTGGGGTGTGTGTGGGGGGGTCCAACCTGCTCCCCTGGAGGTCCCCTTACATTACCCTCTTGTGGGCTGGGTCAACTACCATTTCTAATGACCACAGACCAGGTTCTTGTGTCTCAGGGAAGGCAGAGGACAGAGCTGAGGAGAGAACAGTCACTTCCCACTGGTTGAGATTCTCCCTCTTCCTCTGTGTCACTCTGATATACTCTCTTCTTTCAACTCCTCAGCCCCATAGCACTTATGTACCTAACCATAATTTATTTATTCATTTCTTTATGTCTGTCTCCCCCTCTAGACCATAAGCCCGTTGTGGGCAGGGAACGTGTCTAACAACACTGTTATGTTGTGCTCCCCCAAACACTTAGTACAGTAAGCGCTTAAGAAATATACTGATTGATTGTCAACTCTATTATATTGTTATATTGTACTCTCCCAGGTGCTTAGAGTACTCTGCACACAGTAAATGCTCAATAAGCACGACCGACTGATACATGGGCGAGAGTTGTCCCTGAGGGGAAGACGGCTCCAGAACCGAGCTGTCGGGGGCTTGCAGAGGAAAGGTTCTGAGGAGGTGGGGTGAAGGGATGTGCATAGGGGCATTAGACTGAGGAGAAGACTACAGCGAGGCAGCAGCAGATCAAGACTATTTTTTATTGTTGCCATTTTTAAGGGTACTTTTATGCGCTTACTACATGCCAGGTACCGTTCTCAGCCCCGAGGTAGATACAAGTTAATCATGTTGGACGCAGTCCTGTTCCACATAATAATAATGATGGCATTTGTTAGGTGCTTACTATGTGCCAAGCACTGTTCTAAGCACTGGGGTAGATTCAAGGTAATCAGGTTGTCCCACATGGGGCTCACAGTCTTCATCCCCACTTTCCAGATGAGTTAACTAAGGCCCAGAGAAGTGAAGTGACTTGCCCAAGGTCACACAGCAGATAAATTGCAAAGCCAGGATTAGAACCCAGGTCCTTCTGATTCCCAGGCCCGTGTTTCATCCACTAGACAATGTGGCTTCTCCATCTCTAGAATCCACATCTAGCAACTCTCTTTTTGGGACTCTTTCCCGTGGGCTGGTTTCTGAGACTCTTTCCCGTGGGCTGGTCTCCCTCCACATAGCCTCCAGCCCGCAGAGAGTCCGGTGGGTCCCTCAGACCACAGATGAAGTGCAGATCTCCCTGATCTGCAGGCCGAGCCCCTCTCCTCACCCCTGGCCCCCACCGCCACCCCACAGAGACTTTCAGCCACTTGGATCTTCCTTTGTATCTACCCCAGTGCTTAGAACAGTGCTTGGCACATAGTAAGTACTTAACAGATACCATCACCATCATTATTCCCTTCAGTCAGCAAGACTCTCTGGCTGCCCCTCTCCAAGTCCACGAGAGCCAAAATAATAAAGAAACACGAGGAGGGAAAAGTGAGTTGATTGTGGGGCTTGAGAGAAGCAATATCGAGGATAGATAGAGGATAGATAGAGCACGGGAGTGGGAGTCAGAAGGACCTGAGTTCAAATTCTGGCTCCGCCAACTGTCAGCTGTGTGACTTTGGGCAGGTCGTTTCCCTTCTCTGGGCCGCAGCTCCTTTATCTGTAAAAATGGGGATTAAGACTGGAGCCCCATGTGGTGCAGGAAATCCAACCTGATTACCTTGTATTTACCCCAGTGCTTAGAACAGTGCTTGGCACACAGTAATTGCTTAACAAATACCATAATTATAATTAAGCGGCATTGTGTGGATGTCAGCTTGTTGCTCACCCCAACCCCACAGCACCTATGTACATATCCTCGTCCTCTATTCAGTGCTTAGGAAAGTACCGTACAACAGATTGATTAGACATGTTCCCTGCCTATAAGGGGCTTATAGTCTAGAGGGGAGCTCGTGGTCAGGAATCCCATCTATCAGCTCTTTCGTATTGTACTTTCCCATGGGCTTAGTACCGAGCTCTGCACACGGTAAGTCCTCAGTGAATACCAATGATTGATTCATCGATGGACTCAACTCTCCAACAATTGACAAGAAGGGGAGGAAGACATGCTGAATGGTCATCTAATCCAACGCCCCGCCTGGAAACAACTCAGCGGGCAGGGGACAGATGTTCGATCGGCCCCACCCGATGAGAACCTCTCCTCTACTGAAGGAAATTCTCTGACTTCATTCGACTCATTCCAATGCTTAGCATCCCTCCCTGCCAGGATTTGGAACCAGTTTAACCTCCGTCTCTCACCTGGCACTTAACTGGCATTTCCTCTCTTCAAAAAGAAGGGTAGTTGGTAAGGGTATGTGCCAGGCACTGCCGTCAATCAATCAAGCAATTGTAACTATTGAGCACTTACTGTGTGCAGAGTACTGTACTAAGCACTTGGGAGAGTACAACACAACAATCCCTGCCCAAATCTTTCAGTCTAGAGGACTTAGCATTGATTGGGGTAGATAGAAGCTAAGCAAGTTGGACATAGTCCATTCCCACATGGGGCTCACAGTCTTAATCCCCTTTTACAGATGTGGTAACTAAGGCATCCGAGAAGTGAAGTGATCTTCCCAACCTCTTGTTCGATTCTCAGTGGGCCAGGGTTCGCCTTCTGTGGGAGGACCTTGGTCTACCTGTAGATCACCAATAAATCATCCCTCTACCTGCTCTTGTGTCTCCTGGTCCCTTTCACCTTTCCACTCACAATGGGCTTGTGTTTTCATACCATCTCGTCACTTTTGTGACCTTTTCTTGGCCCTCTCCCAGTTCTCCTCATTTCTGTTCAGGTGGTGATTTCATCCAGTCTTGCATAATGTCACTCTCCCACTCATTCAAGATGAGTAACAAATTGGGCCGGGGGAGTGAGGACGTATTTAGTATCCCCCAGAGCATGTAAGCAAAACCATAAAATCGTAAAAACCCCCGAGGCCTAAAAATGCAATTTCTTACGGTTCCATGGTCAAGTGGGCCTCAGCTCTTCTACTACTAGTACTAATACTATTACAATCAATCAAATTTATTGAGCATTTACTGTGTGCAGAGCACTGTACTAAGCACTTGCAAGAATACAATACAACAGAGTTTGGTAGATATGTTGCTTGCCTACAACGAACTTACAGTCTGGAGGGGGAGAGAGTACCACATAACGGAGTTGGTAGAAACCTTTCCTGTCCACAGTGCTGGACGCAACCCTCCCAGAACGCCCCATCTCCATCTGCAATGGTTCTGATAGAGTATCCACACAGTTTTCTTGGTAAAAATCCAGAAGCGGTTGACCGTTGCCTCTTTCCTTATAGTAAACTTGAGTCTCCACCCTCGACTCTCTCCCGTGCCGCTGCTGCCCAGCACAGGCGACTTTTGACTGGTAACAGTTTGCCTTCCACTTGCTAGCCGCTGCCCAAGCTAGGAACGGAATGGGTAGGTCTCTGCTTGACTCTCCCTCTCGTAGCCGAAACTGGTAGAGTACTGGAATCTCTCCAGGTGCGTGTTGAGCACTTACCGTGCGCCAAGCACGGGGGTAGATATAAGATAATTAGGTCCCACATGGGGCTCACAGAATACACAGGAGAAGCCGGATGGCCTAGTGGAAAGAGTACAGTCCTGGCAGTCAGAAGGACTTGTCTTCTAATCTGGGCTCTGCCACTTGTCTGCAATGTAACCTCGGGTGAGTCACTTCTTGGTGCCTCAGTTATCTCATCAGTAAAATGGGGATTAAGACTGCGAGCCCCATGAGGGACAGGGACTGTGTCCAACCTGATCTACTTGTATCTGCCCCAGTCCCGGCTCTGCCACGTGCCTGCTGCGTGACCTTGGGCAAGCCACTTAACTTCTCTGGGCCTCAGTCACCTCATCTGTAAAACGAGGGTTTATAGTGTGAGCCCCACTTGGGACAGAGACTCTATCCAACCTGATTCGTTTGCATCTACCCCTGTGCTTAGTACAGTGCCTCCACATAGTTAGCGCTTAACAAAGACCAAAGTTGTTATTTTTATTAAAGTGCCTGGCCTACAGTAAGCACTTGAAAAATACCATTAGAAAAGAAGCGTAGGGGGGAAGAACAGGTATTGAATCCCTATTTTGTAGATGAGGGAACTGAGACACAAAGAAGTTAAGTGACTTGCCTGGGGTCACACAGCAGAGAAGTGGCGGAGTTGGGATTAGAACCCAAGTCTTCTGACTCTAGTGAAGACGGGGATGTGTATTCCCTCTGCCCCCTTTCCATTCTCTTTCCTCTCCTGTCAGTGTGGGATGTGCTGGGACAGGATTATGATCTTGGCTATGTACTCCTCAACCACCCTGATACTCAGCTCATCTTCGCAATACTTACATAAGTTTTCCTATACTCTACTAAACCCCACTCCATCCCTTAACTATTTTATTGCTTTTCTCTCCCTCTAGACTGTAAACTCCTTGAAGGCAGAGATCACTTTTACCAATTCTGTTGTATTGCACTTTCCCAAGGGCTTAGAACAGTTAACTGCACACAGAAAGTGCTCAGTAAATGCCATTAATCGATTGGACCCTGTCTAGTGCTTCAATCAATCAGTGACATACATTGAGCACTTATTCTGGGCTGAGCCCTGTACTGAGCGCATGGGAGGGTACAACAGAATTAGTAGGAACGATTATATATGTACATTAATGCTTGTCTCCCCCTCTAGACTGTAAGCTCATTTTGGGTAGCGAATGCGTCCGTTATATTATTGTATTGTACTCTCCCAAACGCTTACAGTACAGTGTTCTGCACACAGGAAGCACTCGGTAAATATGATTGACAGCAGGGGAGGGAGATAATAAAATAGGAAACGATCTTGAAGCAACTCAGGAGCAACTGGGTTTTTCCGTCTCCTCTCTCACAGCCACACGAATATTACTCCCCTCTTGGCGTCTCCGGTTCTCCACCTCTTTCTCTCAATTTGGATTAAAATAATATCTTTTCCCATCCAGTCCCTGCTCTTCTTCCACCCTCTCACTACTGTCCTTTCTCCTCCTCACCCCTAATCTCTCCTGGGTCCCCGACTCAGTCTCTCTTCACTTCATCCTTTCCCCTACCCCCGTTTCTCTCCTCTCCTTACCCAGGAATTATCCTGAGAGTTCAAGTTGGACCAGAAGACTCATCAAGGCTTGGAAATTTTTAGAATGAGGGAAAATAAATGCCCAAGCTTCCTTTTTTTCTCCAAACCTAGGAATAAATCTCCCTCCCTCCCCCACAGTTTTCATTTGAGAGCTTAGGGGCATTTTATAAGCTGGACTGCTTTATAGGTCGAGAAATATGGTAACTAGAGCTGATAAATATGGTAATTGGAACTGCAGCCGTTTGTCATACTCCCTGTGGATGTCCCGGGGGGAGGTTAGCTGCTAGATTTGATTTTGTGGACTGCTAAACCTTTGTGCCCCTTGGCAAGGTTGTGAAAATCAAAATCAACCAGTGATGAAGGATGGAGGCTCCCACACAGATAAACGCCACCTCCATCCAACCCCAACTCATCGCTCTTCACTCCCGCTCTTTTGATGACAAATCTCTCGCTTTCCGGTTTTACTCCATTCTTTGGATGTTGTCTTTGGCCTCTGCTCTTACCCCCAAACCAGCTCATTTGTTCTGAGACATCTGTGTTGCTCGCCGTGTCAGTCATTTTAGGTTCCATCTCTGACAGGGCAAGGACCACGGCTGTTAAATTTACCCAGCGCAAAGCACAATGGGGGGGTGGGGGGTGCAAGGTACGGAGAGAACGAATCGCATCGGCTGGCCTGGCAGAATTGTGGCCATCATTTTGAGGGTGAGAGTGAATTTAAAAATTATAATAAGTATGGTATTTGTTAAGTGCTTGCTATGTGCCAGGCACTGTACTATGCGCTGAGATGGGAACAAGCAAATCGGGTTGGACACGGTCTCCGTTTTCTAGGCCAAAGGAGGACTTTACTTCCGCACATTGCCAAAGGGAGCAACTTGAGATTAGAATGTGGAGGCTAAAGGAGGGAAGAGAGGAAGATGGGGATGTACTAAGAATTTGCCCCATATTTGGGGATCTTCCTGATAATGATAATAATCGTGGTATTCGTTCAGGGCTTACTACGTGCCAAGCACTGGACTAAGTGCTGGGGTAGATAGAAGATAATAATAATATTGGTATTCGTTAAGCACTCATCACGCTCCAGGTACTGTACTAAGCACAGGGGTAGATACATGTTGAACAGGTTGGACACAGTCCCCGTCATTGAGGGTCACAGTCCCTGAGGCTCACGGTCTCAATCCCCATTTTACAGATGAGGTAACTGAGGTGCAGCAAAGTGAAGCCCCAGGTCACCCAGCAAACAAGTGGCAGAGCCAGGATTAAACCCATAACCTTCTGATTCCCAGGCCCAGGCTCTATCCACTCTGCTATGCTGCTTCTCTGCAATCACATCCCATATGGGCTCACGGACTAAGGAGGAGATAGAAAGGGATTGAATCCCCATTTTGCAGATGAGGGAACTGAGGCCCAGAGAAGTTAACTCAAGGTCACACAGCAGGCAAGTGACGGAGGTGGGATCAGAATCCAGGTCCCCTGACTCCCAGGCCCGTACTCTTTCCTCTGGGCCATACTGCTTCTCAGTCTTCCTGAAGGCTTTGTCCATTATGTGGGGACCCTTCCCATGGCGCAGCCCCCCATTCCCAACCACAACTCCGGGGCTTAAACAACCATGGAGTGACTCCCCGCCGCAGCTGGGAGAAAGGCGGATGAGGCTGCTTCTCCTCATTTTACAGGAAGCCTCTGGCCTGGTTCTACGCTAGCTAAAAACAGCCGAAATGAAGTCGTGCCAACTCCCTCCCCGGTGACAAGGGCCGTCCGGACGAGGCCGGTCGTCGGCCGCCGCTTCCAGCCTCCGCCGCCATCGTAGCCTTTCAGGAACAATCGTGGTATTTTTTTAAGCACGTACTCCGTGCCGGGCGCTGTACTAGCACTGGGGTAGATATAAGCTAATTGGCTGGGGCACGGTCCATGTCCCACGTGGACCTCACAGTCTTAATCCCCAGTTTATAGGCGAGGAAAATGACGTACAGAGAAGTGAAGAGACTTGACCTAGGTCAGCCAGCAGACAAGTGGTAAAGCTGGAATTAGAACCCAGGTCCTTTTGACTCCCAGGCTTGTGCTTTATCCACTTAGGCCACTCTGCTTCTCAACCAACTGAAAATCCTGCTGCCAAGGTAAGGAAGGGCTGCCTCCCACCCCTACCCCCACTATATCCCGGCCGTTCATCGTCATTGGTATTTATTGAGCACCTACTGTGTGCAGAGCACTGTATCAAGTGCCCGAGAGAGTCAAATACAATTGAGTTGGTAGACACATTCCTTGCCCACAGTGAGTTTACAGGCTAGAGGATCTAGATTAAAAAACAACCGTGGCCTAGTGGAAGGGACCCAGGCCCGGGATTGGGACCTGGGTTCTAATTCCGGCGCTTCCACTTGTCTGTTGTGTGACCTTGAGCGGGTCATTTCCCTTCCCTTCCCTCATCTGTAAAATGGGGATTAAATCCTCCTTCCCCCGACTTAGACCGTGAGCCCGATGTGGAACCTCATTAACTTCAAGTGCTTAGAACAGTGCTCGACGTATAGTAAGTGCTTAACAGATACCATAAAAAAAAAGTCCCAGCTGAACCGGCTGATCACAGAGAGGAATGACCAGAAAGGCGGAGAAAGTTTACCTTAAGCCCCCACAGATCCCTGACCAGGGCATGAAGCTTACAGAACCAAACGGGTTTTTTTTTCTGATTTCTTGTCGCCCTGAGCTGGGAAGTGTGTGCTTTACTGAATTCCAGTTGTTCCACCCTCCCCCCTCTTGCCTGAATAGATTTGTTTCCTAATTGAATTTTGTCTCTTGCTTTTTAAATGCTTCTCCCTCACTGAGACTGGCCCTGACTCAAAGGATTTTCCTTCAGTTGTGAAGCAATGGTTCAGCAGTAATAGCTCAGAGCATTAAAATAAGACACAACCCATGAGTAGAAATATTACAGAGCTGTTAAGGTCCACTGGAAATGGAGGTTTCTGACTGGTTAAAGAGGCCGTTGATACCAAACTGTTGCCCCTGCCACACGGATTGGGAAAGTTCAGCCCAGGAAGATCGAAAAGCCCTCATCCTGGCGAAGCTCATCCCAAATCTGAATGATATTTGAATCAAAATAGCCTTTCCACCCCTTTTTTTCTTTTTAAATGGTACTTGTGAGCACTTACCCTGTGCCAAGCACTGTACCAAGCACTGGGGTACATATAAAATAATCAGGTTAGTCACAGTCCGTGTCCCACTTGGGGATCGCAGCCTTAATCCTCACTGTTACAGATGAGGTAACTGAGGCCTGGTGAAGTGACTTTCCCAAGGTCACACAGCAGACGAGTGGCAGAGCGGGGACTAGAACCCAGGTCCTCTGACACCCAGGTCCCTGCTCTTTCCACTAGGCCATGCTGTTTCTCAACTTTGCTATTTAAAAGGCTTCACTCTGCTTATCAATCAAATTTCAAAAAGAAGAGTGGGTCATCCTTGTGCCAAGAAGCAGAGGACTGGACAGGATGACCCCTCGCTTCTTGCTGGCTCTCTGGTCTTTTTACTTTTAAGGTCACCTGGTCCTTGGTCTAAGCTCCAACCTGCTCGTCATGAGTTCATTTGGTTGGCAGCTGCCTCCCCTCCCCTTTACTCTCCAGGCACGCTCCACCATAGCTGACGAGAGTATACCCTAGTGGCTAGAGCATAGGCCTCGAAAGCAGAAGGACCTGGGTTCTAATCTCAGCTCCACCACTTGTCTGCTGCACGACCTTGGGCAAGTCACTTTACTTTTCTGTGCCTCAGTTGCCTCGACTGGAAAATGGTTATTAAGTCTGCGAGTACCCATGTTGTACAGGAACTGAGTCCAACCTGATGATCTTGTACCTACCCCAGCGCTTAATACAGTGCCTAGCACCTATTGAGTGCTTAACAAATATCATAAAAATAAGCCAGGCTGAGTCACAGAGGGTGGGCCCACACCTTTCTCCAGGCAGACTGGGATGTTGCGATGACTGCTCCTCTGGGACTGGTTGAGGAAGGAGGTGATTCAGAAAGATCTGCTTGGAGAGAGAGGCACTGGGGGAGAAGGGAGGCCATTAAGTGTGGGGAGGGACGAGGGTGAGGGGAGGTGCAGGGAGTGAAGGGGGAAGAGAAGCAGCAAGGTCTAGTGGATAGAGCATGGATCTGGAAGTCATAAGGAGCTGGGTTCTAATCCCCAGGAGTCAGAAGGTCATGGGTTCTAATCCCGGCTCCACCACTTGTCTGCTGTGTGACCTTGGGTAAAGTCATTTCACTTCTCTGTGCTTCGGTTACCTCATCTATAAAATGGGGACTTAGCTGTGAGCTCAGTGTGGAACAGGGACTGTGTCCAACCCAATTAGCTTATATTACTCCCTAGTGCTTAGTACAATGTATATAGTAAGTGCTTAACAAATACTGCAGTTATTATAATAATTATTATTATTATTATTATGAAAATCCCGCCTCCGCCACTTGTCTGCTGGGTACCCTTGGGCAAATCACTTCAGTTCTCTGGAGCTCAGTTACCTCATCTGGAAAATGGGGATAAAGACTGTAAGCCCCATGTGGGACACGGACTGTGTCTAACCTGATGATCGTATATCTACCCCAGTGTTTAACACAGTGCCTAGCACATAGTAAGCCCTTAAATACTATTTTTAAAAAAGGCCTCTGATTCCTGGCCTTATACTCTTTCTACTAGGCCAGGTTGCTTCTTCATGAAATAGACAGTGGTGTCACTACGGTGTTCAATATACATCAAAACCCAACACTAGACTTGGAGATTATTGTTTTAATGAGATGTACATCCCCTCGATCTATTTATTGCTATTGTTTTTGTCTGTCCGTCTCCCCCGATTAGACTGTGAGCCCGTCAACGGGCAGGGACCGTCTCTATCTGTTGCCGATTTGTCCATTCCAAGCGCTTAGTACAGTGCTCTGCACATAGTAAGCGCTCAATAAATACTATTGATTGAATGAATGAATTGAGACTGTAATCCTCTATACTGTAAACTCGTTATGGACAGGGAACACTTGCTGCTAAATCCCGTTCTATTATCCTCTCCCAAGTACTCAAAACAGTGCTCTGCACAGAGTAGTGCTCAATAAATACCGTGATTGAGTGATTGAGCATAATTGACTTTAGTAGACATCTTCTGTAATGCCTAACGAACTGTAAAATGACTCCTGATTTTCCTAATAAAATTCCTAAATTGAAATTTTTATAGAAGAAAATATAATTTTTATAGAAGAAAATGCATAAGCATAGAGAAGCAGTGTGGTCTAATGGATAGAGCACGGGCCTGAGAGCCAGAAGGACCTGGGTTCTATTCCTGGCTCCACTACTTATGTGCTGTGTGACCTCAGGCAAGTCACTTCACTTCTCTGTGCCTCAGTTACCTTGTCTGTAAAATGGGGATGAAAACTGCGAGCACCCTGTGAAACGTGGACTCTGTCTAATTTGATTCGCTCGTATCTCTTCCACTGCTTGGTACAGTGCCTGGCACATAGTAAGTCCTTAACAAATACCATTAAGGAAAAAAAAGCAACTAAATAAAGCGGAAAATGTCTAAATAGCCCAAAATACAAGTCAGGAATACAAAGGCCTTGCTGGAAAAATGGCCACACATTTCCTGGTATTAATATGCTCCTAATTCCGTTGCAGCACCACCCTTCCCTGATATTCGATCATATTTAATGAGTGCTTACTATGTGAGGAGCGCCGTACTAAGCACTTACTCCCACCTCCTCCTCCACCTCGCCCTCCTCCCCTCACCCCGAAATCTATGCTGCACAAAAACCGGTGATTTGGGAATTTTTTTTAGCTGAAATCCAGACTAATTAATGCCTTGAGACAGGGCAGTCTTTCTTCTCAAGGAGTACAAATTACTGTCTGATACACTAATTAGGAACTGGAGATTAGAGGGGTGATAGCGCAGTGAGCAATGGAAGCCGCCGGTGAGAAACCTATTCGAAAGGAATGATCTGCCCTTAGAGAAACAGCGGGGCCTTTTGGAAAGAGCACAAGGTGGGAACCGGGGGATCTTGGTTCTAATCCTGGCTCCGCCACTTCCCTGCAGGGTGACTTTGGTCAAGAGAAGCGACGTGACCTAGTGGGAGTTAGAGGACATGGGTTCTAAACCTGCCTCTGCCACTTTTAATAATAATGTTGGTGTTTGTTCAGCGCCTACTATGTGCCGAGCACTGTTCTAAGCGCTGGGGTAGATACAGGGGAATCAGGTTGTCCCACGTGGGGCTCACAGTCTTCATCCCCATTTTACAGATGAGGTAACTGAGGCACCGAGAAGTGAAGTGACTTGCCCAAAGTCACACAGCTGACTAGTGGCCGAGCCGGGATTCGAACCCATGACCTCTGACTCCGAAGCCCGTGCTCTTTCCACTGAGCCACGCTGCTTCTGCTGTGTAATCTTGGGCAAGTCATTTCACTTCTCTGTGCCTCAGTTACCTCATCTGTAAAATGGGGATTGAGACTGTGAGACCCACTTGGGGCAACCTGATTACCTTGTATCTACCCCATTACTCAGAACAGTCCTTGGCACATGGTAAGCACTTAACAGATACCATAATTATTATTATTAAGTCACTTCACTTCCCTGTGCCTCAGTTTCCTCATCTGTAAAATTCATTCAATCATATTTATTGAGTGCTTACTGTTTGCTGAGCACTTTACTAAGCACTTGGGAGAGTACAATAAAACAACAGTCACATTCTCTGTCCCCAGTGAGCTTACTACCTAGAGTGAGGGAGACAGACATCAACGCAAATAAATAAAATTACGGCTATGTATATAAGTGCTGTGGGGCTAAAATGGGGATTAAGATTGTGAACCCCATGAGGGACAGGAACTGTGTCCAACCTGCTTAGCTTGTATCAACGCCCTTGTTTAGTACAGTGCCCAGTGCATAGTAAGCGCTTAACGAATACCATTAAAAAATAAAGTCAATTTCTCTGTGCCTTAGTTTTCTCACCTGTAATCAATCAGCATGGCATAGTGGGAAGGGCATGGGCCTGGGAGTCAGAAGGACCTTGGTTCTAATCCTGGCTCTGCCACGTGTCTGCAAGTGTCTTAGCTTCTCTGTGTCCCAGTTATCTCATCTGGAAAATGGAAATTAATACTGTGAAAACCATGGATTGTATCCAAGATGATTATCTTGTATCCCTCTAGACTGTAAGCCCGTTGAAGGCAGGGACTGTGTCCGTTTATTGTTACATTAAACTCTCCCAAGTGCTTAAAACAGTGCTCAGCACACAGCAAGTGCTCAATAAATACGATTGGCTGACTGACTGACTAAAATAGGACTGAAAAACCTTTCCTATATGGCACAGGGACTGGGTCTGATGTGATTGAACTCTATGGACCCCAGCACTTAGCAGAGCACTTGGCAAAAAGTAAGCATTTAATAATAATAATAATAATAATGTTGGTATTTGTTAAGCGCTTACTATGTGCCGAGCACTGTTCTAAGCGCTGGGGTAGACACAGGGGAATCAGGTTGTCCCACGTGGGGCTCACAGTCTTCATCCCCATTCTACAGATGAGGTAACTGAGACACCGAGAAGTGAAGTGACTTGCCCACAGTCACACAGCTGGCAAGTGGCCGAGCCGAGATTCGAACCCATGACCTCTGACTCCAAAGCCCGTGCTCTTTCCACTGAGCCACGCTGCTTCTCTAATATCACAATTGTGAGGATTATTATTATGGCCCCAGTTAATTGCTGCCCTCTCTGCCCTATGAATGTCACTTGAGTCCCAATTTCTGCATTACAGCTAGAACCCCTCCTTGCCTAGGGACTGTTCCCTGAGCGATTCCTTGCTGAGTCACAGAATATTCACTCATTTAACTGTATTTATTGAACGCTTAGTGTGTGCCAAACACTGTATGAAACACTTGGGAGAGTACAACTTAATAAACGGACATATTCCCTGCGCACAACGAGCTGACAGTCTAGAAACCTTGGGGATGGGAGATCCCATCTGGGGACACTGGACTTAGGTTATTCTGTAAAATTACATAAAATAAACCCCCATTAATAAGATCAACAAGCCTCGTTGCCATTTCTGAGCACTATGATCCGCTCAGAGTCAGGCTCCAAAGAGAACTGATTGTGAGGGCTGGGGGCCATGATGGCGGGAGCCATGATGGTCGGGGCCATGACAACGTAGGCATGATGGTGGAGGGCATAATGGTGACGGCCGTGATGGTGAGGGCCATGCTAATGAAGACAGTGATGGTCGGGGCCACGACGGTTGGGATCACGATGATGAGGGCCATGACGATGAGGCCACGATGGTGAGGGCCAAGATGTGGCCATCACTCTCCCCACTTTCAAAGCTTTATTAAAAGCACATCTCCTCCAAAAGGCCTTCCCCGATTAAGTTCTCATTTCCTCTTTTCTTGCTCCCTTCTGCGTTGCCCTGAATTGCTCCCTTTATTCACTCCTCCCTCAGCCCCACGGGACTTTTATCCACATCCACAATTTATTATTGATTTATTTGTAGTCATAACTGTATTGCCAAGATCCGCCCTTTCCTCTCCATCCAAACCGCTACCGTGCTGGTACAAGCTCTCATAATATCCCGACTGGATTATTGTGTCAGCAGCCTCCCCTCTGATCTCCCTTCCTCCTGTCTCTCCCCACTCCAGTCTATTCTTCATTCCCCTGCCCGGATCATCTTCCTACAGAAAGGCGCTGGGCCTGTCACTCCTCTCCTCAGAAACCTCCGGTGGCTGCCTATCAACCTTCGCACAAAACAAAAACTTCTCACTCTGGGCTTCAAAGCTCTCCATCCCCTTGCCCCCTCCTACCTCACCTCCCTTCTCTCTTTCTACTGCCCACCCCTTACACTCCGCTCCTCTGCCTCTCACCTCCTCACGGTCCCCAATTTGCACCTGTTCTGCCGTCGACCCCGGACCCACATATCCTATGCTGACCTTCATATATCTGTCAGCTAAATGGATCGGTCTGCCAAATTGGTGCCGAGTTGGTAGACGCTGTACTAAGCATCTGGGAGAGTACAGTACAACAGAGTTGGTAGGCACTTTCCCTTCCCACAACGAACTTACAGTCTAAAGATGAGTTTACAGTCTCTGGGGAAATTTTCTGTCCAGTCTACGCTCCGTATTTTGTGGCACATGGTACAAATCCTTGCTCCTCAGGACAGTTTTCTGAGGCTTCTTGGCACGGCTCAGTGGCCTCAAGTTGGAGAGGCAGGGGTAGAGTAGCAGCATAGCCTAGTGGATAGAGCCCGGGCCTGGGAGTCAGAAGGATCTGGGTTCTAATCCCTGCTCTGCTGTTTATCTGCCGAGTGACCTTGGGCAAGTCACTTAACTTTTCTGGGCCTCAGTTGTCTCATTTGCAAAATGGGGGTTAAGACTGAGAGCCTCGTGTGGGACATGGACTGGGTCCAACACGACTAGCTTGTCTTTCCCTCAAGGCTTACTACAAGGCCTGGCACATAGTAAGTGCTTAACAAATACCATTAAAAAAAGGTCAGCTCTGGAAGGAAGTGTCTGGTGCCACCACCGGGAATTCCCAGGGTTCCTGCCCTGCCTTCGGCTGAGTTGTTTTTTATTTTTCCCTCAACAGAAGCTCGAGCTCGGAGGTCGGGGAAGAACCAAGGCAGAGAAGCTTGTCTCCAACTGGGCAGACAAATCCATGGAGCCAACAGATACATGAAGGGCAGCAGAAGGAATCAGCCCAGCTATATATCTGCCTTGACATTTCTAGTCCATTCTTAGAAGAGCTTTCAGGAGAACTAAGTTCATTTCCTTGGCATCCTCTTTTGTTTTTTCTGCCTTGGTTTCTCAGCAATAAGAAGTTAAGCTTAAGTGCTTACTATGTATTAAGCACTGTGCTAAGCACTGAGGTAGAAACAGTACAGTCAGATCGGGTGCAGTGTCTGTCCCTCATGGGGCTCCAGTCTCAGAGGGAGAGAGAACAGTATTTAATTACAGTTGAGGAAATCGAGGCACCAAGAAGTTAAGTGACGTAGGCACAGAAGTGGTGTGGCCTAGTGGAGCAGGCATAGACCTGGGAGTCAAAGGTCCCGGGTTCTAATCTCCGTTCCTCCACTTGCCTGCTATGGGAATTTGGGTAAGTCACTTCACTGCCCGGTGCCTCGATTTTCTTATCTGTAAAATGGGGATTCCACACCTCTTCTCTTTCCTACTTAGACTCTTAGTAGAGTGCTCTGCAAACCTTAGGAGCTCAATAAATACCATCGACGGATTGATCTGGTCTTCAGCCTGCCAGAGGGCATTGTTTTCCTGTTCTTCCGATGACGTACGTCAGTCTGGAATACAGCATGGCACAGAGTGGGAAGGAAGAGTCTTATCACAGACAATAACCCAAACTTTCCTTAACCCAGGATGCTGTGCGAGAACAGCCCAACTTCTGGCAAGGAACTCAGGGTATTTCACTGCACTCCACCTGTCATTCTTACAATGAGCTGCAAATGTTATAATAATAATGATGATGATATTTATTAAGAACTTACTATGCACCAGGCACTGTACTAAGCAATGGGGTGGATGCAAGCAAATCAGTTAGACACGGTCCCTGTCCTAAATGGGGCTCGCTCACAATCCTAATCCTCATTTTACAGACGAAGCAACCGAGGCATAGAGAATTGAAGTGACTTGCCCAGGGTCACCCAGCGGACTACTGGTGGATCCGGGATTAGAACCCAGGTCCTTCTGACTCCCAGGTCTGAGCTTTCTCCATCATTCCACATTGCTTCTCATGGTCCACAGCCCACCAGAGGCACCAGTGGCTCAAGATCAGATTGGGGGGAACACAAAAAGAGGGTGGTCCTCCCACTTGATCGATCGATCAATTTATGGAGGGCTTACTACGTGCAGGGCACTGAACTAAGTACTTGGGAGAGTAAAATAGAATAGAATTAAAGGCCACATTCCCTGTCCATAATGAGTTTATAGTCTAGAGGGGGAGAAAGATGTTAAATGTGAATAACTTGATCGAATAGTTTTATGACGATCGTCACTAAATGTTTCCAGTGGCTTCGTATTGGAACTGAGCATCTGCTATGTAACTTCAAACGCAGCAACTCAGAGCTGCTTATACCTTGGATGATAAGACTAAAGCATAAAGTAATCTTGACAAATGCCTACTAAAAATGGTTTGAAATTCCAAGAGGCATATTTAAATAACAAAAATAAAACACACAGAAACGAGGTGGAAAAATCACTGACCGTATGAGGGTACAGCAGAGAGAGAGATACGGGGTCAGCGTGGACCCCAGGCCAAATGCAAGTCAGAAATGTACTACAAGTATTGAAAGTTGGTAGATTGTCTTACCAGGAGTGTGACGGGGTAAAATCCAGCACATAACCTTTCCACAAAATTGGTATGCCCTTTTAGCAAGATAGTCAAGTCTCGATCTCTGCGTTTTATCAAGGAATGTGGGCGGTAATGAAAGGTAGAAGTGGCAGTAGGTAGTAGCAGTATTTAATAATAATGATGTTGGTATTTGTTAAGCACTTACTATGTACTGAGCACCGTTCTAAGAGCTGGGGTAGATACAGGATAATCAGGTTGTCCTCTGTGAGACTCACAGTCTCAATCCCCATTCTACAGATGAGGTAACTGAGGCACCGAGAAGTAAAGTGACTTGTCCAAAGTCACACAGCTGACAGGTGGCTGAGCCTGGATTAGAACCCGTGACCTCTGACTCCTAAACCCGGGCTCTTTCCACTGAGCCAAGCTGCTTCTCTACTAAATACTTGGTACAGTGCCTTCAGCTGGGCCTCGGGAAATAACGGAATAAAGAAGAAGTGACATGTTTCCCACCCACCCCAGATAATTTTTGAAGGGTTCAAGGAAAAGCAATAAAAATTACCCAAGGTTTGAAAAACTAGGCTTATAAGAAAGAGGGTAATGGAATAAAGGTTACTCATCTGGAAAAGAGAAAACGAAAACTATTTTCAAGAATTCAGAGGGTTGCAATAAGGAGGATTCTAACCACTTGTTTCCCAGCTGCAAAGAGAAAAAAATGAAGAGAAAATATCTATAGACTCCCACCGAATCTCTCAGCTAGTCAGTCGACACCATTCACTGCTTATCTAATCGTGAGCTTCTTGTGACTCTTGTGATTCAGAAAACGAGTCAAGCTTGTGTACATATGTTCATATTTATAATTATAATTCTATTTATTTTTATTAATGATGTGTATATACCTATAATTATTTTTATTTATAATGATGCTACTGATGCTTGTTTACTTGTTTTGATGTCTGTCTCCCCACTTCTAGACTGTGAGCCTGTTGTGGGCAGGGATTGTCTCTATTTGTTACTGAATTGTACTTCCCAAGTGCTTAGTACAGTGCTCTGCACACAGTGCGTGCTCAATAAATACGACGGAATGAACTGAATGAATGAACCCTGTTGTAGTAGACTCTCCCAAGCGCTTAGTACAGTGCTCTGCACACAGTGCGTGCTCAATAAATACGACGGAATGAACTGAATGAATGAACCCTGTTGTAGTAGACTCTCCCAAGCGCTTAGTACAGTGCTCTGCACACAGTGCGTGCTCAATAAAAACGACGGAATGAACTGAATGAATGAACCCTGTTATAGTAGACTCTCCCAAGCGCTTAGTCCACTGCTCTGCACACAGTAAGGGTTCAATAAATACCATTGATTTATTGCTATAGGGACCACTTGCTTTACTCAATCAATCAATGGTATTTATTGAGCACCTACAACATGCAGAGCCTTCCACTAAGCACTTAGGAGAGGACAACAGAGTAAGCAGACACAATCCCTGACCTCGAGAAGCTTACAGTCCCTGAGGGAAGAATTCAGGAAGGAGAGTGAAGGGAACTGCTTCTCCCCCCTGGCTATACTGGGAGAATCAGTTTCCAAGTAATTACTAATCTAGTTAATAGTGGTACTACAGGCACCAGAAGAGTAGTCTCTCCCGGGTCAATTGGTACCTGATCGCTTCCCAACAAAACAACCTGAACAGCTCACTTCACAGCGGGAATTGAACAGCAAAGTGTCCTTGTGAGTGCCTTGATCTGACGAGAGGAACTGCATTTTACAAGACCTAAAACTGTCTGATGAGTGCCCTTGGAAGTTTAGGCATAAATCATTTATTCTTGTTGAGCGTTCGTCTTCCAGCACTTAGAACAGTGCTTGGTCCATACTAAGCGCTTAACAAATATCGTAATTATTATAATTATGCACCAGCAGCTCCAGAAAGGGCAACCCGCTAGCCCCCTGGAGAACCCACGGGCCCTCCATCGCCTTCCATATTCTCTCCTGGACTTGGAGTGGTGCTTGGTCCCAGCAGAGAAGCACTGGATGGGTTTGGATGGTAATTCTTGCCAACTGCTGCAGCCCAAACCCCGGAAGCTCCTCCTCTAGACTGGAAGTTCCTTCTCTAGCCTGGAAGCTGCTCAATCAAACCATCAGTGGTATTTATTGAGCACTCCCTATGTGCGGAACACAGTACTAAGTCCTTGGGATAGCGCGGCTTAGCGGAAAGAGACCGGGCTTGGGAGGCAGCGGTCGTGGGTTCTAATCCCTGCTCCTCTTGTCTGTTGTGTGATGTTGGCCGAGTCACTTAACTTCTCTGCGTCTCAGTTACCTCTTCTGTAAAGTGGGGATTAAGACTGCGAGCCCCACGTGGGACAAACTGATTACCTTGTAACTACCCCAGCATTTAGAACAGTGCTTGGCACATAGTAAGCGCTTACCAAATACAGTAATTATTATAGTACAATTAGCAGACACTTTCCCTGCCTATAACAAGTTTGCAGATCAGAGGGGATGTTCTCCCTCCAACTGTGTCATACTTGGTTACCGTGTATCTACCTCAGGGTTTAGAAAAGTGCTTGATACATAAGTGCTCAACAAATACAGTAATAATAATAATTGTTAAGCGCTTACTATTTGCCAAGAACAGTTCCAAGCACTCGGGAAGATACAAAGTAATCAGGTTGGACACGGTCCCTGACCGCCATGGGGCTCACAGTCATTAAGCAGGCATGAGGCAGAGCCAGGATTAGAACCCAAACCCTCTGACTCCCAGGCCCGTGCTCTATCCACTAGGTCATGCTACTATTACGAGGCAGGTCCCCGATTTTTACTTTGCCTGCAGATTTCAGTTTGACACAGTCTCAGTGGGTGACACCATCATCAATCTAATATGGGGGTAGGTTAATATTCTCAGAAGAGCTAATCACAGGTGATTTGTTTGGCCATTATGGATAGGATGAATGCTGACCCATGAAAGTCTGGGGCTAGAACACACTGCCGGTCCCTAAAAAGAAGTGGATCAGGCCCTCTTCTAACCAAAGAAATGCTGCCCATCCCCCCAGTATCTTGACTCCAAGGAGGAAGAGCTATGTAGTTCTTCACTCTCTGACCCCCACAGCATTCTCCTCGGGGACTGGTTTGCCATTCTCATTATAATCATTTAACAAATAGGGATACCGAGTCTGAGGATGAGCTTTTAATCGTCCAAAGCCGTTCTACCCCTGTAGCATCTGGTAAACACAAGCTCCTTTCACCACACTAGAGGACTATGGATAAGTCAACCATCAGCTCCGGGCCTCAGTTTTCCCATCTGTAAAATGAAGAGACTTACCCCTAATTTCCATCTACATGAAAGAGGCTCTTTGAACTACCGAGAGGAAAGGTGCTGCAGAACTGCAAGGTAGTGCTGGAAATCATTCCCCCGGGCCTCGACACTCTGTCCCTAAATCCGTACTGTATTCCCATCTGGCTCTCTTGAGCGCATCCAATCACAACTCCCCTTAAAGATTGTGTGCCCAAGGCCAGAGTAAGTTGAGACCCTGAGAGGCAAAGACAAGAAAGATTTTTTCCTTGCTTTCTCCTGACTTTATTAAGTCCGTGCCATTAAATGACGTCCCTGTGGTGACAGGCTGTTGAAACAATAATAATAATTGGGGTATTTGATAAGTGCTTACTAAACACTGGTGTAGGTACAAGATAATCAGATCTCCCATGGGATTCACAGTTTAAGCGAGAGGGAGAACAAGTTTGAAACCCCATTTTGCAGATGAGGGAACTGAGGCACAGAGAAGCTAAATGTCATGCCCAGGTTGCCATGGTTCTTGTCTGTCCATCTCCCCCGATTAGACCGTAAGCCCGTCAAACGGCAGGGACCGTCTCTATCTGTTGCCGACTTGTTCATCCCAAGCGCTTAGTACAGTGCTCTGCACATAGTAAGCGCTCAATAAATACTATTGAATGAATGAATGAATGAAAGGTCAAACAAGTGGCAGAACTGGGATTAAAACCTAGGTCTTCTGACTCCCAGGCCCATGCTCTTCCCACTAGGCCATGCTGCATGTAAAGGAAATTTATGATGATGATAATTATTAATGATAACAGTAATTATGGTGTTTGCTAAATGCTTACTGTGTGCCGAGCATTATACTATATTATACTGGGGTAGATACAAGATAATCAGGTCCCACATGGGGCGCTCAGTCTGAGCAGGAGGGAGAAGAGGTATTGAATCCCCATTTTACAGACGAGGGAACTGAGGCACAGGGAAGATAATAATACTTGTACTTGTTAAGCACTTCCTCTGTGTCTAGTATTGTTCTAAGTACTAAGGGTAGGTACAAGTTAATCAAGGTGGACACAGTCCCCTTGTCACATAAAGCTCTCAGTCTTAATCCCCATTTTACAGATAAGGTAACTAGGGCCCAGAGAAGAAGTGACTTGCCCAAGGTCACACAGCCGACAAGAGGTGGAGCCGGGATTAGAACCCAGGTCTTTCTGACTCCCAGGCCCGTGCTCTATCCACTAGATCACGCTGCCTACTCACGCGTGATGAACTCAGCTTCTCTCTGCCAACGGCAAGAGCCAAGAACAGAAGGCGGTACCCCCGGCTGAACCCCTACACCCCTTCTGGGATCCCCTCTCCCAACTGGAAGAGGCAGCTGCTGGTAGGGATGCAAAACCTACAAAGGGAAGGAAGGGAAATGGGAGCGTACACTCTCCGACGCCATCCGCAGGAGTTGAAAAATGACTTTCTTTCCCCCTGGAGCATCAACACCCAGGAGTTTATTAGTAGGCTGTACAGAACAGAGTGTATTGTCTAAATATATCTGCTTTCCAGCCCACAGACAAGAACTCAGAGAGGGGCAGCTGCAGTTAGAGGATTTTTGTCACTCACCCTGGTGCAGCTCCTGCTGATTAAAGAAAGCACTTTAGTTATCACTTAAAAAAAACCAAAAAACAAAACCACCAAGCGAACAAAGAAAGCTGAACTCTTGCTGACTGCCATCTTAGAAACAATCCCCTCCATGACTAAATAGCAATTCCCTCATCAGTCAGTTATTTGTAACCCCCAAGGCCGGGGATGTTCCAGTGAGCGAATCTTGGCTCTTCACCTCAAGAAATCACCTGATGGCCTTTCCTTAAAGATTCCAGGAATGGGGATCCCCTCCTCTCCCTCGGATGCCAATCCTAGTATTTCTAACCCTGCTTCTTCAAAATTCCTTAGGTCCCACCCAAATCTTTCCCATCGCCATTTAAACCCATTGCCTCTGGTTCACCCTTCACCCTGGGTATGGAGAAGAGGATGACATACTTTCTATAAAGCATTTCAGACCCTGGAAAACACATGATAAGAAGAATGATTATTATTCTGTTATTTGTTAAGTTCTTACTATGTGCAAGGCACTGTTTTGAACCCTGGGGTGAATACAAGCAAATCGGGTTGAACATATTCAGTCCCTCCCTCAGTGCTTCCTCCCTAGGCTAAACAGCAGAATAAATGGGATTGATTTTGTTACCTTAGTTCGATTCCTCCCAAGAATTCGAGATGCAGCCCAGAGAACTTGAAGCATGAGACAACTGGCATTCGGGAATTGAAAATCAGGGGGGCGTGGGAGAGGACAGGAAGGGAAAACAGGGAGGAGAGAGTCAGGAGGAGATAGGAAAAACCAAACTTAGGACAGAAAGAGGTTTAGTTTATGTCCCTGAAAGATCCTGCCGCCTCCTCAACTCTGAGGGGGTTTTCCAGCAGGCCGATGATAAAAAAATAACGATGGTGTTTGTTAAGCATTTGCTGTGTGCCGAGCACTGTTCTAAGTGCTGGGGTAGATACAGAGTAATCAGGTTGTCCCACGTGGGGCTCACAGTCTTAATCCCCATTTTACAGATGCGATAACTGAGGCACCGAGAAGTTAAGTGACTTGCCCAAAGTCACAGAGGTGACAAGTTGCATAGCCAACATTAGAACCTTTGACTCCCAAGCCCGGGTTCTTTTCGCTAAGCCACGTTGCTTCTCACAGCCAATCAACAGTATTCACTGAGCTCTTCCTGTGCGCAGAACACGGCACTGAGCACTTGGGAGAGTACGATACAACCGAGTTGATAGACCGGAAGCTCCTTGAGGGCAGGGATTGATTCTGTTAATTCTATTGTACTGTCTCAAGGGTTTAGGACAGAGATTTTCATATAGTAAGTCCTCAATAAATACAATTGATCGATTGATTGGAGAGCCCTTTCAATTCTCCCTCCCCATCCTGGCAGACAGAGACCTCACCTGCTTCTATTGTTTTAATGAGATGTTCATCCCCTCGATTCTATTTATTGCTATTGCTCTTGTCTGTCCGCCTCCCCCGATTAGACTGTGAGCCCGTCAAAGGGCAGGGACTGTATCTGTTAGCGATCTGTACATTCCAAGCGCTTAGTACAGTGCTCTGCACATAGTAAGTGCTCAATAAATACTACTGAATGAATGAATGAAAAGCAAACCATAAAGCAGTTTCCCTATTAAAATAAGGAAACTCTGGGCCTGCATTTATAAAGTCCAGCCCAGGCCTTTGTGACAGGTGGGATATCCAGTTTAGGCTCGGCAGATGTGACAGAAAAGCAGTGTGGCCGAGTGGAAGGTGCCCCGACCTGAGAGTCAGCGGACTTGGGTTCTAATTCCAGTTCTGCCACTTGTCTGCTGTGTGACCGTGGGTAAGCCGCTTCACTTCCTTGTGCCTCAGTTCTCTCATCTGCAAAATGGGGATTAAAACTGCGAGCACCACACGGGTCATGGACTGTGACCCATCTGGCTAGCTTGTATCGAACCCAGGGCTGAGCACAGTGTCAGGCACATAGTTAGCACTTAACAGATACCATGTGACATCATTGTCCTGCTCCTCATTGCTATGCAGGGCACAGCTGCCCATCTCCCTGGCCAGGGAGAGCTCTTCTCCTCCGCAAACATGCCGGGCACGTGGTAACTAGAACAGCTGTCTGAATCGGGGAGCTCGGGCCAGCCCAATCCCACCCAGCCCAATACCAACCAACCAACCAACTTCTCCTTCACCGAGTACTGCTTCCAATCCGTCTGAAAACGTGCTGAGAAAGAAGGGGGGGGACAAGAATGGGACTGGCAACAAGAGCAAAAGATTCCTGAAAGGAGAGCAGGATGGGAAAGGAGGGTAATTTGTCTGCTGTGGGTCTATGAGCAAGTCGCTTCACTTCTCTGTGAATCAGAGAAGAGGTAAAATGGGGATTGAGATTGTGAGGCCCACGTGGGACAGGCACTGTGTCCAACCTGATTTGCTTGCATCCACCCCAGGATGATGTGGGGGCCTGACTAGGTTGATTCCTAACCAAACACCCCTAAAACTGAAGAGAAAGCAGGGTGCGCGCTGACCTGAGTTCTAATCCGGCCTCTGCCACTTGCCTGCTGCGTGACCTCAGTCAAATCACTTCTCTTCTCGGTGTCTCAGTTCCCTCATTTACAAAATGGGGATTCAAAACCTGTCCTCCCACCTATTTGGACTGTGAGCACCGTGTTATTTTCTTATATCTACCCCAGCGCTTAGTACAGTTCTTGGCATGTAGTAAACACTTAAATATAACAAGTATTATATAAAGATGGATGGGCAACCACCGGAGGTTTTAGAGGAGAAGGGAGATGTGGAATGAGTGGATTTTTTTAGAAAAATGATCCATGAAGTGGACTGAAATATGGAGCGGAGTGGGGAGAGACAGGAGGCAAGGAGGTTGGCAAGGAAGCTGATGCGAGGCGGGACGTGTTAAGTTTTCGAATCAGTTCGGGAGCAGTTTGGTGGAGAGAAAGGGGCCGATTCTAGAGCCGTTGAGAAGGTAGAAGCTTCACTCCTTGAGCTAAGGAGGAGCTGAGGCCTCGGGGACGAGGACAACCTGCTTAGGGCATATCACTGCCCGCCACGTGTTTCCTGGACTGTGGTATCTGGCAGAGGACCGCAGCTGTGTGCCCTGGCTGTTGCTCAGAAGCTAAGGCACCCCGGGGAACCTGTTTCTCGTTAGAAATACTACTGCCCGTGGGAAGGAGAGGACGGTGGGGCCCAGACCGTCCGTGCTCTGGAAACGGGCTCCTGCCTGCTGGGCCTGTGATTGCTGGGCAATTAGCCATTCATCTCAAACAGGAAAGCAGAGCCGTGATTCAGACGGAATCTGCCCTAGTGAGAGAGGATTGAAAATTCATGAAGTCTCAGGGCCCAGGTAGAACGGCGGCAGTCTGGTGCCACCCAGATGAGGCCCAGACAAACATCCTTCCTCGCCAGGGCACCGGCTGACTGGGGAGTGAGGGGGGGTTGGGGCGGGGCAGGTCCCCCCCCCCCCGCGCAGCTTTGTCCCCAAGGTTGGTGGAACCCAGAAATAGATCAATCCGATTTATTGAGTGCTTCTTTATAGCAGTATTTTCTAGGGGTTAGAATACGGGCCTGGGAGTCAGAAGGACCTGGGTTTTAATCCCGGCTCCAGCATGTTTCCGCTGTGCGATCTTGGGCAAGTCACTTCACTTCCCTGGGCCTCAGCTCCCTCATCTGTCAAATGGGGATTGACTGGGAGCCCTATGTGGGACAGGGACGGCGTTCAACACGATTAATAATAATAATAATAATAATAATATTGGTATTTGTTAAGCGCTTACTATGTGCAGAGCACTGTTCTAAGCCCTGGGCTAGACACAGGGGAATCAGGTTGTCCCACGTGGGGCTCACAGTCTTCATCCCCATTTTACAGATGAGGGAACTGAGGCACAGAGAGGTTAAGTGACTTGCCCACAGTCACACAGCTGACAAGTGGCAGAGCTGGGATTCGAACTCATGACCTCTGACTCCAAGGCCCATGCTCTTTCCACTTAGCTCGTATGTATCCCAGTGCTTAGAACAGTGCCTGGCACACAGTTCCCTTGAGGGGGAACCTGGCACCTTGCCTCCCACCAGGACTCACCTGGAGGCAGTCTTTGTTCGCAGGCAAGCAGGGCCAGGTGCAAAGCGACTTCATTTCATCCCTCTCCCTACCGGGAGCACCTGGCCTGCTGTAAACTCTCGACTGTAAGCTCCCTGCGGGCAGGGAACTCATGCCCCAACTCTCCTATATCGTACTCTACCAAACTCTCAGTACAGTGTCCTGCACGTAGAATAATCATAATAATGATAATTGCAGTATTTGTTAAGCTCTTACTATGTGCCAGGCACTGTCCTAAGCACTTAGATACAAGCTAATCGAGTTGGACACAGTCCTTGTCCCACATGGAGCTCACAGTCTCAAACCCCATTTGACAGATGAGGTAACTGAAGCACAGAGAAGTGAAGTGATTATTATTATTATTAAGGTATTTTTTAAGCGCTTACGACATGCTGAGAGGCGTTCTAAGCACTGGGGTGGTTACAAGGTAATCAGGTTGTCCCATGAGGGGCTCACAGTTTTAATCCCCATTTTACAGATGAGGTAACTGTGGCACAGAGAAGTTAAGCGGATTGCCCAAGGTCACACGGCAGACAAGTGTCGGAGCCGGGATTAGAACCCATTTCCTCTGACTCCCAAGCCCGGGTTCATTCCACTAGGCCACGCCGTTTCTGATGGTGATAGAGTCTGCCCTAGAGCCTTTCCTCTTTGGGAACCAGAGTGGCCCAGTGGTAAGAGCACAGGCGTAGGAGTCAGGAGACCTGGGTTCTCATCCTGCCTCTGCCACTTGCCTGCTGAGTGACCTTGCGCAAGTCACTTCATTTCTCAGGGCCTCAGTTTCCTCAACAATAAAATGGAGACTCAATCCCTTTTCTCCCCTCTCCCACCCCTTAGATTGTGAGGCCCGATGTGGAACAGGAACTACTATGCCCAATCTGATTATCTTGTATCTACGTCAGTGTAGACCCTCTCAGGATGGCACCTGGAGGGTTTCCAGTACTCTACCAGTCTCTGCTATGGGAGGGAGAGTCAAGCAGAGGCCTACCCATTCCATTCCCAGCTCGGGCGGTGGAAGGCAATTCGCTAGAAGTCAAAACTCACCTGGGCTGGGCAGCAGCGACATGGGAGAGAGTCGAGGGTGGAGACCCAAGGGCTATGTGGTCGAGTAAGTGTTTAGCTAGTAGAGAATACAAGTCTTCACGTACAGAAATCCCACATCGACCAACTCTATTGCATTATACTTTCCCAAGGCTCAGTACAGTGCCCCACATACCGTAAGCGGCATGGCCTAGTGGATAGAGAACAGACTGGGAATCCCTGGCTCTGCCACTTGTCTGCTGTGTGACCTTGGGCAAGCCATTTAACTTCTCTGTGCCTCAGTTACCTCATCAGTAAAATGGGGATTAAGACTGTAAGCCCTCCTGGGGACAACCTGATTAGCTTCTATCTACCCCACCCCTTTGGGGAAGCAGCGTGGCTCAGCGGAAAGAGCCTGGGCTTCGGAGTCAGAGGTCATGGGTTCGACTCCCGGCTCTGCCACTTGTCAGCCGTGTGACTGTGAGCAGGGCACTTAACTTCTCTGTGCCTCAGTTACCTCATCTGTAAAATGGGGATTAACTGTGAGCCTCACGTGGGACGACCTGATTACCCTGTATCTACCCCAGTGCTTAGAACAGTGCTCTGCACATAGTAGGTGCTTAACAAATGCCAACATTATTATTATTATTATTATTGTTAGAACAGTGCTTGGCACATAGCATTTAACAAATAGGATAATTATTATTATTTGAAGGGAGAGGGAGTATACCCAAATCTGCTAAGAAAACCCAGACGATCTCCTGCCTCACCGTACGCATGGGGGACTAACGCGTCTTGTTCAGTCTGGGCCGACCCCAGACACGAGCGCCTGGCTCCTTTCTTCCTGCAGGCTCTGAGGTGCGGGTTCAGGGTTTCCCAGAGATGGTGGTTTAGCGAAAGTTGAGGAAAGTCTTCCGTTCCCCAGAGGTGGACAAGCATCCCTAAGACCTCATTCAACCGGGACTGTGGAGAGGCTGTTTTATCCCCAGACACGACGTCTCACCGGAAACGACCCGGTCTGACCGCCCTCTCTGCCGGGAGGGAGCCGAGCCCGTCTGGGGCAGGCAGTGTGTGCGGCTGGGCACAGCGGGAGGACTGGGTCACCAGTGTGACCCGCTCCACTCCGGAGGGTACGGCTCCGGCGGGGGCACACCGGCTGGGAGGCCCGAAGCAGGACTCGGATCTTTCCCGGCCCTCCGGGAGACCAGACCGGTGGCCAACACCAAACACCCCACTGCCTCCCGCTCCAGGTGCCCTAGATGGGCGTCCTCGTCCCCCCTTCCCTGACCCAGCAGGTGGGCTGAGCCAAGGATACCAAATCCACCTTCTCCGCCCTCAAACTGGGCTCTTATGGGCCGCCGCCTCCATTACCATCTGAGGAGCTGATGTTTACCTCTTGGATCAATTCAACTACAGAAATTAGACACGCAAACGCCTGTCCAATTTGGCTGAAGAGGAGTTACAGCTGCCATACCCTCCAGCTGTCACCAAGATGGCTCTCTTATTCACCCCGCATCCTCACCTTCTGCCACCGGTCACAGGTCCCTCCAGATCGCTATTAGCCATGTCCCCGAGGGCAGCAGGAGCCAAAGCACTGAAATCTCCACATCCCGTCCCTCCTCTCAATCCCCCACCTCCATTTTATCCAATCAAGTTCAGGAATAATTTCCACCTCTTTCCCCCAACAAACCTCCACTGGTGCTGTTCCCAAGGAAGAAGAGGGATGGGTTTACATTTCAGTTTCTCAGATTTCTTCTCTCTACCCCCTAGGGAAGGTGAAAATGATAAGCAGCATGACAGAGTGGCCTAATGGATAAAGCATAGGCCTGAGAGTCAGAAGGACTTGGATTCTAATCCCCGATCTGCCACATGTTTAATGAGTGACCTGGGGCAGGTCACTTCACTTTTCCGGGCCTCGGTTCCTTCATCCGTAAAATGGGGATCAAGATCGTGAGCCCTATGTGGGACAAGAACTATGTTCATTCAATCATATTTATTGAACGCTTACTGTGTGCAGAGCACTTGGGACAGTATAATATAAAAATAAACAGGGGCATTCCCTGCCCACAATGAGGTTACAGTCTCCAACTTAATTAGCTTGTATCTACCTTAGCGCCTAACGCAGTGCCGGGCATACAGTGAGTGCTGGGGGAAACAACATGATGTAATGGTAAGAGTATGGGTCTGGGAGTCAGAAGGTCATGGGTTCTAATCCACTGGTCTGCTGTGTGACTTTGGGCAAGTCACTTCACTTCTCTGGCGCTCAGTGACCTCATCTGTAAAATGGGGATTGAGACTGTGAGCCACATGGGACAGGGACCCTGTCCAACTCGATACGCTTGTATCCACCTCAAGGCCTAGTATAGTGCCTGGCACATAGTAAGCGCTTAACAAATGCTATCATTATTGTTCTTATTATTATTACCTTAAAAAAAGAAGCAAAAACACTACCGGGTCAGGATAATCCACGAGCCAGAAAACCAACCCCTGGATAACTGAGAGTCAACTGTCTTTCCGACCTTCAAAACCTAGACAGTTCCTAGCCCAATCCTGCTCCTCCTGGGACACATCTGTGTTCCTAGAAAGGTGTTGAACACAGTCCTTCAGGAATCCATTACACCCTGCCACAAGGAGCAAGTCAAGTGGTAAAGAAACCACCCTGAGGTTCACAACCATGACTCTAAAAGATTGCACCTTCTCCTTTTAGGAAGGAAGGAAGGGAGAAAGGGAGAAAAGAGTTCACTTCTGACCTTATGATACTTGGTCCTTGTATTTTAGTCCGTTGTGCCTATTGCTTCAGAGGGAAGCTCTTTTGGGGGGGGGGGGGGCGGGGGGGGTCCACATCTTTTCCTTCTTCTGTATGGTCGCGGAATGTCAACTACAATGCTTCGTGCAGGGGTCGGATCTTATTCCCTCCTGTGCGTTCATTCCAGATACTAAGTGTAGTGCTCTGCATACTGTAAGAGTCTAAGTGCAATTACTAATACCCACTTGGCACTGATCTTTCTCTGGCTTCTAGGAGTTTGACCGGGTGGGGGAAGCGAAAGGCATGGATCTCCCTCCCCACTGCACCAGGACTTCTCAGAGACACCTCTCTGTCCCAGGGTTCCTCATTGAGAGATCCAACAACAGTGTTATTTATAGAGCACTTACTCTGTACAGAGCACTGTACTAAGCACTTGGGAGAGTACAGTACAAGCTGAGTCGGTAGAAATGTTCCCCACCTGCTCGACCTAGTCTTTTCGCATATCTTCACCAATCCTTCAAACTATTACCAAATGCTGATCAGCCTATTTATTTATTTTATGGTATTTGTTAAGTGCTTACAACGTGCCAGGCACTGTACTTAGGGCTGTGGGAGACACAGGTTGGACACAGTCCATGTCTCACATAGAGCTCACCATCTGAATCCCTTTTACAGATGAGGTAACTGAGCCAAAGAGAAGTTAAGTGACGCATCCAAGGTCACACAATAAAGAAATAGAATTAGAACCCAGATCCTCTGACTCCCAGGCCCGTACTTTTCCTACTAGGCCATGCTGCTTCCCTCTATGGGCTTCCCTTCTACGGGCTCCCAGGTAACAACTGTGATGAAGTCAGAATCGCCTACCACTCACACAGTTTAAATCATCCCTCTCTACAAGTGAGAATGGGAGGGTCCCCTCCCCACGAGACGAGGGTCACCCCCAAAATGGGGAGGCTGAATGAAATAACACCTCAGAAGGGCTCTGAGCTCCTGTGGCGACAAGACCGAGTAAGGAAAATTCCTTTCACTGCAGCGAGCCGGAGGCTGGGACAAAGTTTCCCCTGGAGACTCCCTGTCTTCCTGTTGCCGGTCGTCTGGAAGCCCCGGGAGGTCAGCCCCCTCCCCTCCTCCGAGTCCGGCTCCCGGCCCAGGAGGGAAAGCCCACACAGTGAACTCCATGGCTCACTACAATCCACTGAGCTTTTGCAAATCTCAAAGCCCCTTTGACATCCACAGCTGGGTGCCCGTTTGTTCCAGGGAAGCTCCTGGCCTCGGGACCGTGGGACTGTGTTGGGTTCGGTCAGAGGAGTTGGCATCTCTGATTCAGGTCAGAGTGAGGCCTCCTTGGAAGCTGCCCTTTCCTTTTGAATCTGTCCTTATCTTCTTGCTCAGAGGAGGTGGCCAGCCCAGGAACCCTGCAGAGGAGAAGCCTCAGATGATCTGCAGGAGATCTAATAAAGAGTCCCAATCAGGAGTAAGAACAGAGGTGGGCAACTGGTGCCTCCCGCTGACCCTTTTGCCCTGGTCAGGTCCTGCAGTCACACACTATTTGTGCTCTCCCAAGTGCTTAGTACTCTGCTCTGCACACAGTAAGCTCTCAATAAATACCACGACTGCCTGGCAGCAGTGGGGCAAGTAAGCCGGCGCAGTGCCTAGCCAGCGGCATTGGAATCCGTCACATCCACATTGGCATCAGCACAGTGCCAGACTACACTGCCTTCGCCTCGGCCCCCAGCCCAGGGTAATTTTCCATCTCTCATCCCGTGGCTTCCTTTCTCATTCATTTTTTTTTTTTTAAAAAAATGGTGTTTGTTTAGGGCTTACTGTGTACCTGGCACTGTACTAAGCACTGGGGTAGATACAAGCTAATCAGGTTGGGCACGGTCCGTGTCCCACATGGGGCTCACAGTCTTAATCCCCATTTTAAAGATGAGGTAACTGAGACCCAGAGAAGTGAAGTGACTTGCCCGAGGTCACAGAGCAGACAAATGGCAGAGCCGGAATTTTGTGGGGTGGAAGAGTGGGAAGGAAAAGGGAAAGACAAGTCTCTCCGAGTGTCTCAGCCTAAAGCTCCCACCCTTACTCTCCAAGCTCCTTACTCTGTCCTAGGCAACCACATCTCACCCGCCTCCCCCTCAGCCACAAAACGATTTCCTCCGCTTCCCTCTCTCCCGCCCTCCTTCTCCCTCCACCCCCTCCCCAAACAATCTGGCAGAGCCGGAGAGAGGAGCCAGCGCTCTGCGGTGCTGGCCGGGGGAGGAAGGTAGGCAGCCTGGGCTGTGTGGGAAGGACATTTTTCTTTAGCAAACCCAGTGCCGGTCTCCAAGCTGTGCTCGGAGTTCTTGGCCGAAGCCCGCAGCTGTGGCGAGAGGACCGGGGGGAAGAAAAGGGGTGGAAGGGGGAAAGGGCCCACTCCCACCTCACCCCGACAGGCGGAAGGTGGCAGGCAGAGCCAAGCCCAAGGCAGACACTGACCCCTGACCCCTCCCTGCCGGGGACAACCGGGAAGATGACGACAGCGGCCATCTCTCTTCCTCCCGGAGGGTCCGCCGCTGAAGCGTTGGGCAGGTCACCCGGAAGGCCGGTAGTGTCCCTCAGTGACCTGCCAATTGCCGTTCCAATAAGAGGGCCCAGAGAGTGGATCTTTACAACCGACTCTGACCCCCTGGGTCCTGCTCAGGGTCACCCCCTTTCTAAGACTCCCGCTGAGCCCTACCTGCTGGAGAGAGGCCAAGGAGGTGGAGTTTGAGCAGTCATTATGGGCTCTGGGCCTGCAGGGTGACCCCCTGGTGTTCTGTTCCCCTCACGCTCCCAGGTGACCTACGACACACCCTAGGAGCCATCTTGCAGAGAGGGATAAGAGTTGGAACAGGAGACGGCGTCGAACCAACCCTTCTCGAGTTGAGCTAATAACCTGTGTCCCCTTGCCACTTCTGAGGGCGATGAGGTTTTGGG
Source organism: Ornithorhynchus anatinus (assembly GCF_004115215.2). NCBI lineage: Eukaryota > Metazoa > Chordata > Mammalia > Monotremata > Ornithorhynchidae > Ornithorhynchus > Ornithorhynchus anatinus. The sequence goes on from NC_041735.1 coordinate 21,353,259, forward strand.
AAGAAAGTCATGTGGTAAGCACCGGGCTATTACACAGCACTTTGCCTCCCGAGTCCAAAGTGCTTTATTAGCAGAAGTAATGAAGCTTCCCAATCCCCCCTCCGGCCCTCGGAGGGAGGCAAGAACATTCTTCATTTCACACATGAGGGGGATACCCGAGGCCGTGAGGGAAGCATCTGATCCGGGACAGGAGGCCAGTCCTTGTGCCCGTCTCTAAACATCACTGGCCACTGCACGGACAAGGGTTAGAATCTGCTGGTTGGCATGACTTCCCGCCCTGAGCTAAGGCATCATTAACCCCACTGGTCACCTGTTCAGCTCCCCACTACCTCCAAGGAAAGGGATCAATCCACTGGAAGATTAGCAGGACACATGCCACACAGCTATCCCCCAGACTTCTCTGTGATTGATCTGTGAGCAAGAATCATCGCCCCGTCCCCTGTAGAGATTGGTTTCTCCACTCGGAATCTAATAACCCCAGGAATGAATCAATCAGTGGTATTTATTGAGTGTTTCCTGTGGGCAGAGTGCTGTACTAAGCGCTTGGGCGAGTACAGTCTAACAGAGTCGGGATACGCTCCCTGCCCACCATGAGTCTGACAAGTCTACAGGGGATGAGAGATCTTCCGGGGCAGCAGCAAATGAGGCAGTAAAACCATGGAGAGAATGGGCTCTGCTCCCCTTCAAAAATCAACAACAACACGACAAAAATCAAAGTCCCAGCCCCTTGGCAATCTCGTGCCCTTGCAGTTGGGTTATGAAGGTCAGAGTAAAGTCAGTGACCTGCTATGGACTCTGAAAATTATCTCAACAAGAGGAAAAGCACTCTCGGTCACTTGAGCGGTGAATCCAAAATGGAATTCTAACTTTAGTCCATTCACCCTTTGTTTGCGGGGATAGGTCCTGTCTAGGATGCGAGGAACAGAGGATGTCGGGGAGAAACTGTAGCCCAAAGACGGGGTGAGCAAGGTTGTGGCAATTTGCGTCCAAGGTCTTTGGGCTTGGAGTGGAACTCAGAGGCTAACCCATGCGCGGACTTTGTAAATCACTTACTCTGCTATTGATATTTGTAATGTTAAACTTAGACTTGTTTCCATTGTTTCACGCATAACTTTGTTTTATTCTCTGGGCCTGCCCTCTCCCACTTAGACCTAAAGCGCCTCGAAGGCCAGGTAACCTGTCTTAGTTGGAGAAATCCCAAGGATTTGGATCCTAATCCCGGCTCTGTCGCTTGTCTGCTGTGTGACCTTGGGCAAGTCGCTTCGCTTCTCTGTGCCTCAGTTACCTCATCTGTAAAATGGGAATTGAGACAGGGAATCCCACGAGGGACACGGACTGTGTCCAACCTGATTAGCTTAGGCCTACTCCAGCTCAGAACAGTGCCTGGTGTATGGTATATAAATACCATAAAAAATAGATTTCCTTGCATTCTTCTAGACCGTAAACTTGTTGTGGGCAGGGAATGTGTCTGCCAACTCTGTTGTATTGTACTCTCCCAGTCATCCCTGTAAATCTACCCCAGCACTCCCTGTAAATCTACCCCAGTGCTTAGAACAGTGCTCTGCACATAGTAAGCCCTTAACAAATACCAACACTATTATTACTTAATACAGTGTTCTATACATAGTAAACACTCATAGATGATATCTCCCCAGCACTCAGGAGAAGGCTTTGCCCTTTGGAAGGGCTTAATTAATGTTAGTAGTAATAGGATTTATTAATAATAATGATAACGTTGGTATTTGTTAAGCGCTTACTATGTGCAGAGCACTGTTCTAAGCGCCGGGGTAGACACAGGGGAATCAGGTTGTCCCACGTGGGGCTCACAGTCTTCATCCCCCTTTTACAGATGAGGTAACTGAGGCACAGAGAAGTGAAGTGACTTGCCCACAGTCACACAGCTGACAAGTGGCCGAGCCGGGATTCGAACCCATGACCTCTGACTCCCAAGCCCGGGCTCTTTCCACTGAACCACACCGCTATTAAGTGTTTACTCTGTGTTGAACACCATACTGAGAACTGGGAGAGAATACACAGGTGGGAAGTAGAAATTACAACCTCTACCGCGTCGAACCGTGTGCAGAGCACTTCACTTGGAATGCTTGGGAAAAATGCAATCGAAGAAAAAACCTGGCCCTTGACCTTGAGTTGTAGCCATCAGTTAAATGTCCTTAGAGTGCGTCTCTTCAAAAATCGCATAAGCAAATCACATAAGCAAATACTGAGTACTGCCTGTAGACAGCACGATAGCACATTTGGGGTCTGTATTAAAAAGACGATCCCTTCCTTCAGAAAGTTAATAATCTTACAGGGGAGGGGAAGGACAGACAAATATTCTCCCATGCACTTAGCACAGTACTCTGCACACGGTAATCACTGAATAAAAATCACTGAATAAATATAATTAAATGATCTCTCAATTTATACAGTTAGATGATGGAGCTTTACAAAAATGAATTTTTAATAATAATAGCAATGATGTCGATAATAGCAATGGTGTCCGTAAAGTGCTTACTATGTGTCAAGCACTGTTTTAAGAGCTGGGGTAGATACATGCTGATTAGGTTGGACTCGGTTCCTGTCCCACATGGGGCTCACAGTCCCCCATTTTACAGATGAAGGAATTGAGGCACAGAGAAGTGAAGTGACTTGCTCAAGGTCACACAGCAGACAAGTGGAAGAGTCAGAATTAGAACCCAGGTCCTTCTGACTCCAAAGTCTGTGCTCTATCTACAAGGGCACACTGCTTCTATTGAACTCAGAGGGGAAGGAATGGGGCAGGTTTTGCTGGCAGGTTGGTGACGGGGTATATCTGAGTAGTCGTAATAATATTTATTAAGCACCAGATAAGCGCCTATACTGGTCAGAGCGCCTTGTGCGGAGCGCTGGGGAAGAATACACGGGTGGGAATTGGACGGGGTCCCTGGTCCTCGGGTCACTCACCATCTAAGGATTAGTCAGGGAAAGCTTCCTGAAGGAGATGGACTTGATCCACGAAGCTATCCTATGTATAGGCAGCAGCATCGACGGAGGTACTGAAGTGAGAGAAGGAGAACTGGGCCGGGCTGGGTTTAGAGGGAAGATGCGGGCCGGTGAGAGTTTGGAAAGCCCCATTCAGAAGCTTGAGCCCAAGATGGAGAGTCATCGAAGGGCTGTGGCAATTAATCTCCCCCCGTTCAGAGCCTTATTGAAGGCACACCTCCTCCAAGAGGCCTTCCCTGACTAAGCCCTCCTTTCCTCTTCTCCCACTCCCTTCTGCTTCGCCCTGACTTGCTCCTTTATTCATCCCCCCTCCCCGCTCCACAGCACCTACGTACATATCTTTCATTTATTTCTTCATATTAATGTCTGTCTCCCCCTCTAGACTGTAAGGTCATCGTGGGGAGGGAATATGGATGTTTTTTGTTGTATCGTACTCACCCAAGTGCTCATACAGTGCTCCACAGATAGTAAAGGCTCAATAAATACGACTGATTGAATGAAAGAAGAGGAGCATGGGGGCTCTAGTGGCAGGAACAGGAGATAATGCTAGCTAAAGTGTTCAGAACCCTTTAACGCAGGGAAAAGCTGGTATCTGGAAGACCAGCAAGAAGAATGACTGAAGCAGACCACGGTGAGGTGGTCAGGAGCCAGGCAAGGGATTTGGTGGTGGAGAAGCAAGCCGTTGGACTTGGCAATTAACTCCAGCCTGGGAGGGAAGGAGACCCGAAGCCTCAGGCTATGCGGAGGAGCGGGGCCAGGACGTAGAGTAAGATAGTGGTGCTGACCGTGGTGAAGGGAAAGTGGCCTAGCAGAAAGAGCCTGGGCCTGGGAGTCAGAGGACCAAGGATCTAATCCCCGTTCAGCCCCTTGTCTTTGTGTGGCCTTGGGCAAGTCGCGTCACTTCCCTGTGCCTCAGTTACCTCATCAGTAAAATAGGAATGAAATCCTCCTCCCTATGACTTAGACGGTGAGCCTTCTGTGGGCCTGGGACTGTGTGTCCTGCTGGATTATCTTGTATCTACACCAGGGCTTAGGACAGGGCTTGACATACAGTAAGTGTTTAACAAATAACATTAAAAGAAAGAGAAAAACTTGGGTTGGAGGGGGGGATGTCATGGGAGGGAGGAGAGGGAGATAAGACCTTTCAGCCTATATCAGACAGTTTGAGAAAGCTGCCCACCCTATTCTCCCTCCTTTCTGCATCACTTATGCACTCGGGTCCTTATCCCTAAGCACTTTGATACTCACCCCATTTTCACCTCCACCACATTTATGTACACATCCCTATACTGTGGTGCTTCCCCTATCCACAGTTTAACGTCTGTCTCACAAGAATGCAGGATCCTGATGAGCAGGGAAAATGTCTACTAACTCTACTGAACTCCTCCAAATGCTTAATACACACTCTATAAACAGTAAGCACTTAATAAATATTGACTGATTGACTGATCGACAGGACACCCAGTGACAGTTCCGGGGTCATCCAAAAGGGCCTGAAGAGAGTGAGAGATATGGACCCAGACGGAGGAGGAGAAGTCAGGATCGGAAAGGGGGATTTGGAAATCTTCTGCAAACGGCTGACAGAGAAAGCCATGAGGATGAAAAGTACCTGGCAGCTACTTGCATTTCAAAGGAAATGACTCCCTTTCATATGAAAGGTTTATTCCTTCTCACTGGCCGCCTAAAGAAAAATCATCTCACACTGTCATGGAACCTGGCAGAGGGAAGGAGAAGGAGCCAGGATAAACTGAAGGAAGACCCTGTTAATCACCACTAAAGCCATCAAAATTATCATCACCGTTGTCATCAACTGTGAGCTAAACACAGTGCTGGGCACTTGAGAAACATCCATCAGGAGAAAAGGATACAAGCCCTGCCACCCGAGAAACTTACCATCTAATATGGAGGATGAGCAAATTGCCTCAGGAGAGAATCAGAGGAAAGGAAGGAAGGGAGGAGGAGAATGAGATAAAGGAAGAGATGGAGAACAAGAATGAAGAGGAGGAAGACCGGCCATTCAGAAGGGCATTTAGAGTCCAAAGATGGATGTTTGAGCCTGGGGGATGCAGTGTATCTGAAGGTGGCCGAAAAAGAGTCTGTGGGGGAGGGACTTTTTAATGGTGCCTGTTAAGCGCTTACTATGTGCCAGGCACTGGGGTAGTTATAAGGTAATCAGGTTGGACACAATACCCGTCCCACATGTTGCTCACAGTCTTAATCCCCATTTTACAGATGACGGAACTGAGGCATTGAAAAGTTAAGTGACTTGTCCAAGGTCACACAGCAGACACTTGGCGGAGCTGAGACTAGAACACAGGTCCTTTTGACTCTCAGGACTGTCCTCTATCCGCTAGACCATGCTGCTCTGATGAGAGAGGAGGAGGCGGGGGGAGGATTGGGGCAGGGGGCAGTGAACAAGTTGGGGTGAGGTCCTCCAGGCGGGTGGCTGCTCGGGAGAATTAGGAGCCCTTTTGGGGTGGGGGGCAGGCGGATCAGGTGCAGGCTGGCTGAAGAGGGGATGCTAAGAGCAGGAACTCTCACCTGTCGGTCTTGGTCGTTTCCGGAATGCAGCTGTGATCATCTTCTGGGAGAGAGGAAGGAGGAGGAGGGATGGGGGTGAAAGAAGGGAATAGTCTCTTTGGATGGGTGGTGGGGAGGGCCTGGGCAAATGGAGCTACGGAGTAGCTGCTGGCCACGAGATAAAGGCAGAAAAGACAGGTTTGGCGTGTCCCGGGCTGGACGTTTCCTCAACAGGCTGCCCCCCAGGTGGGAACAGAAGCAGTGGACAGTGGGGAAGATTGAGGATGATCCAGGTTTAAGGACTACTGCGATGTGCCTGGTAGAAAGGGAAAAGTTGCCTGTCAAAACTGCCGTTTAGTTTTTAAATGTCGAGACCTATTTGGGAAGGTTGGCCAGAAGGAGGGACTGTTCAGAGTTCAGCGGGATCAACAGATGGGAAAGCGGTCCCCGGGCATCTCCACCCGGCAGCGCTGAGGAGGGGGAACGAGCACGAAGGAATTGAGGCTGGAGAAGAGGCAGCAGTGTTGCCTGCTGGAAAGAGCACAGGCCCAGGAAACAGAGGACCGGTGTGCTAATTCTGGCTCCACCATGTACCAGCTGTGTGACCTTAGGCAAGTCATTTCACTTCGCTGGGCCTCAGTTACCTCACCTGTAAAATGGGGGTTAAGACCGTGAGTCCCGGGTGGGACGGGGACTGTGACCATTAAATTATCTTGTGCCTACCCCAGCCCTTAGTATGGCGCCTGCCACACAGTAAGTACTCACATACCCCACCCGAAAAAGAAAAGGTCCAGAATAAGGCCAGGTGGCTGGGGCGGTGGGGAGAGGGGGCCCCAGAAGGAAGGAGGGAGAGAAACGGAAGCAGGGCTAGATGAAGGATCACCCCCATAGATTCCAAAAGCATCCACAGAAGGGTTGGAGGGTTGAGAGGGAAAAGTAGCGAGGCGGGTGGGCTTCCGATCCTTAGAGAAACAGGGAGAGGGGCCTTCGAGTGTCCAAGGGCTGACCCCGGGAACATCCACACACCCTCTGGGGTTGTAGGGGAAAGAGGCTGGTCTCCGAAGGGATCGAAACTGCAGCTGAGTAGAAACCGGTGGCTGGTGTTATTTTCCTCCCACGGAGGGCAGGCTGCACACTGACGTGGATTGAGAATTGGCTAATTTTTCATCGTTTCTAAGGGCTGCAGTTGGGTCCCTGTCACAATCTGCCCAAATGGAAGGGGGAAAAAAAGTGCTTTTCATAAAAAACACAAAAGCAAATCCACAACAGAACCCCGAATCTTTCAAATGCAAACCGAGCATAAAAAAATGGCTTGGTAGAGTCTGCCACCGCAGCTGGATTTGAGTCAGAAATGGCCAGGTTTTGGAATGAATTCCCAAATGAAAATTTCAAAACAAGTGGTGCTGCCCCAAACTAAACGTCCTCCCTGATGACATCCAGACCGATGACAATGAGCGCTTTCGACAGAATTAAGACCACCGAGCCCTTGGCCCAAGCCCCCGCATCAAGAACGCACATACGAGGGGACCCCCTGAGCTTTGACTATTCCGCGGAAAGTTAACCCCTGACAGATGGCTGACTGCGGGCAACGGAGTGACCTGCCCGTGGCCTCTGGCATCTCCGATTAGCCCACAACTTCCGGAGGCCAGGTCTCCGCCGCTGACGTAATATCAGGTCGTTTCGGCCAGAGTGACGGCAGCTGCCGAGCCCGGGCCCAGCCCACCCAGCAACATCTCACTCGGCCCGGTAACTCCCCGAAAAGGTCCAGAGAGGGGAGGCAACAGGTTTCAGCCCCCTCGGCCCCACCGCCCCACTAGGCGAGGGTGACAATCCACGGTTCTGAGCTCACCGGCTTCCCACTTGACGGAGAGAGGCAGCAAATACATGATCTACCATGCCACGGGCAAGGTGACTTACAGGCTAATGTTTCCCGGAGCGGCCCAGAACAGAATTCTCCTCTGCTAACTCCTGGCCAAAGGTCACCCCTCAGGTAGCTCTGAGGGAGGAGAGGTCCGGGAGGCGGGGTCGACGTTTCTTCCTGCAGCGGGTCTGTTGGTAGAGCTGACCCCCGGGGAGGATGGCCGTCAGGCGGGGCCCCGCTAAGGACAGCAAAACGCCACGTGCCGCTCACAGACCCCGATCCCTTGTAGAGAAGCAGCGCGGCCTAACGGACGGCGCGCAGGCCTGGGACGCGGAAGGACCCGGGTTCTGATCCCGACTCTGCTGCGTCTGCTGCGTGGCCTCGGGCAGGTCACGTCACTTCTCTGGGCCTCAGTCACCTCAACTGAAAAATGAGGATTAAACCCGTGAGCCCCACGCGGGACCCAGATTGCGTGGCGCCTGATTAACTCGTATCCACTCCCGCGCTTAGAACGGTGCCTCGTACGGAGTAAGACCTTAACAGAGATCATTAAAAAAAAGTAACGTATTCATTTCTTTTCCATCGATCGGCTTACAAAGAGCATCCACCAGCCGGGGCCCTTTCCGCCGTGCCGGGTCCGTTCCGCGCCTCCTCAGAGCCCAGAGGGTCCGAGACCAATCGATGAGGACGAGAACTGTCATCATCACTCTCCACCCTCCTCGGAGGGACAGTTCGAGGGGGAGGTGGGGCTCAGGATCACCCTCCGCGCTCAGCGAGCGCTCGAAAAATACCGTCCGCGACGCGGACCCCAGCCGGGAGGTGAGGCGATCTCGGGGAGACCATTACGAAATCCTGCCCTTCGGCCCCATCCCAGCCCCCGAGTCCCCGGCTTCTTTTTTCTGGGGTCAGGGGTCAAGGCCGGCCTCTCTCCCCATCTTCGGATTTCTCGAAGGTCTTCCCCCCGGGGCATCTTTGGATCATCGGAAGGTCCCCCCCGTCCAGAGGTCCGTGTCACCTGCAGGGCTGCCTCCGGCTCAGCCTTGAGGATCTGCACTTAGTGGGCACTGGCTAAACACTGTGCTGGGCGTTGGGGCCGGACTGGGCGAGAGCAAGGGAACGCCTGGAGAGGCCCCAGGTCGGGGGCTGGTGCTCTGGCACCGGCCCCCGGCGCCCCCTGCTGGCCGCCCCTGGCACTGCGCGGGCAGGATCTTGCCCATCCCGGAGGAGGAAAGGGAGATAACGGGAAAGCTCCGGGCAACGAAAGGACGCTTCCTCGGGCCTGGGTTTGCTCTAGGGGCCTTTGCCCTCCCCCCTGCAGCTCGCCCTCCAACCCTCCCCCCGCTGGGCCGAGGCTCAACTGAGCGAAGATGGACCCAAGCCGAGATGGGCGGGGGGGGGGGGGGGGAAGGAGGAGGAGGAGAAAGCAAAGCAGCTTCAGCTCCCATCTTCTTTCCCAGTTCCACTTCCTCCTCCGCCCCCCCTTCCACCCCTCCTCTCCCGTTTACCCTGGGAGGGGGCCGGCTTCTCCAGGGATGCTGCAGCCCCCTTGGGAAGGGCCTCTCTGGGAGACACTCCCCAGCCTCCTCATTGATGAAAACATTCTGCCTTCTCCTTTCATTCAGTCTTCAGGGGTTCGGGTTTTTTTTTTTTTTCCTCCTCTCCTTTTTACAATACCAAGGATGCACGCGCTAGCTTCCGTCCAAAAAGAGGCAGACGCACGCAAGAACGCACGGGGCACACACGGAGCACACAGGGGGCACACACGCCAGAGACCACCCCATCCGGACCATCCGGCCTCATACCCCCCTCCCCCCCCCCCCCAGAAGTCGGGACCCCCGGGGTTCTTCCCGGCTGATCTAACGAAGGGGAGCCGGGAGGCGCCAGGCACGGACATCTCTCCTGCCATGTGCATTGGCCAGCCGAGCTTGGGCATTTTCCACTGGCATTTCGGCTAGCTCGCACGGGCATCGGGCAACAAAATTCCGGCAGCACGGGCGGGCACTCCGGGGGGCTGCAGCCGGGTGTAGATGACCGGATCCCTCTGCGACCCCTTCCTCCCCCAGTGCCCAGCCCAAACCCAAAGGAGGGAGAGGATGGTGGGGGCTCCACTCAAACAGCCCCCCGCTGCATGATGGACAGCCGGAGTGGGCACAGGCTTTGGGCACGACCCCCTCCTCCTCTCCATCCTCCCCTTTCCCCCCTGTAGCAGCCCCCTCCTCCTCTCCCTCCACCTCCCACGGGCTCACGTCTCACCTGGGCTCCGCCGCTGACCGGCCGGGGCATGCAGTAAGGTCCTGCCGTGCCCACTTCTCCGCCGACGTCCTCGCCCAGGGCCCGGCCCTAGTCCCGGTCCTGGTCCTCCCCTAGGATGCAGCTCCCGCCCACCCCCGGCTCGGCCCCTCCGCGACACTCATTCATTCAGCTCCCTCCGGCAGGCCCCAGGTGGCTCAGAAGATGAAGATGCTGCTGCTGCTGCTGCTGCTGGAGATGCCGCTGATGCTGATGATGCTCCTGTTTTTCCTGCTGCAGCGGCAGCCGGAGCCCGAACTGGATCTCCGCCTGGAGCCGGACTCAGAACCAGATCTGGATCTCCTCCCAGAGCCGGAGCTGGATTTCCTTCCGGAGCCGGAGCTGGAACTGGATCCCCCCCCCCCCTTTGGAGCCGGAGCCAGAACTGGATCTCTTCCCGAAGCCGGAGCTGGAACTGGATCTCTCCCCTTGAGGCCGGAGCCAGAACCAGATCTGGATCTCCACCCGGAGTCCCTCCCTGGATCTGGACCCTCGGCTCAGGGATTCCTTCCTTCCTTCATTTATTCAGTCGTATTTATTGAGTGCTCACTGGGTGCAGAGCACTGTACTAAGCACTTGGAAAGTACAATTCAGCAGTAGAGACGATCCCTGACCACACCAGGTTTACAGTTCCCCCCCTCCCCCCGAGAAGACAGCAGGATAGGCCGGGGGAGAAGGATGAGGAGGAGGGAGAAGAGGAAGAAAAGAAGGAGAAAAGGGGGTGGTCGAGAGATGGAAAGAGGAAGAGAGTCCCTCCTAAAATCAGGCGTGGAGCTGCACGGGATGAGGGGGATGGTGGGGGTAGGGGGGAGTGGGGGCCGAGGGAGAGATGCTTAGCGGGTGACTGCCTGGTCAACCCATTAACTAGACCGAACCCAGGTCTGGGGCAAAACGGTCCGGGAAACTCTTGCAGTTTACGGAAGAGATATGGGCAGGGAAGGTATCTACTTCCCGCTCTGAACGTAGTAAGCGCTCGATAGATGCCACCGGTCGATCGACTGACATACGACGGGGAAGCCCACTAGGTCGGGTCAGAGCCCTCCACCTGCTCTGAAGCCCCCAGCCTACCAGGCGCTTGATCCACTGATCCACCCGTGATCCACTGAGGCAGCCAAACTGCAATTCATTTTGGCCCAATCCTACTGCTCCCGTTCCCATTTGAAAATTAACTCGGCTCCTGAGACTTCTAAACGGGTCAACTTCATTTCTTTCCTGAGAAGGTGCAGAGCATCCCGCAGTCGATCAGTCAATCAGTCGGCGATATTTCTTGAGCTCTTACAGCGTGCGGAACGCTTCGCTAAGCTCTGAAGAGAATACAGCTCAAAAGAGTTGGTCGACATCCCTGCCCTTGGGGACCTTACAATCCAGCTGATTTCACTGATTCCGCAAGCCCCTAGGAGAATGGCAAACATATGGGTCTGGGCATCAGGGAGCACAGATTCCAATCCCGCTCCAGTCCCTGACCTGCTGTGTGAATAGCACTTGAACTCTAGTTTTCAGTTTCCCCATCTGTAAAATGGGGAGATTATTACCTGCCTTTTCTTATCTCATAGGGATGTTGGGAGGACAGGAGTGAGATAAAGTAAAATTACCTTGGGAATAAAAGCACTATGCAAAATCAAGGTTTTATTACTACTAACCACTGTGGCCTTTTGAAAAGCATATGTGATTCTTTTCATCAGCCTAGCAGACGAGCCCTCTCTGGCCTTGGATTAGGTTTTGGATTTCTCTACTGATGTGAGAAAGAGTTTGGTCTAGTGGAAAGAGCAAAGATCAGGAGTCAAGAGACCGGGGTTCTAATCCCGGTTTTGCCACTTGCCTGCTGTGTCTATTTGGTCATGTCGCTTCACTTCTCTGTGCCTCAGTTTCCTCATTTATAAGATGGGAATTCGATGTCTGTTCTTCCTCCTTGGACTGGGAGCGTTATGTGGAACAGGGCTGTTTTGTTATGACTATATCTACCTCAGTGTTTAGTCCATAATAAGCGTTAAACAAACTATCAATATTATCATTTTTCTCATCAGCAAACTGGGAAGGCTTGGTTTGAATCACACTACCTGTAGTTTGGGGCACGACTGGCTAGAGAAAAATGGTCCAACCCAAGAGACCGATGAAATAATGATAGGTCCCGGGCCCAGAATTCTGTTGTAATTTTAGCCTCGATTTCCATAATGGGACAGAGCACATATTCATTTAAATCGTGGGCAGTGTCGGGTGGGGTTATCATTAGCCCATTGGGAGGCAGGAACTAGAATTCAAAATGATCTTGATGAGGTAGAGAAATTGTGCATCATACGAATCAGTAAGCGCCAAAGCAACTGTGGAAGGATGAAAAACAAACTACAAATTGGGGATATTTCAGGGAAAGTCTGGGGACGGTCACAGAGGTCATAGGTTGAATATGAATCAACAATATGCATTGAAGCAGCGTGGCTCAGTGGAAAGAGCCCGGGCTTTGGAGTCAGAGGTCATGGGTTCGAATCCCGGCTGGGCCACTTGGCAGCTGTGTGACTGTGGGCAAGTCACTTAACTTCTCTGTGCCTCAGTTACCTCATCTGTAAAATGAGGATTAAGACCGTGAGTCCCACGTGGGACAACCTGATTCCCCTGTGTCTTCCCCAGCGCTTAGAACAGTGCTCTGCACATAGTAAGCGCTTAACAAATACCAACATTAATTAATATAATGCTGTGATTAAAACAGTTGTATGATACTGGTGCTAGGAAGTAAAACACAACCTCTAACAAGCATCCTTCCTATATTCCCAAGATTAGTTAGGGTCTTAGTAGAATAGTCTAATCAGTCAGTCTCCCCATTTCAAGAGAAATTTGGAGGAAGTCTAAGGAAGAGAAGCCAACCAGTGTCAGAAATGGAAAATAGAGTGAAGAAAGAGTAAAAGGCAAAGTGTCCGGTTCTTCAAAGGGAGGATGTGAGGCCAAGCTGGGATTCTCACATGATGTGAAATTTACAAAAGAAGGGAAGGAGAGGCAGGTTCCACTTAGAATAGTGCTTTGCGCATAGTAAGAGCGCTTAACAAATACCATCATCATTATTATTATTATCCTATCGGGAATTTTCATCCACCACTTCAGCCCCATCCTCGGCTCTGTGAACGTCTCTAGCTTCACTAAGAGGGAGGGGAGGTGTTACCTCCCTTCAGAATTTCCGGCCTTCTAAGTACCCTATGCCAACCTTGAATCCCACTCAATCAATCATTTATTGAGCGCTTACTGAGTGCAAAGCACTGTACTAAGCGCATGAGAGGGTACAGTATAACAGACTTGGTAGACTTGTTCCCTGCCCACATGGGAGGGGAAAGGCCAGATATTGAATCCCCATTTTTCAAATGAGGGAGCTGAGGTACAGAAAAGTTTAGTGACTTGTCCAGTGTCACACAGCAGATAAGGGATGGAGGCAGAATTAGAACCCAGGTTCTCTGACTCCCAGGTCCATGATGATGATGATGATGATCCCGGCTTTGCCACTTGTCAGCTGGTGACTGTGGGCAAGTCACTTAACTTCTCTGTGCCTCAGTTCCCTCATCTGTAAAATGGGGATTAAGACTGTGAGCCTCATGTGGGACAACCTGATGACCCTGTATCTCCCCCAGCGCTTAGAATAGTGCTCTGCACATAGTAAGCGCTTAACAAATACCAACGTTATTATTATTATGAACATCGAAATGGAAACAAAACCAAGAAGACCGGCAAGTCCTTTTGGGTGGGTGTGGAGGACAGAGAGTGGAGGCACTGAAGCACTAAACTTCAAGTCAAAATAAAAAGTATACCTATTCTAGTGTCTAATGGTCTGTATAGCTCTGAAATCTGGGTTTTCTCTTATCTGAGTTTTTGTGCCATTCCATCTGCTTCATCTATTTTCAATAACTCCCATTAAATGCAACTTAGGATCCAAGAACCGAGATCCTTGAAGACAGCAGAGGTTACTGGCATAAGATTCCACCGTTAGGAGGGAAGTATGGAGAAGCAGTGTGGCCTAGTGGATAGGACATAGCCCTGGGAGTCAGAAGGCCTGGATTGCAACCCCGGCTCTGCCACTAACCTGCTGTGTGACCCCAGGCAAACCGTTTAACATCTCTGTCCCTCAATTCCCTCATCTGTAAAATGAGGGTTTAGATCGTAAGCCCCATGTGGGACATAGATTGTGTCCAACCTGATTAACTTGTATCTACCCCAACGCTTAGTACAGTGCCTGGCAGAGAGGCACATAACAAATACTTTAGAAAAGAGAGAATGGCAATCAGCAGAACCACCAACCAACTGCTACATGGTGAGCTGCAGTGGGGTAACTAACTGCAAGCAAGGTGGGTAGAAGAAATGAAATAAGGACACGCTATAAAACAACGTTAGAGAGTGCTTCTGGGAAATCACATCAGGAGACCAACGCACCACTCAGACACACAGCTATGAGAAATGGGGCGGGCCGGATGGGGAACTCTCTCGGTACCTAGGATGAGGAAGAACATGAGTCTCAGAGGCAGAGTGGCAAACAATGCCAGGCTCTACAAATAGCAACTGCAGCTGCAATCCGATGACCATTATTTATAGGGGCACAGTGCAGAAGGGACTGCTAGTCGTACATGGCTACTCCCAAATCCGTTGATAGTAATCACTACCGGTGGAACTGTCTTCAGTTATGAAAGATCACCGGTGGCTATGGATTTTTGGGGTATCTGTTGTTTTTATGGTGTTAAGCACTAACAATGTGTCAAACACCGTTTGCGCTGGGGTAGGTACAAATGAATTAGATGAGACAGAGTCCCTGTCCCACATGGAGCTCGCAGTCTAAGCAGGAGGGAGAATAGGTGTCCCCATTTTGCATTTGAGGAAACTGAGGCACAGAGAAGTTAAGTAACTCGTCCGAGATCACACAGCCAGAAATTGGCAGAGCCGGGATTAGAACCCAGGTTCTTCTGACTCCCCTGCCCGTGCTTGCTCCACTGGGCCGGGCTGCGTGTGCTTGTGGTTGGTCGCTTGCTAGCTGAGAATCAACATGGGAAAAAAAAAGTCTAAAATCCCACAGTGCTCCTTCTTCTCCAGTACTGAATACTCCAATATTGAAATAGGATAAAAATTCTGAAAGTCCTCATATTTGCCAACAAACAGCATTTGGGGGCTCCTCTGTGGGCAGCTTCTATACCGAAAGCAGCCCATGACCACATGGGTGTGATGCCAACCCAACGGAGAGTCACCTGCCTTGGCCAACCAGGAGATACACCTCATCATAAGCAGGTTCGCCGATTTGTCCACCACACGGAACCCCCCCCCCGGCAACGTGCTCTCTCTGTCATTCTATCCTACTGATGCACCTGAAGGTTTTGGCAGAGTTCATACAGTTCACCGGGTTAAAACCAGTGCTTAACGTTCGGGGTTTTAGAATTTATTTTTCAAAAATTCCCCACAACCAAACTTTCAGACTAAGATTTGCCCCCGAGGAATCGAACCAGCGTTCTACGGCCTTGATACGGGCTTGTCCTTCATCAGGTTGCACTGCCCCTTCAAGAGGGATTCTAGAGGGAGAGTCCACCCAATCCAATTGGCTTCTCAAAGAAAGACCCCAGATTTAAAGGATAGTCGACCGGGTAAACCAAGGAGATCCGTAGGAACAGGATGCTGGTTTGGAATGGAGAGGGGCAGCCCTGCCTGGGGGATTGAAAACCAACAGAAGAAAACATATCCTCGCCCACCAGGTGGCAAAGCACAAGCAGATGAGAAGCCTGTGGCTTAATGGAAAGAGCAAAGGACGTGGGTTAAGGGGTTCTAATCCCTGCTTTGCCAGTTTGCTTGCTGGGTGATCTTAAACGAGTCACTTACCTTCTGTGGGCCTCAGTTTCCTCGACTGTAAAATGGGGATTAAGTACCTATTTTCCCTCCTGATTAGACTGGGAGTCCCATGAGGGACAGAGACTCTGTCCAACTTAACTTGTACCTACCCCAGTGCTTAGACGTGTAGTAGTGCTTTATAAATACCGCAGAAAAAAAAATCCGCCACCATGCGAGGTTGGGGGAGGCAGAAAATTTCAGTAGGTGCAGGAGAGATTTGGATAAATGTGGACAATGGGTCCAGTGTGGCTACTGCAGGGAAAAGCTTTGGTAATGGAAGACTTGAGAAAGGTGAAATAGTTGCAGGGTCGTTGATGCTTCAGAGGGTCATCAGAGAAAAGCTTTGAGATCCTAAAAAGGGAACTCCAGATCACGGTGATATCAAGGCGGCCTCTGTTGGAACAGAACTAGAATGTTTGGACAATTGACATGATTTAGGTTCTGCGAGTCAAAGGTCCTGGGCTCTAATCCCAGCTCCCTATGTACCTGCTGTGTGACCTTGGCCAAGTCACTTAACTTTTCTGAGCCTCAGTACCCTCATCTTTAGAATGGGGACTCAATCCCTGTTCTCCCTCCTACTTAGACTGTGAGCTCCATGTGGAATCTAGTTTTCTCACATCTACCCCAGAGTACAGTGCTTGGCACATAATAGCACATAACAAATACTAGCAAAGCAGCATAGCCTAGTGGATAGAGCAAAGGCCAGGAAGTCAGAAGGACCTGGGTTCTAATCCAATCTCTGCCACTTGTCTGCTGCGTGACCTTGGACAGGTCACTTCATTGTGCCTCAGTTTCCTTATCTGTAAAATGAGGTTTAAGACTGT